>NC_069682.1:59310969-59614000 GCF_023699985.2 Odocoileus virginianus | reverse complement strand
TCATAGAATTCAGCTCTCCCTCTGATGCCAGATTTCTAACTGCCCAGCTTAAATGCTGTTTTCTATATAAAATCTGCCCTAGTTTCTTCAAGCTGGAAGTCATTATTTCCTTTTCAAAATTTCTTCTCAGAGTTTCTCACTATTCTTATCAGTTATACCCCAACATTCCTAAAAATGTATTCCGTGGCCTACTTAATCCTGCTCCTCCATAACCGAGAATTCTGTAGTGAAGTAAATTTGGTTAATGTGTCCTACTAGATCCTCCCTCCCAGAAATCCAAAAGTAACATGTTGGAAGCACTGAAAGTCCTATAGTGAAGAAACCTGTCTAAAGCTGTTAGGTCCAGTGTCTCCCAAACCTGACTGACTTTATTTTTTGTTTTGTTTTCTTCTAATACTAATAAACATAGTTCCTCAGAATATGCTTTGGAGAATACTGCTCTGCATAGTTTGTCTGGCTCTCATATCCACTTTAGAATCATACGCTCTTTATAGACAAGATTCAGTCTTTCTCTCATCTCGGTAGTTGTTTTGCATTATAGTAAATGCTCACAAACATTTCATTAAATGATACCAGAAGATTTTACTCTGTTTTTTCAAAATTGCCAAGACTCTAGGATTGCTCTAGAATCTAGGTTGCAGTAAGTTAATTATTGCTTTGTTGACTATCTTTAAACAGATGCAATGGATCCACTCCTCTCTGGGCTCCATATACAGCAACAAAGTCATCCCTCAGGATCTTTAGCACCCCCGCACCACCCAATGCAGCCTGTCCCTGTGAACAGACAAATAAACCCAGCCAGTTTTCCCCAGCTGCAGCAGCAGCAGCAGCAGCAGCAGCAGCAACAGCTGCAGGCAAGACCCCCACAGCAACATCAGCAGCAACAGCCACAGGGAATTCGACCCCAGTTTACTGCCCCAACTCAGGTGCCTGTTCCTCCAGGCTGGAACCAGCTGCCTTCCGGAGCCCTTCAGCCTCCTCCAGCCCAGAGTTCTCTGGGCACAATGACTGCAAATCAAGGGTGGAAGAAGGCTCCCTTGCCTGGCCCAATGCAACAGCAGCTCCAGGCAAGACCATCCTTAGCCACGGTACAGACACCTTCCCACCCTCCCCCTCCATATCCCTTTGGCAGCCAGCAAGCTTCACAAGCCCATACAAACTTTCCTCAGATGAGCAACCCAGGCCAGTTCACAGCTCCTCAGATGAAGAGTTTGCAGGGAGGGCCCTCTAGGGTCCCGACCCCCCTGCAGCAGCCCCACCTCACCAACAAGTCTCCTGCCTCCTCACCCTCCTCCTTCCAGCAGGGATCCCCTGCTTCCTCCCCAACGGTTAACCAAACTCAGCAGCAGATGGGACCAAGGCCACCTCAAAATAACCCACTTCCCCAGGGATTTCAGCAGCCCGTCAGCTCTCCGGGTCGGAATCCTATGGTTCAACAGGGAAACGTGCCACCTAACTTCATGGTGATGCAGCAGCAACCACCAAATCAGGGGCCACAGAGTTTACATCCAGGCCTAGGAGGTGAGGAACACTGGAGCTATTTGTGTTGGTAACTTGACTGGAGCTAGATCTTAGTAGCACTTCAATTTTTAGAGTTAATGGAGGGAGTGAAACGAGGATGTAACTATTTGGTTTTGTGAATATAGTGATGACACTTGATGTGACTTAGTTAACTTGATACATTATGCAGCATCTTACTGGTTATGTTTAAGCTAGTCCTCTGGATAAAAACGCAGGTAAAATTCAATGTAGCTATATGTTCATTTTGTTTTTCAAAATATTTTTGCCTGATCTTGTACTAGTAAATTAAGGCGTCCGGAAGAATCATGGTTTTATTAACAAGTTAAGCTGCTCCACTGTTGAAAAAATTAAGGTTATGCAGTAGAGCAAAATTGAAAAGATAAGTGTAGGGTTTTGTTGGGGAAATGGCCCTTGTGGTTTTCAATTTTGATAATCCTAGTTAGCAAAAATATTATTAGCATGGTATTTGTTAAATTTGCTTTAAGTATTAAAGGGGAGTAAGTTCAGAAATCATTGACTTTTACAGTTTTATAATGCCAATGCCTGCTCCTTAGAGAGGGAATTCCACCAGTTATACCTAAAGGAGATTTATTTATTTATTTTGTAAGGTGCCTCTTGTATGAAGAAAAAGCAATGGAGCTTAATGTGTGAGAGGTAAAACGATTACAGTAAAACTTATCCATCTCCATGTTTATTATTTATTCTTATTAATCATTGATCTAGTGCACATGAATGTGCTTGGAGCTTTTCAGTAAGGTATAGAGAGTGTAATACTGTCACCTGATAAACATACCCCCCACCAAAAGACACCCATTGCCTATCCAGAAAAAAAAAAAAAAAACCCTTGCATCTTTAGTGCAACATAGCAAAGGCATGTTCCCATGATTTCTGGTAAAATTAAATCGCTCATCAGTCTTTTCACTCTCTTGTAATTATTTTTACTGACATGCAGGCTGTAATATTTGAATCATAAGAAGTTTTGAGAAAATGCAAGAATGTTTTGGCTCCAAACTTCACTGTTCTGGGCATCTAGCCTTGGATCAGTGGGGGCTGGGTAGTCCCTCCTGCAAATGTGATTACTGATATAATTACAATGGAAGCATGCAAATGGGGACTTGTCACTGCTAAAGAAAGGACAAATGCATATTTGTCTTCAGAGCGTTTTTCAGGACATTGAAAATTTGGCCCTTACATAAATGGACTAATTCAAGTGAGCTTAGGTCTTGATGCTTTCATAGAGCAAATGATGTGCTCACCTAGGTGATCTGGCCACATCCAGGCCTCTGTTATAAACAGTGAATGGGTTCTGAGATTCTTCTTGTTACAGATTTGTTTTCTGAAATTAAACCTTCCTATAAAAGAAAGTATTACTTTAGTAAGATTCCATTAGAGCACAGTTTTTGGTACCATAGCTGTCAGAATTTCAGCAAACCCTTTTGAGGGGAAGGTGTAATGATAAATTTAATATAACCTCACTTTGATGCTCCTATAAATTGTTTCTGATCTCTTGTCTCTTCCAAAGAGACCAGCACAATACAGGGGAGAAATTTTTCCACAAAGAAAATTGTCATCTATTCCCTCAATGGAAAAAAAAAAAACAAAAAACCAAACACCTACCTATGCTTAATATCAGGACCCAGGTCTTTGTTTTATAGTATTTCTGATCAGTTTGTTTGAATATGAGAGAATTTAGCATATTCCTTTGGTACCTATGTTAAAGTATGTAAAGGTTTGGGGTCCGTTGTTTTACAGAAAAGTGAGCCCTAAACCTTGCTGTGACGTGGCCTCAGATCACATTTAGGGAGCAGATTGCCATCTTTTCCTTGGCATGTTCTAAGTGTAAATTTTTTAGTATTTCTTTTTCATTTTGACAATGCTCATGTAAGAGATTGTGTTGATTTTTTTAACCATCTTTCCCAACCTTGTTAAAGATCCTACCAGTGTGACAGAGAGAGCTAAGCCAGTGGAGACTTCATGCAGCTCATCCTTCCTTATTCATTCCACATCTAAGCAAGAGTATAAATTTGCTAGGTAACTGCCTTACTCGTTGTTTTCTATTAAGGAATGCCTAAACGCCTCCCACCTGGCTTCTCAGCAGGACAGGCCAATCCGAACTTTATGCAAGGTCAGGTGCCTTCGACCACAGCAACTACCCCTGGGAATTCAGGAGCCCCTCAGCTGCAAGCGAATCAAAATGTCCAGCATGCAGGTTTGTTTTCTATGACTTATTCAGCCAGCATTTATTGAGCATTGTGTGGTAGGTAGACAACAGGATATACAGAGAAATATAAACCTTGATCCTTCCCCTTCGTTTCAGGGCAATAACTGTTATATTGAAAGTAGGTAAAATGTCTTGAAAAATCTGGAAACACCTAAAGAAAGGAGATAAACCTACAGGTAGAGCTGGAGTCAGCATTTTTTTTTCCTGAAAAGAACCAGGTAGTAAATATTTTCGGCATCACAGGTTATATGTTCTCTGTTGCAGCTACCTAACTTTGCTGTTGTGGCACCAGAGTAGCCGTAGACTCATTCATAAATGAATGAGCACGGCAATGTTCCACACTGCCTGTATGCTAATGCAGAACTATATTCCTGAACTCTGAGTGAATTCGTGTCTGTTTAAAAGCTGGCAGTGGGCCTCGTTTGATCCGTGGATCATAGGTTGCTGATCCCTCAGTTAGTAAAGGGACAAAAGGTATTTCTGGCAAAGAAGATGGTAGGTACAAAGGCATGGAGGTACATGGCATTTTGAACAACTGAAACATTTAAGATCTTTATAATTCATGTTAACATTGTATATGTTGAGTGTCTGAACTCTGGTTTACAAGGTGGTGTTTGAAGACCAGGTTTTATCAATACAGGTGTAATGCCAGTAGTGTATTGTATATAAGAAGAAATTTAGGAGGGCATATTGTGTACAGCAGAATGGCTAGAAAGTATTTGTAAGCAATATTGTATTAGCCCAGACTGCATGTATCTGAATGCTGTTAGGTAGCACATGATTAATCCTCTTACCCTTTCTCATAGGGAGTTTCGATTGAGGTAGCACAAATACCTTCTGAGCTCCCATGCCCATTTGGAGTTAGTTTAGTTCCACTGTTAACTCTGAATCACTAAGGAAGGAGAACAGTTCGAAACTTAAAAAAGTTCAACCTACCTCTTGAAGGGCTGAAGAAGTGTAGGGCAAACCATGACTTTCCCCATCTGCTAGTGAGTGCAAAACTATAATTCCTGAGCTATGTAAATTCACGTTCTATAGGAAGTTTTAAAACAGTAATAAAAGCATTCATAATTCCTCCACATAAGCACAGCTGTTTTTTATTTTTATATGGTGCCTTCCACATGCACTTACTGTTTTGATTTCTCCATTTATCCCATCTAAGATAGCTCTACTCTTGTCTGTCATTTCTTGTTCTCTTACTCTATTTCTCTTGTTAGCTTTTACTTCTTCCTGTGAAAATACTTAATCTGTTTGTTATTTTACTCTTACCAACTAGACTCCAAGGGGTAAGGGATTTGGTCTGTCTTGCTTATTGATGTTACCTCAGTACCAGAAGTGCCTTGCACATATTAGGTACACAATAGATGATTGTCAATTGAATGAATATATACTGGAATATTTAGTGTATATAGTATATACAGTGGTCATGGAATTCAGTTTAAGGCCCATCTGGAAGATCTTAGGATTCAGGAAAAATCTAGATTGTATGAACAAAGGACAGTTTGTCCCCTGCCTCCTGGCTGGAGCATGGACTGGCTTGATAACTTCATTGTGGCTATCACTTTTTAGTCCCCATTTAAAAATGAAAAGGGTAGGGAGGAGATAAAATAAGCTAGAAGGTTATTCTGCAGAAAGGAAGAGAGACTATAAGCAGCTGTAGGAAAATCCCAAAGACCTAACAGTAAGTATACACTGTGGCAAGCCAGGAAGTGTTCTTTGTCTGAATTGGAAATAATTAAGAAGACTGAAACATGCCCCGTGTTGTCTACTAGAGACTGCCACAGGAGAGGGTCACTGAGGCTTTATCATCCTTTCTGACTGTCCTCTGCTTGCAGCTTCCTAATTGTCTGTCAGTTGACTTCCACCAGAGTCTCAGCTTCCAGATCAAGATTAAATAATTTTTACCACATTGGGATTGGGGAGACCTATCCTTAGGAAGTATTAGCTGTTCTTTTCTTTAAAGTGAAGCATCCAAAAAATAAATAAATAAATAAAGTGAAGCATCCAGATAACACATCCATAACCTTGGAGAGTCCTTATTATAGTTTCCCAAGGAGCATTGTTAAATGTCTTCTCAGCTTTGCTGAGATTTTCTTAAGAGGCTGCAGTACATTTTTTGTTTCCTGATTCATCTAAAGGAGAACTTATTTCATTACCCATAGCACTTTTTGTTAATTTTCTTCATTTTAAGATAGTTACAAGTTATTTTTAAATAATAAGATGCCACCTTTCTTTGTTTAGTCTAAGAGAAAGAAAACTATACTGATCTTCAAAATGTTAACAAGTTACCAAATAGGAATAAAGAAATGGTTTCTCTCTCTCTATTGTATGGTCACTGAGAATGTATGCCACAGTCACAGCCTCATACTATAGAAAACTCACAGAAATATGTTAAACATAGCATATCTGTTTATGTTGATCACTGGATATGGGTGAGGGGTGTTTTTCTAATTAAGGTAATTTGAGAATCTTAACACCAACAAGATAATAGTATTTCTTGCTGAAACTGTGCCTTTTTTTTTTTTTAAGGTGGTCAAGGAGCTGGTCCTCCTCAAAACCAGATGCAGGTGTCCCACGGGCCACCAAATATGATGCAGCCCAGCCTCATGGGAATTCATGGCAACATGAACAACCAACAGGCTGGTAGTTCTGGGGTTCCTCAGGTGAACCTGGGCAACATGCAAGGCCAGCCCCAACAGGGCCCACCATCTCAACTGATGAGCATGCACCAGCAGATCGTGCCCTCCCAGGGCCAGATGGTCCAGCAACAAGGAACCTTGAACCCTCAGAACCCCATGATCCTTTCAAGGGCCCAGCTTATGCCGCAGGGTCAGATGATGGTGAATCCTCAGAGCCAAAATCTTGGGCCCTCGCCCCAAAGGATGACCCCACCCAAGCAGATGCTTCCCCAGCAGGGCCCCCAAATGATGGCGCCACATAACCAGATGATGGGGCCTCAGGGGCAAGTTTTGCTCCAACAGAATCCAATGATAGAGCAGATCATGACCAATCAGATGCAGGGGAATAAGCAACAGTTTAACACTCAGAACCAATCTAATGTCATGCCGGGACCAGCACAAATAATGAGGGGACCAACGCCAAACTTGCAAGGAAACATGGTGCAGTTTACAGGACCGATGTCAGGACAGATGCTGCCACAGCAAGGGCCCGTGAACAACAGTCCATCTCAGGTTATGGGGATGCAGGGGCAGGTCTTGCGGCCACCAGGGCCAAGCCCCCACATGGCCCAGCAGCATGGTGATCCTGCTACGACAGCAAATAATGATGTCAGCTTGTCTCAGATGATGCCAGATGTTAGCATGCAGCAAAGCAACATGGTCCCCCCCCACGTGCAGGCCATGCAGGGGAACAGTGCCTCGGGAAACCACTTCTCGGGCCATGGGATGCCCTTCAATGCACCTTTCAATGGAGCACCCAATGGAAATCAAATGTCCTGTGGTCAGAATCCAGGCTTCCCAGTCAATAAGGATGTCACGCTGACAAGCCCGTTGTTGGTCAACTTGTTGCAGAGTGATATCTCTGCAGGCCATTTTGGGGTAAACAATAAGCAAAACAATACCAACGCAAATAAACCGAAGAAGAAGAAGCCCCCTCGGAAGAAGAAAAATAGTCAGCAGGACCTAAAGTAGGTTGTGATAGTCTTGTCTGAAATCTTATTCGTTTATTTCTATGTGAACAACTTTTTTTGATGGAAATTTTTGAGCATGTATAAGAACAGTATAATGAAATTCCCCATGCTTCAGATTTTCAGCTCATAATCTGTCTTGCATTCATTCATGTTCTTCCCATTACCTCTTGATTATTTTAAAGCAAGTTCACTTTAAATATTTCAGTGTGTACCTCTAAAAGATAAGGACAGGCTTTTGTTTTCTGTTTTTTATGACCACACAATATGATTATTGTGGAAAAAACTAATGCTTCCTTCATATTCTCACATATCCAGACAGTGTCCAGATTTCCCTGATTATCTCAAAAAAAATTTTTTTTTCTTTTTACAATTTGTTCAAATAAGGAGCCAAACAGGGTTCTTATATTGCAGTCAATTGATATATGTCTCTTAAGTCTGTAGTCTCAGAGGGGATTGTGCCATTCAGAGCCTGAGAAGTAGCCAGTGCTACCACACTACAACTCTACAAAGCATGTCAGGCTTGTAATGACTGCTGGGGAACCAGAGAGGCTATATGTGTTTTAGGAATGAAAACTACTTATGGAGACTCCCTTCTGTCTCTCAAATAGAAATAGTTTTTTGTGCAAATGCCTTTCTTTTAAAGGCTCTTTATCATCCTTAGCAGCTTAAAACCTAAAAGATGATTAGACCTTTTCAATCACCTTTTGGTAAAGGTGAGTCTTTTGCAAGATCACAGTGGGAAGGGCAATTAATTTATATTTCGTTTCCTAATCTAAGTGTTAAGTCATATTTTTGGCTTTGATAAGATGATTCCCAAAGGAACATTGATTAAACTGGATTTTCTGCCTTTAATCACAAAACTGAAATCCAGAGACATTTATTACCAGAAAATAATGACTGTGGAGTATAAAAGCGGGTTAATTCAAGTAAATTATTAGAATTATAGAAGAAAATAGGGGAGCTTTAGTTAATCAAACATAAATGTTCAAAATAAAACCATCTATTGGATTAGCCAAAAAGTTTGTTCATGTTTGTCCATAACACCTGGAAAAAAACTGGATGAACTTTTCGGCCAACCCAATACCTTTCTCTCAGTCTTCTCACAATATGCCTTTGGTTGTACTATAAAACTGTTATCATATTCACTTTCTTCTTGAATCTTATAAATCAAAATTCAGTAATTGTATATTAGCAACCTGTATGTTTCCTGAATTCAGAATTAGTAAACTCTTTGGTTATCTGATTTTTCCAATAGCTCTTTTTAAGTTAAATTCTTTACTGTCAATCTGTATGGGAGTAACATTTCTGTCACAATATTTATTCCTCTCAGTAGTCTAGGAATAACCCTGCAAGGTACTTCAGTTGCCATTAGTATGGATTTTTGCTATCTGTACCAGCACTTAGGGAGTTGCTTACTTGTTACGGCTACAGATTGTGGAAAGGGCCTTATACCACATCAAGGCTCCTAGAATGGAGACAGTAAGTTAAAAAGGAAGAGCGCATGCTCCCAGCTCTACCACTAGCTTACCATGGAATCTTCAGCTGTTTTCTTACACCTCTGTGGGCCTTTGTTTTGTCATCTAGTAACATGAGGTGGCTGGACCTGAGATATTTTTTTAGCAATATAATTCTTTGAAAGTAAAGAATACTACAGGAATCCTTACTTATAATTGAAGCAAGAGAGAAGTCATTTAAGGAGCAAATCAATACAGGAATCTAGATGTGCTTAGGACCTGCTTCAGGTTCTAAATTCCCATGTGCTAGAGCTTTTAAAATGGGTTTAAGGTAAGGTTTCTGAAACTACAGAGTACAATGAGATAAAATACTGTCTAAAAGTGGGTGACTAATACCAGGGCAAAAACGAAATCAGAGCTGTGAGCCCTGGGTCTTTGGGAATGTGGGTGTTTCTTCATTTTTTTCCTTCTCTAATAAAATTATAAGGTACACTTAGGTGAAAATGAAAGCATCCCAAAGCTGATGGGGATGTCTGTTAAATAGACATTCTGCAACAAAATTAATTAGCTTTGTTCTAGTATTCTCCAGCTTTCTTTGTTCTCTGTATACCATTTCATTAGCCAGTCTACAATTTCTTGCAAGATGTTATGAATTGGAGCCACCATTGCAATATTCACAAAAAAGAAGAAGTCTGGATTCCCTGGTTCAGTTTGATAGCTACCCCGAAGATAGTGTGGTTTCTTAGGAACAGTACAATACTGATAACCCAAAATCAGCTGTTAAAACATTGGATGGATAATGAAATGAAAATCATTATATCAGAAATGTGTGGAAAGCACCTCAAGTAAATAGCCATTTATTAAATTAAGTGGATTTTAACATTTAATGAAATTGGCAGATTTTTTATGCCAAATATTGAATGTTTTATCAGACTAGAGAGATATAAATAATTCTAAGAATGATAATGCAGATGGATTTATTCAGACATAGGGGAGGGGTTAAGCAATTTTCATGTATAAACTGTACAACTTACTCACAAACGTGTAATTTATTTTTTAGCACCCCAGATACTCGCCCAGCTGGTCTGGAGGAGGCTGATCAACAGCCATTGCCTGGAGAACAAGGAATTAACTTGGACAGCTCAGGCCCTAAACTGCCAGAATTTTCAAACCGACCACCAGGTGATAAAATGTTAGCTAAAGTTTATATACTTGTTATCATTTATTTACAGCATTATAAGGCTTTTTTTCAAGGAAACAATAGTATTTTATTTTGTCTAGTAACTAGACTACTTTAGTGATTTAGTGTGTCTAGTATTTGGAAACTTTGTCTTGTTAGTAAGTAAAAAGTTTCAAATATAACCTCTGAAAGTGTGTGTATGTGCATGTGAATGTATATATATTTGTGTGTGTGTGTATTTTGCTCAAATTATTCTTTGTTATTTTAGGTCCTCATAAAATCAAACTAAAGTTAGTCAGTGCCTCTTTATTCTTGTCAATATCAAGGTTCTAGTTGGCATCAAAATGGAATAAGATTAAATGAAATGAAGCTTTCACTCTAATCCTGCTTGCTGCCTTTCCTGCAACCTTTTCTACTGGGACTTTCTCAAAGCAGAGAACTGCCAGGGTTTAAAATAAGATTTTTTAATAGAGCTTTTATTATGAATCTTTAAACATTAAAAAATATGTAAAGAGTAATGAAAGAGACACTTATGTACTTCCTACCCGGTTAATAATAAAAAAGACCAGTATTGTTGAAGCCCTCTGTGTTGTATCCCCCTCTGATTATAAAATAATACCATCCTCTAAAATGTTGGAAGAGAAAGTCTCCTAAAATTCATTCATTCTAACCTAGCTATTATAGAACCAAGGCCAGCTGCCACAATGTCTCCAAACCTGGTTACAATTAGCCCCAGCAGTAATTTGTAACTTTATTCCCCTATGAGGAAGACACACAAACCTATCACATTTAGGCCACACTTCCATGTGTATACAAAGGATTATGTTTTATTCCTTCCTTTCTAATTATCCCTCCTCCTTTTTGGCATATAAGTGGAAGTGATTTTGTAAGTTATTTTAGGGATAAACTTCAGTATCCTTAATTTATGTATTTTAAAAGTGAATAAAAAAAATAAATTCATTATGATGTCAATACTATGTGTTACTGATCGAGAATTGTTTGGGCACACCACATTTCCCATTGGTGAATTGCAGCAGCACAGTTGAGGCTGGGAGGTCACGAGTCTTTGGTGGGTATATCCAGAGGCGATATGAGCAGGAAGGCACCTTCTTCCCTCAGACTCATCTGAATTCTATAAATCCCAGAGGTTCTCACACACGTTATTGCTTCCTTTCTTCAGTTTGCCAACTGGAAGCCTATAGGCTGAATTTGGCCTGCAATATATTTGAATTGTCATGCAGAATATGAAAGCAAACAGAAACCTGATTTTAGATGCCTTTAGGTAGAGCATCAGCTCTGCAGTTTGGCTCTGTCCACAGAACTACTACTGTCTTACAGCAACCCACTTCTCTTATTTACCAGTCTGTCCCCTAAAGGCATATGAATTTTCATCTTTTGATTAATAAATTTGGTTTTTGATTATGTTATATGCACTGTGTGTGTCCTGGCTGTGCCTCTCCACCATTCTGTCACCACGGCCCCAGTCTATCTTCTTACCATTAGTGCTCTTTGGACTGCTGCCTCCAGCTTCTGAAACCTTTATAGCAGTCATGCCCTTAACTGTTACTTTCAAGAGGCTGCTGTATTCTCTATGCTGCTCTCTTTGGTATTTATGTTGTTTGGTGCCCTAATTTTAAAGACGAAGGCATTTGTGTCATAGCCTTGACATCAACGGGCTATGTAATTTCTACAGAAATTACAATTTTCTTCACATGGGAACCTGAGTTAAGCCTATAGAAATGCCATATGTTGTTGGCATTATAAATGTAAAGAAGTCAGTTGGGCCTAAAACAAAAAAGGATTAAAAAAAAAAAAAAAAACAGCTTTAAAAGTGGATTCTGAAAAAAAAAAAGTGGATTCTGGGGACTTCCCTGGTGGTCCAGTGGCTAAGACTAGACCCAGTGCAGGGGGCCCAGGTTTGTTCACTGGTCAGGTAACTAGATCTCACATGCCGCAACTAAGACCCAGCGCAGCCAAGTTAGTAAATAATTAAAAAAAAAAAAAACATTGTACTCATTGGGGTCATGTTTGTCATTGGCCAGAAGACATTGATTAGCTATTAAACACAGGGTGTGAACCTATGGATCAATAGCATTTGATAACTGCTCTGTGAAAATCTGGAGCTGGCACTTCTTTTGACCGCCAGAGCCAGCTGTCCTTATGCCTGTGCCTTCTCCTAATATGTTTTTCATGTAACAATGAAATAAATCTAGTTTGTAAAATTGTATCCCAGCTATATGTCCACTTTTTCCCACTGAACCACCTTTATTCTTGGTCCTTTCTGCTGATTATGTAAGGTTTTGGTTCTAAAATGCCAAATAAAATCTTCACAAAAGAAAGAATCATTTGAGATGTTGCCTTCTAGAAATCTATAAGGCATTGTCCTCAGAATTCTTTTCCCAAAAGTATTTTTTATTCCTGAGGGCTATGCTTCTTGCTCACTTATTTTCCACTTATGGATTCAAAGACAGTATTTCTCCAAATACAGTTTGACATGTAAAAAAGTACATGTAAATTAACATTTGTAAAAAGAACTTCAGTGCCCTCATTTTATTTTCAGTGTGTGTATCAGCTTCTATTTAGCTCCTACTATTTATTAAACTGACTTACATTGGAGGGACAGTTTAATTCGCTGGGTTTCCCAAAGAAGTGAGCCTGGAGGGTGCAGCGTGGTGTGTGAAGCCAATGGATTGGAGTGATTTTAAATCCTTTTTTCTTAAGGAATTGAACCCTAGAACTTTATATTTTACTTCTGTTGAAAGAATAAAAAGGCTATCTTCGATGCTGGTGTTTTCAACGAAACCAAGTCTTTAAAAAAATTAATCTGTGCTAAAAGGAAAAAAGTGTATCTTAAATGCTTCATTCACAAATCCAGTGAAATGTTTACTATGCCTGCATGAGAGCCCAGTACTGGGTGGTCATCTGTGTGCTGTTGATGGAGTTGTCCTCATTTCATCTGAATGTGAGGCTGGCATAGACTTGGCCAGTTTCAGTGCACAGCACAGTGCCTGTTAGTCCTAGTACAGTGATGCCTCATGCAAACGCTGAAGACTGAGGAGCTCCAGGTTCTCGATGCTTTGCTTTTTGCTTCCTGAAGCAGCCTGCCTCTTTGCTTACGCCAGAGAAGGAGGGGCCGCCCCTTACCCGCCCTGGGAACGGGCATGCCTGAGCTGTTTGTGCCACCTAGATGAGTATTGCTTGGCCATACCCTAAAGGTCGCAAAGCTTTTCTTGCTGAAAATCTAACTTCCCTGATTTTGGGGGCTCGTTTTAGGTTATCCTTCTCAACCAGTTGAACAGAGGCCACTTCAGCAGCTGCCTCCTCAGCTCGTGCAGCATGTGGCACCCCCAGCACAGCCGCCACCGCAGCAGCCGCAGCCACCTCCCAGTCAGCCACAGTCTCAGCAGCAGCAGCAGCAGCAGCAGCAACAGCAGCAACAAATGATGATGATGCTCATGATGCAGCAGGACCCCAAATCCGTTAGGCTTCCGGTCTCCCAGAATGTCCACCCGCCCAGGGGCCCACTGAACCCAGACTCCCAGAGAATGCCCATGCAGCCGAGTGGCAGCGTGCCTGTTATGGTCAGTCTGCAAGGCCCTGCCTCGGTGCCGCCGTCACCTGACAAGCAAAGACTGCCAATGCCTGTGAATACTCCTCTGGGAAGTGCTTCAAGGAAAATGATGTACCAGGAGAACCCCCAGAACCCTGCCAGCTCACCACTGGGGGAGATGTCCTCGCTCCCAGAAGCAAGTGGCAGTGAAGGACCATCCGTCTCAGGAGGCCCAAATAACATGCCTTCACATTTAGTGGTCTCCCAGAATCAGTTAATGATGACAGGGCCAAAACCTGGACCATCACCACTTTCAGCAACTCAAGGTGCAACTCCCCAGCAACCTCCTGTAAATTCCCTGCCCAGCTCTCATGGACACCACTTTCCAAATGTGGCTGCTCCTACCCAAACGTCTAGGCCTAAAACACCCAACAGAGCCAGCCCCAGACCCTATTATCCTCAGACACCCAACAACCGCCCTCCTAGCACGGAACCTTCAGAAATCAGTCTGTCACCAGAAAGACTCAATGCCTCCATAGCAGGACTCTTCCCCCCACAGATTAATATTCCTTTACCTCCCAGGCCAAATTTAAACAGGGGCTTTGATCAACAGGGCCTAAATCCGACAACTTTGAAGGCTATCGGGCAAGCGCCTTCAAACCTTACCATGAATAATCCTTCCAATTTTGCTGCGCCACAGACTCACAAATTAGATTCTGTGGTGGTGAATTCTGGAAAGCAGTCTAATTCTGGAGCACCAAAACGGGCGAGTCCAAGCAACAGCCGCAGGTCTAGTCCTGGGTCAAGTAGGAAAACCACCCCAAGTCCTGGGAGACAGAATTCAAAAGCCCCTAAACTTACACTTGCCTCTCAAACAAATGCAACATTGTTGCAAAATGTAGAGTTGCCAAGAAATGTATTGGTTAGTCCTACTCCTTTGGCCAATCCGCCTGTACCTGGGAGCTTCCCTAACAACAGTGGGCTGAATCCTCAGAATCCTACCATGCCTGTGGCCACAATAGGGGGTGTTCTGGAGGATAACAAGGAGAGCTTGAATATGCCACAGGACAGTGATTGCCAAAATTCCCAGGTTAGGAAGGAGCAGGCAAACATTGAGCTAAAAGCAGTCCCTCCCCAAGAAGTGAAAATGGTTGTCCCTGAAGATCAATCCAAAAAGGATGGGCAGCCTTTGGATCCTAACAAACCTCCCAGTGTTGAAGAGAACAAAAATTTGGTGTCTCCTGCAATGAGGGAAGCACCAACATCGCTAAGTCAACTACTTGACAACTCTGGAGCTCCTAATGTGACCATTAAACCCCCCGGGCTTACAGATCTGGAAGTAACACCTCCAGGAGTGTCTGGAGAGGACCCGAAAAAAGCATCTGTCATTCCCTCCCTGCAGGATCCGTCTTCTAAAGAACCCTCCAGTTCCCTAAATTTACCTCACAGTAACGAGCCGTGTTCAACCCTTGTGCATCCAGAATTGAGTGAGGTCAGTTCTAATGTCACCCCGAGCATCCCTCAGGTAATGTCAAGACCGGTCAGCTCTTCCTCCATTTCCACTCCTTTGCCCCCAAATCAGATAACTGTTTTTGTGACTTCCAATCCCATCACGACTTCAGCGAACACATCAGCAGCTCTGCCAACTCACCTGCAGTCTGCATTAATGTCAACAGTTGTCACAATGCCCAATGTGGGTAACAAGGTTATGGTTTCTGAGGGACAGTCAGCTGCTCAGTCAAATGCCCGGCCTCAGTTCATTACGCCTGTCTTTATCAATTCATCCTCAATAATTCAGGTTATGAAAGGATCACAGCCAAGCACAATTCCTGCAGCCCCACTGACAACCAACTCTGGCTTGATGCCTCCCTCTGTTGCAGTCGTTGGCCCTTTACACATACCTCAGAATATAAAGTTTTCTTCTGCTCCTGTGCTGCCTAATGCCCCCACCAGTAGCCCTGCTGCAAACATTCAGACAGGCCGACCCTTGGTCCTTAACTCACGAGCCGCCCCTGTTCAGCTTCCTTCCCCGCCTTGCACAACTTCTCCAGTTGTTCCTCCTCACCCCCCTGTCCAGCAAGTCAAAGAACTGAATCCAGATGAGACTAGCCCTCAGGTGAGCACCTCAGCAGATCAAAGCACTCTGCCTTCTTCACAGACAGCCACGGTGGTTTCTCCCCTTTTGACCAATAGTCCAGGATCCTCTGTCAACCGGCGAAGCCCAGTCTCATCTAGTAAGGGCAAAGGTAAAGTGGACAAAATCGGCCAGATTTTGCTGACCAAGGCATGTAAAAAAGTTACAGGCTCCCTCGAGAAAGGGGAAGAGCAGTATGGTGCCGATGGAGAGACTGAAGGCCAGGGGCTAGAGACCCCAGCTCCAGGGCTCTTGGGAACGGAGCAGTTATGCACGGAGCTGGACAGTAAAACCCCAACTCCCCCCGCGCCCACTCTGCTCAAAATGACCTCTAGCCCTGTGGGCCCGGGCTCCGCCTCAGCAGGACCCAGCTTACCTGGCAGTACACTCCCCACCAATGTACGCTCAATAGTAACCGCTCTGGTACCCTCTGAACTCATCTCCGCGGCGCCGACCACAAAAAGCAATCATGTTGGCATAGCATCTGAGCCACTTGCAGGTGGCCTAGTGGAGGAGAAGGTGGGATCTCATCCAGAGCTTCTGCCCAGCATAGGTATGTACTTGATACCTGGCATCATCTCGTGTCAATTTTTGATGACCTATCCCACCAGAGAAAGCATGGCTTCTTTTCTACTTGGAGGAAGAAGAGTGGGCTAAATGGCTATAGTGGTAGTTTCATTTATTTGAAGTACATTGGGAAATATACTTCCTATTTAAATTCCCGTGTTGTTTACATTATTAATATGGTTCTCTCTCAACTCCTGGAATAATGGTATACCTTATATTTTTATAAAATTTTTCATTTTACAAAGAAGCATTTTTACATATGTTACCTCATCTTCATACCAACCTTGTCAGGTAACCCTAATCTTGTCCTACAGGTGGGAAGCTCTGAGTTCAGTTGTTCAAAGTCTGTGTGTGAGCGTCCAATTTAACCTTGTCTCTTAAGGGTGAACCGCAGCTCCTTCAGGTTCTTACGGTGGTAAAGACTTGCTTTCAACTGTTCAGAGCAGGTTTCTCATAACCCCTTCCTCATTGTACTCTCTCCCAGGGATTCTTTCCTTCTGACTGGCTAGGGGAGAGCTTTCCAGAAAACCAGGTTTCATGGTAATAGAATGGAAGGAGGTATCACAGTGCCAACCAACATTTACCAGCTGTTTGGTCTTAGGCAGGTTACTTTACTCCAGACTTGAGTTTCCTCCTTTGTCATATAGGGACAGTAGTAATTGTAAGAATTCAATGAGATACTGTATGTAACATGATTAGCATGTTACAGGGCTAGAATATAGTAATCATTCAATAGTAAGTATTCTTATTACCAGTTTCTTTTTGACGCAGTCTCTTTGAAAATTGGACCATCACATTGATGTATTTCTAGTTCAGATTATTTCCTATGTACTGGTAAGGTGGGCTACTTCATAGGAAACATAGGTGTCCTTACATTTCCCTTCCTTCTCTTGGCATCCCTCTCACCACCACTCCACGCCACCTCCCCACCTCTACACACACACATAATATTCCTCCTCCTGTGAGGTTAAGTGGTACAGAGCTCTGTTCCCCACAGTAGAATCAGTCAAAAACTGCCAAAGCTCAAAGGACCTTTGCTATATTCTAGGCCAACCAAGAGCGCCTGTCTTGTTTATGTGGCTAAAATGCTTGGAGGGGCTGGAGAAGGGGCAGAAAGAACACAAGCTTCAGGACAGGATCATAGTTCAAGTTCTAGCTCCATTGATACCAGTCATGGTTGGATAAATCCCTTAACCTCTTATAAGCTATGGACTTCACCTGTAAACTGAGATTGTGTAGATAATTCCTACCTCCCAGAATTGATACGAAGATTCATTGAGGGGCTTAGCATACAGGCCAGCATGCTGCCTCCCACAGAGCCCAAGAAAGGCTAATTCTCCTTCTCTCTACCTGTTCACTTCAATACCAGAGATGCAGGGAGGGATAAAGGCCTTTAAGGAGTTCTCTGTCCTTGGAGGAGAAAGACTTCATAGGGCTGGATACTATATTAATAGATTTCTGGTTCTAGTTCTGTTGGTGTAGGTGAGCCCTAAGAATTTTTCAAACCTTCTAAAATTTTTAAAAGAATTAAAAATATGTGACATAAACATGTTTTCCACTATTAAATGTTTCCATTCTACTTCCTTTCAGGTAACTTTCCCCTCTGGTACCAAGAGAATAATGATTTAGAAAATATTTTATCAGGGTCCTATATAATCCTAGAGAAATACATGAGTGTTAGGGAGATGAACCAGTAGTTGGAGAGAAACTTCTCAAATTTAGATAAGATGATTTCCATTCTTTTTCAAAGGCCTTTTGTGATTTTATCTTAAAAGTGTGAGAAACCAATACTGGAGTAAAAAATAAAAGTTATAGTTTTAAGCTGTATTATATAAGCATCCAAAATAAATTCTTAACACAAATGCATCATTGACTAAGCAGAGAGAGAAATCTGCAAGAGTCACATTTGCACAAGAAGATAAAACTTATTGTTGTAGAGTTTATCTAAGATGTTTGAGTATCAAGGTGGGAGGACTTAACCTTGAGTGACTGTGGCATATCTATGCCCTCAATCTTTACTGTATGATCCATCTCGTTTCCGTTCTAGAGTACATTGTGTATTCTGTTCCACTCCTCTTCAGGGGCCCAAGTTCTCTTTGTCCTTCAAAGCCTAATTCTGATGTTGCTGCCTCTAGGGTACCTTCAGATTTCTCAGTTTAGAATTGATCTCCCTTGCTTTGGACTCCCATAGCACTTTGTACTTTATGAATCTGCTTCATTTTAACATCACAGTTCACTCCCGAGTGCCAGTTGTATATATTTCTTTAATATTAGACTGAGTTTCTGATGGGCAAGAAGAATGTAATTTGGTCTCTAAGGGTGCCTAGCACAGAGCCTTGCCCCTAGAAAGTTCTTGGTAACTGTTTGTTAGATAAGTAGATAACATCAAATTGATTTGCTTCATTAAATATGAATTGAATGCCTGCTTTATGCCCATCATACTTGCCAGGTGCTGTAGAAAAGTACAAGATAAATTATATGATTCATTTCAGTTCTCAAGGAATGTAGTCTTTAGAGGATTGAAGCAGTTTTTTCAGTGCTAAGGTTGGATGGTATAATTGTCCCTCTGAAAGAGGTTAGGGTTGCCTGCTGAAGTACACTTTGGGGTTTTTTAGAATACTGGACAGAACTTGACCCCAAGAAGCAAAAATTATGAGTGCTATTATCTTATGGCCATATCCTTCCTTGATCTTTGTACATACAAAAAGGAAAAACAGACTCTCCTCACGGCAATCTTTGTTACTGAGTGTTAAAGTAATGATTTTTAAAGTCAGTTTTGAAATGTACTGTACTTTCAAAGTTAACTTCAAGTACTGCTTTCTAAGAGTATATGTATTTCAGCAGTTACTTAGCTCTTGATTCAGTGCTTTCTACTTTGTTCAGAAAAGAAAGAAAGTTAAAGACCTGTTTCTTTCTTTCTTTCTTTCTTTCTTTTTTTTTTTTACTTCTTGCCTTAGCTCCTTCACAGAGTTTAGTCCCAAAGGAAACTCCAGCCACAGCACTGCAGGGGTCTGCTCCCAGACCAGGTAAGGCCCATCTTGGGAACATTTCTCGAGTGGAATTGGTTGCATGTGAAGGAACCACTGCTGTTCTCAGAGTGCCAGGAAATGGCTGAAACTATCTTACTTGCTTGAGGGCAGACTTTGGTTGAGTGGCAGCTTATGCAGTACTATCTGAGGTTATTTTCCCTTGAGCAACTTGCTCTCTGACGCATTCCTGGTGTCAGCCAGGGAACTCAAGAAGGGCATCTCAGTGCCCATTGTCTGTCTGCCACCCCGCTGTGGGTGGTTTCCATTGCACAGTTTGCCCTGTTCCATGACCCTGTGCCCATACCTGGCCCCTGACTGACTGGCACATGGTAACTCACTAGGATGGCAGGCATTATTGCATTAAGATAGTAATTGCACTATGATAACAGGAGTGGAGCCTTGTTCCAAAAACCTAGGCTGCAGTGAGGTAGCCACTCCTCCAGAGTCAGAGTCATTTCAGTCATCTCTGGACGGCATTAAGTTTCTTCCCATGACCAAGATATTGTAAATAGCACTACGGATGGTGTTTCTGGAAGGTGGAGTCCATGGTAATCTGACAGATAACTACTATGAGATGCTGGGTCAGCTCTGAATGCATGAGGATCTTGATGGCAATAATAGCACACTGCCTTCATAGATTAGAGTGCCAGAGCAGATTAAGAGCATAGATTTGTTACAGTTTAGTCCTGCCTGGCTCTTTGCATTATAGGTTATTGTAGGTATGCCCCCCCAAAAAAGTATGACTGCTTTCCACAAGGAGGTTATTGTATGACAATACAGTTCATACACTTGACAGAATTTTTTTTTAATGTTTAATTTTGAGTCTGAGTTAGTAAAAGTAAGGTAAAAATTAGGAATTCCCTGGTAGTCCAGTGGTTAGGACTCCACACTGTCACTGCCGAGAGCCCAGTTCAGTCCCTCGTCAGGGAACTAAAATGCCACAAGCCACACAAGATAGTCAAATAAATAAATGAATAAACTAAGTTTTTTTTTATGTAAGGTAAAAGTTGTGATCATTTTAAAACCTGCCTCAGGGTGCTATGTCCTATATGATGGATAGGACTTTCTATTGTACACTCTTTGGGTAAAACCAGACCTCTGGAAAAAGTGGTTGAGGAAAAAAACATTTTAACCACTGAGATTTTTTTGCTCCCAACTACCCACATGATACCTGAGAAGGATAGAAATGGAGCAAGTTAGATAGATAAACTCATTTTTGGTGAGAAATGGGAAGAGAATTCCATCTCCTGAACCACCTTTTTTCTCCACAAGATGGATCTTTTTAACTTTCAAGTCGGTAAAGTGGTTATCCCTGTTTTTTCAGGTGAAGCATTGAGGACAGAGAGGTCAAAAAGTTTGCCCAAGGTCTCATGGCTAACAGGCAGTGAGGTCAAAATAACCAAGGCACTCTGACTTCATTGCTTTCAAGGAGGTTACTCTGTAATAAGTAGGGTAGGTTAGACATGTACACTGAGTCTGAGGTGCTGAATTCCCTGAAAGTGGGGGATGGGGAAAGGACTATTGGAGACCAAAGGACTGTTGGGGACCAGGTGCACCAGGGATGGTGCACCAGGTCTTTTGGAAAAGATGAGACTACCTAAAGGTGGATAACGGAGGAAGAGGATGTTTTCCTACTGGTGCTAAGAAAGAAGGGCCTGGCAAATCCATAGGATGCTCATTTAAGCAAAACCCAGCTAGACAAATTACTGAAGGTTTCCATTTTTAGAGGGCATTGCTGAGAGGTTGAGGAAGAGAGGGGCATAATGGGGTTGTAGGTGATACCTTAGAGTAAAGCAGTCTGCCCCCTAAAATTCAGTGGGGAAATCCTTTGGAGAAGAATACATCTTTAATGGATATTTAAGACATATTTGAAGATTACTGATTTAAAAATATGTCAGGAGGGGAGAGATATTCTAAGAATGAAAACAGTCTTTTTACATGAGAGAAAGAGGATTATTTTACTAACCTAGTTAGCTAGATGAAATATGAAGCAGGCAGTGTGAATTTAGTTCTGTTGATCCAGACAGGATTATTTCACAGTATGGAGTAGAAGTGAAAATAGAATGAGTTAGTGTCTTATGCCCCAGTCAAGTTGTATCCATGCCATCTCTGTCTCTACACTGCATCGGGGTGAGGATCCTGCCACGCTTGGAGACACAGCAGCCTAAACAGGGCATTTAGAATTCTCACAGATACCTAGCCTCTACCAGTGGACGTATACACGAGAAGCTCCTACATCTCATTTCTGTCCTTTGTATTTTTAACAGAACTCGAGGCAAACGCTGCCATAGGCTCTGGACAAAGGTAAGATGATCATTTCTGCAGACTTAGCATGAATATGGCATAAACCTCTTTGAAAGGTATCAGCTTTCTCAGCCTTTCAACCTCTCCTCACCTTGGCTTTTTCCTTCACTCTTTGTACCAGTTTTTTTCCTGCTGAAGTAGGGAGCTGTCGTGAGTATCAACCTCTCAGAGGTAAAATTTCTTTGAATAAAACTTGGTGGCCAGGTTTCTGCCTTTTGTGGTTGTTTTGAAACTGAATCATAACATTTTTCAGCACTCAGCATAGTGAATAAATAGTAAGTGATCAGTATATAGGAATTGTTGCTGTCATTGGTCATTAATAGTATTCCTTGCAATACCTTCTAAGTGTAGCTATTTGATCCTCAAGTGAGAGAAAGGCAGATGGGGTCTGACCACAAAACTCATGCTTTTTCTTTTATGCTGTGCTGTTCTATATAACTTAACAAGATGAAATACAACTGTGGCTTCATGGAGAGGAATACAACTAGCCCCATGGAGAGGAATATTATTGTATTTAAAAAAGTCATTCCTTTTTTAGTGTAGGAATATACTAGACAACATTTTAAAGAATTTGTCATACTCTGTATCAACTTAGATTGTAAAACAGCTTCACAGTCATTTTCTCATTTAATCATCATAGCTACCCTGTGAGGTGGTAATAATAGCCAACATTTATTTGAATGCTGTATGTACCATGTCATATGCTGGGCTAAAAGCTCCCTAGATGTATTATCACATTTAATTTTCACAGTATCTATTAGGAAAGGAAATTCTATCTTACATATAAGGAACCTAAAGTTCAGAGAGGTTAACTAAATCACCCAGAACCACAGGTTTAGTAAATGGTGAAGCTGAGATTCAAACTCAGGCCTTCTGACTGCAGAGCTCTCACACTTAATATATTGCAGCAGACAAGATGGGAATTTATAGATCAAGAATCTGAAGCATAAAGCTAAATATCATGGCCAGTAAATGCATAGGTAAGACTCAAGCCCTGTTCTTCTGACTCCAGATTCATTGCTATTCCTACAGCACCACTCTGCCTGTCTAGTTTCATTTGGATTGGGCTTATGTTTGAATTCATTTGCATTTTTCAAAGTATACACCAACTGTATGGCTAAGGAAGAGATAATCAGACCAAAGATACCTTATAGGTGTTTTCTCCAAGTCACCTGACCATTGACCCTATAAACACCAGGACAGTATTACTGAGGCTTTTGTTTTACCAGGAGAAAGAAGCACCTCCATTAGAAATCTTCTTCTTTAGAGGCTTTGACCCTTTTCTGGACTCCTAGTCAGAAAGCCATCCTTACACATCATTTCTAAAAGGATATGTAAATCCCCCTGACTTGCAGTGCTAGCCCAGCCTCCTGTTTGACTTGCCTTGGCTTGCCGGGCAGTTGTTAAAAGTAAAGCTAGGATAGTGAACTCTGTGGCTGGATTGCCAGGCAAAGGGTCCTCTGGCAGGAGTAAGCAGTGGAGGGCTATGGATAGTTGACAGGCCCAATTAAGAAGCTTACATTGTAGTGGAAGACACAAGACACTAAAAACATGCCGTACACCCCGGTGGGCGCTCTAGGATGCCAGACAGAGACTCTGAACCCAGAATCAGAAGGGGCAACTCCTCTTGGGGAATGAGGTCATGGAAGACTTCCCAGAAGAGGCATCCCTTTGGCTGGTTTTTTGTTTTGTTTCTGTTGCATTCCTTTTGTTTAAGTTCCTTGTCTTATAAGTAAATGTAATCAAGTTCTTTTTTTCCCTAATGAATTTAACATGAATTTTTTTGAACTGTGAAAGTAGTGAGAGTTTACTGAAGATAAGTTGAAATTCAGATCAGAGAATTACAAAGAAAAATGTTATCCATTAGCCAGTATTCCTACAATTCAGCAGTATTCACTGTGTATATTTTAGTTCTTCTAGTCTTCTTCACAAAGTATGTGCAGATAGAGTTAAAACTCTCCAAGGATGGTATATATTAATATATACTATAGTATTTGTATACATCTAATATGTAGTATTATATCCATATATAAAACCTATATGTTGTATATGCACATATAAATATATCACACCCATTCATATGTGTTACATATATACTCAATATATGTTATAATGAAAATGAGATTATACTGTTCATAGTGGTGATAGCTTTTTTTCCCCCTATTTAATGTATTATAAACAGTTTTTATTATTAACCTTCTACAGCATGATTTTTATAGCTCCACTTAGATGTGCCGTGATTTAGTTAACTAATCTGCTATCATTATTAAGCTTCTCGGTCTTCTGTCTTCATCAATATGAATAAAATGCTTTGGCATCCTTGTGTGTAATCAGAGCTCTGTAAAAAGATTTGTTTCCTTAGACACCTAGAAACAGAATTGCTGAGCCAGAGGATTACACCAGGGTGTCTCAGCCTCAGCGTTACTGACTGGATCAGATAATTCTGTGTGGAATGTGGGGGAGGGTGCTGCTTTATGCATTGGAGGATATTTAGTGGCATCCCTCAGTCATAACAATCAGAAATGTCTCCAGATATTGCTGACTGTCCCTAAGAGGCAAAACTGCCCCCTGTTGAGAATCATTGGATTGTGCAGTTTACATTCCATCACGAGTTTTTGTCCCTGTACCCTCAGTAATACTGAATGTTACTATTTTTTAATCTTCATGTACTAAAAAAGGGGGATTGGAGCAATCAATATACCCAGCAGTGTATTGTAAATATATTCTCCTATCAATTCTCCATTGTGACTTGTAATATGCAATTATCTATCTAACTCATAGTAAATGTCAGTGTATGTTATTCATTTCCTGTATTTTAGGTGCTATTAACTTTTGAAGGGAAGTATCCTCATCCTAGTAAAATGGGTGAGGAAGTTTGATATTTGTTCCAAGTTCTTAATGTCTTTTACCTGTTTTTCCACAATCCCGCCAGTATTACGATTAAATTTATTTTATTTTTACTAATATAACAAGCTGGGCTCACTTTTAAATTGTCAGTAACATTAGAGTGTAACTGTTATTATCCCAGACTGCTCAGAATGATTATGTAGTTCTTAATCTCCTGTGAATGAAACTGTTAATCTTTATTTTTTGTGTGACTTGATTCCCTCACCTCCTTGGACTTTGTGCTTCCCTCTGTCAGCAGTGAGCCCAAAGAGATAATTGAAAAGTCCAAAACTCCAAGCCGAAGAAACTCACGAACTGAAGAGCCAGCTGTGGCTTCTGAAAGTGTGGAAAACGGACATCGAAAGCGATCCTCCCGGCCTGCTTCAGCCTCCAGCTCTACTAAAGGTTAGCAGTGGGCTGTGGATGCTGTTTCTGGGTCAAATGGAAGAACAGGGTTCTTACCATAACATCAGCGGCCTTTGCCCTTCGTCTTTGCTTGTATTCCTTACATTTTCAAGTTGCTTTGACTTCTGCTGCTTAGTAGGTCCTTTATTTGTTAGTTCATTTAATTGTGTGTCTGCAGTTGTATGTACCAGAGCAGCAAGCACATAACAGGGCAGATGGATCCATGATCGTCACTTCAGACAGGTCCTCAGTGTGGTTCCTTTGTGTTTCTTATGTTTCTGTGGTCAGCTTGTTTTCCTTCTCTCTCCTCTTATTAAACCTCTGGCTCCTATTTTATGTCCTCTGTTTCAGCAGAGACTTTCACCTCTACACAGAGAACTCTCACTACCAGGACATAAATCTACCAGTGTCCTTCTTTGCTCATGCTATAATAGAGTAACTGTCCCTCCTTCAGTCCAAAGCCAGTGCCTTCACTTGTGCCTTTGATCCCATCTTCTCTGAGCTTCTCAAGAACCTGACACAATCAGTTTTCTCTTCTCTGTTGACTGCTGTCTCTCCTTTAAATGAACTCTGCTCTTGGCTTCTCTGGCCCAGAACTCACAGTGGTCTTCTGACTATTTCTTCTCAGATTCTGTCCCCATAAATCAGATGTTGGCCTACTCAAACTTTAATCCTGCGTCACCTTTTCTCTTCAACTTATGTTTTCTCCCCAGGTGATCTCATTCATGCCTCCCTTCTTTAGTTACAACCTTTCACAGATGACTCATACATTTGTTTTTTAGTCCTGACCTCGAGATCTTAGGCAGTAACAGTTGCACATACATTCTTAACAGGACCACAAACTCAACATGTCTGAAAACAAATGTGATTTTTCACCCCTGATGCCAGGTCCTTTGCTGTTGGTCCCCTGCTCCCATCTCTCTGTCTGTTAGGCATGTCCTGCTTGACACCTCTCTCTTTCACCCTCACATAATCTCAGAAAGCTACTGATTTTCTCTCAGATGACTCAAGTTCATCTACTTTTCCCTATCTTCACTGCTACCCTAGCTTTAAACCTTTTAATGGTTTACCATTATAACTGGGATTGAAGTCTAAAAGCGTCAGCATGAACCACAGGTCCTGTCTGGTCTGGCCCCCGTCAACCTCTCCCGGCTCATTTGACTTCCCTTAGCAACTTGGACATGCCATCCTCTCATCACAGCCTGGGTATATGTGATGCCTATTGTGGGGAGTATTCTGTCTTTCTTCCTCTTTTTTCCTCATTAACTTCTCACTCTTTCTGCCTATCTTAACTCAGTTGTCCTTGCTATGTGGAACCATACATAGCACCATGCTCTTCTCCTTCGTAACACCACAGTTGTAACTTATGTCAATTTATGTGGTAAGTGGTTAATATACATATTCTATTAGGGCAGGAAATGTCTGGTTTTGCTCACCACAGTATGCCTGGTGCCTATGTGGTGCCTAAGTGCAAGAAGTATCCAATCAGTAATTACTATGTTAATAACCGTCTATCAACTATATGTTAAGTACTTTACTGCATGCCAGGCTCTGGGGATGTAACGGTGAAAAAACAGAGTCTTTGTCACATCGATTATAAGCTATCAAGAAAGATTTTGCTATGATGCTTTTATGATAGCAACGTTATATAGTACTGTAGAGGTATTTATTGAGTTGGCCAAAAAGTTTGTTTTTTCCCATAAGAAAACTCTAGTAGTGCTTGGTTGTTTTTAACTTCATTTAAAACAATTTTCTTGTATTGTGACAGCTATCATTATCAGTGTGTATTTTTTAAAAAAGTATCAAAATTGGTGATTTTTTGTGTGTAGCCATTTTAGTATTGATGGAAGAAAATAGGGAACATTTTCTACATACTATGTGCTATTATTTCAAGAGAGGTAAAAGCACAACTGAAGTGCAAAAAAAAGATTTGTGCAGTGTACAGAGAAGCTACTGTGACTGATCAAACATGTAAAAAGTGGTTTGTCAAGTTTTGTGTTGGAGATTTCTCACTGCATGATGCTCCATGGCTGGCTAGACCCATTGAAATTGATAGCGATCGAATGGAGACATTAATTGAGAACAGTCAATGTTATACCACGCAGGAGATAGCTGACATTAATTGAGAACAGTCAATGTTATACCACGCAGGAGATAGCTGACATACTCAAAATATCCAGATCAAGCGCTGAAATTCATTTGCACCAGCTTGTTTATGTTAGTCACTTTGATGTTTGGATCCCACATAAGCAAAAGAAACCTTCTTGACCATATTTCTGCATATGATTTTTTATTTAAATGTAATGAATGTGTTCCATTTTTAAAAGAAATTGTGATGGGCAATGAAAAGTGGAAACTGTACAATAATGTGGAACAGAAGAGATCATAGGGCAAGTGACGTGAACCACCACCAACCACATCAAAGGCAGGTCTTCATCCAAAGTAAGTGATGTTGTATATGGTGGAATTGGAGGAGAGTCCTCTATTAGGAGCTTTTTTAAAAAAACCAAACAATTAATTCCAACAAGTATGACTCCCGGTTAGACCAACTGAAAGCAGCACTTGACGAAAAGTCTCTGGAATTAGTTAACAGAAACACATAATTTTCCATTAGGTTAACACAAGACCCCATGTTTCTTTGATGACCAGGCAAAAACTGTTACAGCTTGGCTGGGAAATTCTGACTCATCCGCTGTATTCACCAGACATTGCACCTTCAGATTTCTATTTCTTTTGGTCTTTACAAAATTCTCTTAATGGAAAAAAGTTCCTTTCCCTGGAAGACTGTAAAAGGTACCTGGGAGAGTTCTTTGCTCAAAAAAATAAAAAGTTTTGGGAAGATGGAATTCTGAAGTTGCCTGAAAAAAGGCGGAAGATAGTGGAACGAAACAGTGAGTATGTTGGTGAAAATGAAAAATATGTTTTTTATTTTTACTTAAAAACCAAAGGAATTTTTTGGTCAACCCAAACAATACCTGGGATGCTTTGTTCTTCTGTCAAGTCAGTGTAGGCTTTCTGGAGAAAATGATGTTTAAGCTGAGACTGAGAACAAAGAAGCATCATCCAAGTAAAAGATAAAGCATGTGCAAATGCCCAGAGCTGAGAGAGGGTATCATCTTCTCAGGAAGTGTACTGAGCTTAAGTAGCTCAAGTTAGACAAGAGCTGGGATCTTGGCCAAGTGCCTGATATCAGCAGGGCTGCTGCAAAACAGTCACACACCATTAGGATACCAGCCTGAAGACCAGGGCAGATTGCGATGCCCCAACACCAGACGCTGACCGAGAGCTCAGTTGTTTCTGGGTCACGTTTCTGGGTCGGAATTCAAATGCCTCACAAGAGTTCCTAGAGGAGGCCACAAATCTGCAGATCAAGTACAGGCAAAGCAGAGATGTAGACATCACCTTACCTCAGCCTGCCAGATAGGGGAGAGGTTGGGAGTGGCCCTCTTTCCTCTCCAGACATACCATGTATACCATAGTCAGGGTCCTGTGGGTATCCCCACTTTGGATGCAGAAGTGGAACCAACAACTTCCTTCTCCCTCCCTGAGAATCATCTTCTAGGCAAAAACTTGTTTGGAAGGAAGCATAATGTGGAAGATTGCTGGAGTTCTGTGAGGAAATCTGCTTCCCCTCAATTCTGTGTATTTTCCCAAAGGATTAGGGTCTTCCAGGATGTAGAATATGGTATGTAGCTATCTTTAAAGCAGGAAAATAAGTGTTGACCTTTAGAGATGTCACACAACCAGATTTTTGGAAATCTGGACTGAGCCCAGAGCCTCAGGATACTAAAGATGTCATTTACAGTGCACCAGAAAGAACTAATCTGGCAGCTGGGACAGTTAAGAGATGCCCAAATTAGAGCCACTCTGTTGGTAACTGCTAGCCAAGAAAAGATGGAAAGCTGGAGCCTGTTTTAGAAGTGGGTTGGGGTGTACAGGCCTGTACACTTAAACTGAACATTGTCCCAAGGTGATGGTAGTCATGTTGGAATGCCTGTCCCATCCATGCTTTGAGGCTTAGCAACTGGCTTAGAAGAGGTCATAATGACTCACAGGCTTTGTGATATTACATGGAGCAATGCTGCATGAGTATCTCCTGAGAGGATGGCAGGGTTCTGGCCAGACCCCAGGAATCACAATCATGTCTAGATCTCCACATCAGCTTTAAGCCCTCAGGCTATCTATCCTTAACTCTTCTAGGGCAAGTTACTTTTTAAAATCAGAAATGAATGCTATAGCTCTTGATTTTTAAGTGTTAGAGCTCTTGGATCCAAATTAAAGAATTAATATGCATATTATTTGGCCTTCTATGTTGTATCCAAAAATGAACCAGTGTCATAAAATACCAAGCTGGCTTCTAAGCTGTATGTGTCCCAAACTTGTAGACATATATAGTGCTGAGTACCTGAAACATCTTCCTGCAACATCAGTACTTCTTCAAGTTTTGAAAGGAAGAGAGGGTTTTGCCTTTTTGTACTCTTTAAGATTTTGGTCATATATGCCCAAACAAAATCAGAAACGGTCTGTGTTTTTTCATGAGAATTTTGAAAGCTGAGAAATATTATGAGCAGTTTATAATGAGAAGTATTGGTACTTTCTGTATTATTGAAAAACCAGTAACCTTCATCATGCTTCTGCTTTGAGAACAGAGTTTGCTTACCTCATGCTAACCAAGGCCCATCGGACTACCAGATTGGAGCCGGTGGGATGGATGATTTCTGAGCAAGTCCAGGGAGGCCCTCATGGTTGATGGGTCACTCTCTCCAATCTGTTGTCTGATTTTGGTTGGTTGGGTTCCCCCCAGCACCCTGCCACTTTTGTTTGTCTGGCCACACCTCATGCCATGTGGAATCTTAGTTACCTGACCAGGGAGTGAACCCCTCCCCCCTGTGCCAGAGTGCAGGTTGTTAGCCACCTGACCTCCAGGGGAGTCCCCATCCTGCCACTTCTCATTACAGACAACAGAAATTGGCTCCCACCAATCAGTGAACTTTTTAAAATTGCACTTGATCAGATGTGTTTACAGATACGCAAATGAGTAGTTCTGCTTCCTGACATGATGAATTCTCCATTCACACAGAAATGATTTCTCTAGTTTCCCCTGTCATTCTTTATTTAGTCTTATGTCTATAGTAGCTTTGTGTTATATTTTCAACTGGGAAAAAGGATCAGTAGTTAAAAAGATGAAGTTTGTTGTACTAGTTTGAAACCTGGAAAAATATCCTAATAAGAGGGAAGTTTAGAGCAAGTTGTAATCAGCAGTAGCTGTGGGTGTCCCTCGTGTGCCCTTAGATGCCTCTGACAGCAAAGTGGGGTGATAACTCTGTCCTGTCCCCAGCTAGTGACTTGAAAAGCAGCAATCTAAAAAGCACAGAGTATACAGATACACTGGAATGAGTGGCTCAGGTGGTCACAAAGAGTTGGACAAGACCGAGTGAACTGATACAGATACATTTAAAATGTAGGTGTTGTTATTATAGGATAATTAGATACATCTTATGGAAGGAAAGGGCTTCCCTGGTACCTTAGCTGGTAAAGAATCTGCATGCAATGTGGAAGACCAAGGAAAACCCTGAACAGTAACTGCACTCTTGTAGTCATTTAGAAACAAGCCATACAAATTTTGAAAGGAAACTTCCAGAATTTTTTTACAATTAAGTGGAAATCTTGGCTAGAAGAAGAATAGTAAAAAGCGTAATGAAGTGAGCAAGGTCAAGGTTAATTTATAAAACTCCTTAGAAGGTAAAGCTCACATACTAGAAGATTTAATAGAACCTTGAACTATATAGATTTGGCCAAATTTGCTTAAGGTCAAAAAATGAGGCAGTCATTTAAAAATTACTTTAAAAATGCTTTAAAAATGCCCTTTCAAATTACAAATTAAATGTTTCCCAAGGACATACATAGATACCACCTGAAAGACTGTTACTGACCCTCACTTTTATTATATAATTGATTGTAAAATATGAATATCAGTGAAGTAATTATACTGTTAGTCTTTGGACTATTTTTATATCTGTGAAGACATTAATTTATAAAATCCTTGAAGGTTGGGAGTCCCCTGGTGGCTTAGTGGTTAGGATTCTGGGCTTTCACTGCCATGGCCCGAGTTTAATACTTGGTTGAGGAACTAAGATCCTGGCAAGCAGCGCAGTGCAGCCAAAAACAAAAAGATCTTTGATGCTTAAAAGAAAAGAAAACCTGAGTTTTTCAATAATGTATGTAATTTTTTTTTCAATATGGTGTTTATAGTAGGGGCTTAGGGTAGGATTATGCATAATCAGATAAGCTAGGTGGCCATAAGGAGCAGGCCTTACATATTAAATACATCCTGAATATACCTTCACCTACATTACTTCCCCAGAATTCCTTACCTTAAAAACTTAGCTTCTAGATTTTCTTATTGTGTACAACGGAATGGTAAAGGTGGTAATATTTTAGAGGGAGTATAAAATTGAACCATAAAAATAACTTTCCAAGTTTATAGAAACATCAAACATAACTTTGCTCTGTGACCAGATTGGCTGGATTTATCCGGAGAAGGTGATGGAGACTTCAAGATCAGGTTTTCTTTTTCATGGAAGTGTAAACGTACACCCTACATCACCACTGCCACCCCTCACCCTAGTATCTAAAAGACTTTTTTTTTTTTTTTTTTTTGCAGTTTCTAGGATAGATAGCTTGTTTACTCATGGCCCCAGTCATTGATTCATCCTCAGAAGCAGAGGCAGCCTGCCAGATCCCTGGGTGCTTTGGAGCACTGACAGATGGGAACAAGCAAGGAGGGAATGGAGGGGGGAGCCTAAGGTTGTTTATTCCCCCACTGCTAACCATGCTTCCCAGCCACATGTGTTGCTTAGACACACCACTTCATCATTCATATCATAACAAAGGAGAAGCTCCCAAAGTTGACCTAAGTAACAAGATATTTTTCTAAGGATGAACATTTAAGTCAAGACAAAACCCTGTATCTTTTCACTGCAAATGACAAATCTACAAATGAAAGTGAAGGTTGAGAGGTGGATGTAAAGAGTTGATTGATCATGGGGAGTTGTGTGCTATGTGGGACTCGGTTTATTTACATGGAATTAAAATAACACCATTATCAACATTATATCAGATTTACTATCTTCCAATTAGCAAAAGACTAATGAGTAAATGAGGGAAAGTAATTCTACCACCTGGCACAAGCATCACGATCTCCCCGCAGGAAGCAAGATGTATTGAAACTTCTACCAATAGAAGCCTGAAGTCACCACACGGGCCACCTTTTAGAAAATCATCTAGGTTTCACTTCTTAGCAGTTACTTAGCTAAAATTTTACTTAGTGAAATTTCTGCTTTTTTCATCTACATTTTAAGTCTGGATTCTCAAAATTTGATATAATACAAAAAAAAATAAAAATTGCTTAGAATACTGAACCTAATAATGTGCAACATCAGAAAATTCAGCCTAGTTTCTAGAAAGGGGTAAGTTGGATTCATCTGACACATCTATGTTAACAATAGTACTTTTTTTGTCCTTATTGGGAAGTAAAAATATTTTTTCATTTTAAATCAAAAATATCTATTATGGAGCAGCATGAAGAATGAGGGTGAATTTTTAATATTAATAAGAGATTTTAAAGAAATGTTTACAGTTGGGGAGCTTTAGGCTATTCACTGTTTGCAGTAGAAGACTTATGTTGAAAAGTTTTTGAGAAAGATGGTTTAAATATGGGAGAAGATTAAGTTGGTTGGTTGAAGACATAATACTAAAGGACTTAAAACACACTCCTTCCCTCCGTTTTATGTCAGTGTTACCCTGTCAGCGTTATAAACCTCTCAGTTCCTACCTCTTCCATGAAGCCTTCAGGCTCACCTGGACTTAGAGCAGGCTGTGGCGTGGTCCGAATTGCTGTTAGGCCATAGTAGACACTTGCTGACCAAGGTCATGCTCATGTTATTTAGAGACTTGACTATGGCATGGCTAAGAGTTCTTCAGTGCAAAAAAATGGCTTGGCCCCAGAAGGGATCCAGAGGCTGTTTTGTTTTGTTTTGCACTCTGGCACAATATATTCACTTGCTTCTAGCATCACTCATTGGTTTCTGACTAAAAGTATTGTCAGTCTATCCATCCTTTTGCTGAGTGATGGAAACATGTGATGGAGATGGTGGGGTTAATTGCCCCGCTAAAGAGGCTGTCCCCACCTTAGCACTTTTTCCATGTATGTTTGCTTCACCTCCTATTACCTGTATAACATTTCCCCAATTGCCAGCCAGGCCCTAGTCTTATCAGGCCGAGAAGCCTGAGACCCTCTTCACACTAAGCGGGCCTTTTGAGGCCTGTAGACTGACTCAGAGTCCAGTAGGCCTCCTCTTAGGTCAGCTCTGGTTCTTGTGGACTGCCTGAAAGTCACTGCAGTAAAAAGTTGCCTCAGCTGAACATGTCCTTCCTTTCTCCCCACAGACGTAACCAGTGCGGTGCAATCCAAGCGAAGAAAATCCAAGTAAACAAGCTGGACGACGACTTGATATTTGTAAATGTGTGTGAATTTTACAAAAAGCAATTTTGAGCTGTGACTTTTTAAAAATCCATTTCTGTACAGTTAGTTATTTTAATAACGTGGTCCTTTTCCTAGTCCCTGCAGCCTGTTTCGTAAAGTGCAATGGGGAAAGCAGTTGTTGAACCATTTTGGTGTTGCAAGATGAAGTTCAAGGTTTCTAAAATGTTGCCGTGTATTGAGAGGAGCTAACGCGATTATGTTATTAGTTTTCACATTTCCTAAGCAGCCTAGAGTACAGGGTGAGCATTTTTAGATCTCTAATGATGTATTGTGCTGTGGAAGTACTGTGTGTGGATAGCAGTAGTAGGGCAACAGGAAATCTTCTCATTTGGAAATGTTGTAAATAATTTTATTATATAGTGTTTTGGATGTATTTGTTGTAGAAATGGACCAGTGAATAAAGAGAATCTAAGGGTTTGTACAATGTGAAATACTGAATGTGTTAAATAAATGTCTTTTGTCCTAGAACATAAACGTATGTTATTGGTAAGGGATTATTGGGTAAGCAGACTATTTCTTTGGACATAAGTGAATAGGAACAGCCTTCTTTGTGAATTAGAATTCCATCTTGTCCTCGTTGCACTTGAGATGCCCACCTGGGAAGTTTTGGAAAATGAACATAATTGTGCACTCAGCTCATTCCTTGGCTTTGGAAAATTAGCTCTTTTTAGCACTGTAGCAGGCACTTTGATATTGGTCAGATTTCTTTTGGTTGAAAATAACAGAATCAACTTAGGATCAAAGTCACCCAGGACCATCTAGAAATGAGAAGCAATCAGCAAATCAGACGGTACTTTTCTCTACCTCTTTCATCTGCTTCTCCATGCACATGATTGCTCCAAAACAAGCATGTATACACTTCCTCCATTCAAGAGAGAAGCCCAGACCGACCAGCAAGATTTTTTGTAACAGCATCAAGAATCTAGCCCAGTTTAGGTCAGGTTTCTAACTTCAGTCCATATCTGTGGTTAGATGGAGCAGCTCCCAAATAAAAGTGGTCATTTTGCATTATATAGTTCAGAGACACCCACTGTGTTCCACTCTTTGGCTACTCTGTTTCTGATTGGCATCACCATGGCTTGGGGTGACTTATGAACAGGCCTAGGTTTCTCCCTTTCCTGGCTCTGTCCTTACATTAAAAATTGTGGTCTCTAAACCAGCTCCTTCTGCCCCTCTCCTACCATCAACATTCAGGGGACATCAATGCTTGAGGTCTTGTCTTTATCTTGGTCTGGGCCCCAACCTTCTGCTATGTCTCCTATAGCCAGACATATACTCCATCCCTTCCCCTTCAGTAGCTCCATATCCCAGTGCCTGAGACCCAAAGAATGAATTGGTGATTCTCATGTTCTTATTCTCATTTTTTAAAACGTGTCTTGCATTATAAGGATTCTCTAAAAGTAGTTATTTCTGAGTCACACCATATTGTCTGGCTCTGTCACCAGCAATCTCATCTACCCTCTTCCTTCCCTGTGTGACACACACAACCAGAACCAAACCCAGCCTTACAATAACACACTATATGTCAATACTGTGTTAGAGGTTGCAAAGGGCTTCTCCAACTTTAGCTCTACTCAGGAAGAAAGCATATGTGCTTTAAATAGATTTTTATTTGTTTTTCTTTATATTAACTTTTTCTCCCATAGAGGAATAACATTACAATCTAACAATCAGAATCCTGTTACACACATCCACAGGCATGCCACATGACCAGGCTGAGGTGGTTGTGTCCTCGAGTCTGTCAACATGTCACAACATGGTCAACCAGAGTCTCCTCTTTTCAGCCGGTCTCGACACAAAACACCCAAGAGGGATACACTCATCTTACTGGCTCCACCTGGAACCAGGGGGGCAGGGCAAGAGGAAAGATACAAGGGGCCGTGTTAAGTCTGCCTTCAGTCCCCTCACAGAAAGCCACATGGATCTGAGGAGTCATCCGGGAGCTCTGGTGGGGTCCTCATTGCACCTGACATTAGGTATCAGAGCAGACTACCAGGGTTCCAGACAGGGGTAAGGGAGCAAGCATACTCCAAAACAGCAGCACACTGCATTCATACACACGTGGTACCCTGATGGGGCCAGACTGGCAAAAGCTGGAAATGACACCCAGCTTGAAGAGGGCTGTATTGGGGGAATTACTCAGATGTATTGGGGAATTAGTGGAAGTTGTCCTTTAATGTAACTGGGACACACTCTAGAAACAGGTCCCTCTCACGTACTGAGTTTTGGCAAAGCGCTGGTAGTGCTGACATTAAGTAATACAGTCTGGAACAGATTTCTCCAGGGTCTCTGAAAACATCCATAAGGACAGACTCTCTAACCTCCTCCTGTCTGAGGTTGCATAGGACTTTGTGAGTTCTGGTTCCCTCATGTATTCAAGTTCCGTGGTTTAAAAAAAAAAATCCTGAAGCATGCTCAAGGTGAAAGGCACATACACAGTCAGTACAGTATGATGAGGTCTGATGCTTCAGGAGTCAGACTAACAGGAGACCAACTAGTGTTGGTTCTTAGAGATCTATACACAATTAAAATATTGCCACACTCAAATGCTACAGAAATCTATAGGAAAAGTAAAAACCAGCTAGGTGATGATATTGGAGGGTTCTAGAACTACAGGAGCCTTTAGAATTATGGGTAAGGTAGGGACCTTCCAAAACTGGAGCCAAATGCTCTAACTCACTTTTCCCCCACAGAAGGATTGTGAACAGCACTGCCCAGAACTGAGCCTAAGCTCCAGCCGGCAGCGAAAGAGTAGGCAAGAAGCGCCGGAGGGAGTTTCAGCTCTTTGAAGTGCTGAAGACCCTAAGCTGGCTGTGATGTAACCAAGGAGTAGCTGGAAGAATCAAAGAGACTAGGTTGTAACTGAAGGAGAACCTTGGGGAGAGGAGCAAAGCTGTCAACTACTGGAGCCCTAGTGGACCAGTATGAGGACTTTGAACTGCTTTTATATTATAAATGTGGCCTATTCCTTGGGTAAGAGACCCCAACAGGGCTTTGTCTGTCCCCATCCCAACATCTGTAGGGCTACCCTCTCCCTTATCCATATACCCTGCCATGAGGCCTAGGGTTAGCAAGTCAGGGAGGACAGCTGCCTTTGCCCTCATGGCACTGCAGAGGTTTCTCTAAACTTCAGCTTGGCCACGAGGCCTAGAAACCTAGAACTGGAGTGAGGGGGAAGACCTATGTTAGTATGTAACAGGAAATATTAAAAGTTTCAAGGAAGAAAGAGCACACACTAGAAAAGGACAGAAAGAGGAAAGGAGAAGCAACTCGGGGCATCCCAAGAGGCTATTGCTGGTGTCTGAGCCCAAAATTCAATCCTGCTGTGAGAAGGAGAAAGCTGACTGCCCTATCCCCTGTGTCTCATCAGGTATCCAGGTTCCCTCTCCCAGGTACTTAGCGGAGGAGAAGGGAAGAGGAAACCACAGGGTACCTATTTCTCCCCAGCAGCCCAGAAATGGAGAGAGCCCTCCCTAAAGGCCCTGAACCTGGGTAGGGACTATGGGGATTGGGGCAGTGGGGCTCCTGGCCTCCTACCATTAGCCATCCTGGCAGAGTGTGAAATACCAGGCCAGAGGCAAGATAAAGGCTGAGCTGCCATTTTGGGGATGGCTTCACCCCACAGCTTGTCCTCCCCAGCATTACCATTCTGCATTCTTATTCTGGGGTGTGTCCTTCCCCTGCCTAGAATCCCTCCAGCCTGCATCTCTCCTAAACTAGTTCTAGCACCTTGGGCATATGAACAGATATCTAGGATGGCAGGGCTTTGCCCAGCCTTTACTGCTAAGTTGACATGTTGCAGGTAAGGGCAGCAAGGTACTAACTAAGCCCTTCAGACAGGGATCTGCAGAGGGTTTGATTTCGGGAAGAGATTTGGGAGGTGAATTACAGAAAAGGGATGAGGGCGTAGACTCCGGGCTCCAGCTTGAGAGCAAGACGGCCTCTCTGAGCAAGCACAGTGCGAGCCCCTATTGTGCCCTGCTCCCTACAGCATCTCAACCTGTCTGTCCTGACTACCTTTCCAATAGGTTTCCTCTTTTCCTCGATTCCCTCCACTTTCTCCCACTAACTCACATCTCACAGTCCCTTCCCACATACCTTACCTGTCCATGCCTGAGCAACTCCAAGGAGCCCAGCCTCCAGAGGAGAGGGAAGACTGAAGGCTTCCCTCTAGTCTCACTGGGAGAATCACTGAGTAATTAATAAGGGGGCAGGAGTGAATGCAGGTCCAAACATTAGATAGAGCGAGGCTTGTAAAGTGAGAGCCGAAGGTAGGAAATGAGCCAGATTCGAGACTGGAAGAAGACACTCTCAGAAACAGGAGTGAGCCGGATATAGAGGACTGGAGAGACGGGGATGGAGAGTGTCAGAGCAAAGATCCAGAAGGGGAACCAGAGAAGGAAAGACCGACTGTCAGTGGGGGAGATGGAGGATTAGATGCCAGAAGGGGCCAGAAGGTGAAAGGGTGAACGGAGCGGGGCTGGGGGGGGGGGGGTGGGGGGCGGTTACTGAGCGGGGTGAGGGGTGTGTTCAGAGGCAGAATAGAGGATCAGAGAAAGGGAAGTAGGAGTGGGAGAGAGAGGCGATCAGCCCACCTCACACACTTAAGAAGGGAGGCTGTGGTGTCCAGTCCGAGGTGGGCTGCAGGCGCCCCCTCGATCTGGCTGCGGCGGAGGGGCTGGATGGGGTCGGGAGTCAGCGAGGGGCTTGCAGCACGGCCAGTGGAACTCAGTAGTTGAACTGGCGCTGGCAGGGCTGGTAGACAAAGCTGCCCTGGTGCTTGGGCCGGCGTGGACGGCTCTCGCGAGCGCGGTTCTGCCGCTGCACCACCTTGGCGCTCAGCGCGTGGCGCTCAGCCCGCTGCCGGGCCCGCTGCAGCCGCCTTGCCTGGCCCGCCTTCTCCAGCAGCGCAGCCCGCGCGGGCAGAGGGGCGGCGTGGTGCAGGGCCCGGGGTTCGCGGCGAGGAGGCGCCAGCTCCCTGCGCGGAGAGACAGAGAGTCAATCAGGGCTGGACAAATGGAGGGGAGTGCTGGCACCCCCCCCCCACTTGTCCCCGAACCCTCCTCAAGGTTTGGTCTCTGCTCAGAGTGGGGAGCCCAATGCCATTCTCTTGGGTACCAGCCCTTCCTCCAAGCCACCCCGGAGATGCCTCCTCCGTCCTAGACTCTAAAACGGGTAAATGTGGCCCTGTGAAGGCTCAGCTTCAACTTGCAATTCGACCCTGGCATTCTGTACCCCACCCCCACACCTCCTTAGCGCGGCGGCCTCGCCCTTCCAACCTCTCAAGACCCCAAGCCTCAATTCCAGTCTTTCTCAAGCCCCTCCCCAGCCACAAAGCCACGCCTCTCCCAATCTCAAAGGCTCCTTTGCCTTCAGGCTGAGCTACATCTTGGCCCATCGGCCCCGCCCTTTGCCTTGAACACCCGCCTCTAACCCCAGGCAGGGCCGGGGGTTCCTGGGCTCCAAGACACTCCTCTCTAGGCCTCCAGGCTCCGCCCCCGGCCCGCTCACCCGTCGCTAGAGTCTCGGTCCGGCTGGGCAGCGTCGTCGTCTTCTGGATGCGGGGAGGGAGGGCCAGGCTCCAGCACTATGGTGCTGCCGGTCACATAAACGGACATGCTGGGGTGCTCGATGAGGAGGTCCTCCAGGGGGCTGCTCTGGAGGCGGGCAGGCCCGAGTCCAGGCCCCTCTGCAGTAAAACAGGCCGGAGGGGTAACAAACCAGCTTTCATCCATCAAGGAGGGTGCGGGCGGAGGGCGGCCTGCCGGGGCAGTGGCGGCCCCGGGTCTGGGTGGAGCTGTGAAGCTGTCTATGGGTTATGGAAGGAGGGGGCGCAGTGGGGAGACACATACACACAGACACACACACACAGGACACAATGGACAGGGGAAAAAAGGGCATCGTTAGTCAGCCCCGCAGCCCCGCCAACCACACCCACGAGGCACCCACAAGTCTTGACCTGCTGCCCTAGGGCGCGTGAGGTGTGGACTGCAAAAATGCCAGGAGAGAGCCCCAGCTTGCATGGGACAGCCTCCAATGCTACTGTCTCAGCCCCAATTTGCCTTGGAACTCCCCAGCCCCCTAGCAGCTCCCTGCTCAATGGCTGGACTACGTGCCCTAATGAAAACTTCCCAGGCTCAGGAGTCAGTCCTGGCAGACTTACCGGGCAGGTCAATGATAAGCCAGCCATCCACTTCATCCTCCTCGGAGACGAAGGCTTGGGGGCAGTCGGGGTCCTCGGCAGCAGGTGGTGGGGGACTGAAGAAGAGGCTGGTGAGGCGCTGAAGCATGGTCGGGGAGCAGAGAGGCCTGGGGGAAGGGGATGGTCTATGGCAGTGCAGAAACCTGTGAGGTAGAGAGGAGTCAGAGGTACCAGGGACTGCTCTCCCCCCAACTTCCCCAACACCCAGAACATTGATAAGAGTACAACAGAAATGTGTGGGAAAGCTTTGCCCTTTGTGTGTGTGTGTGTGTGTGTGTGTGTGTGTGTGTACATTTGCGTGTGTGTGTTGTTTGTTCACTTTCTGCTAAGTCAGCCTGCCTTCAGGCTTTTCTGTTTTCTGTATGACCTTAGAAGTTATTTAATGTATCTGTGCTTTAGTTTTCTCATCTATCAAATGGCAAGAATAATAGTATCCTCCTCTCAGACCTTAAAGGAATTAAATGAGCTAATAACACTATCCTTTTCTGGGCTCTCATGAGAATTAAATGAGCTAAACACAAAGTGCTCAGAACAGTACCTGGATACAGACTAGGCATTCGATAAACTAATCAACTAGTTTATTATTAATAATTGTTAATATTATTGCATGCTCTAGGACTGATATATAAGACTTTATCAGGGAAGGTCCTCAAAGGACTGGACGTCCAACCTGGACCTTGAAGGGTAAAAACAGTTCTCCAGGCAAGGAAGAAACTGCCCAATATCATGATTATTTATCATCATCATCATCATCATATAGCTAACATTCATGTACCAAGTACTGTATTAAGCCTTTAACCTATATTACCTCATGTAATCTTCACAATAACTCTAGGAAATGGATATAATTATTAGCCCTCTTTTACTAGTGAAGAAATTGAGGCTCAGGGACATGATGATTTGCCTAAAATCTCACAGCTAGTAAAACACAGAGGGAGGATTCTAATCCACACAGATGCCAGATCACTATATTCCATTGCCTTTGCTGGGTATCAGTCTGGGTTAGGCATTTTTAATTTAGTGGCCTGGGACCATGGTCCATGTGTATTTTTCTGAACAGAAGGACCTTGGTTTTCATCATGATTTCCTAAACAGCAGTCCTTGACCCCAGAAATTAAAAATCACTACTTGAGAGGACTTCTCTGGTGGTCCAGTGGCTGAGTCCGCCCTCCCTACTCAGAGGCCCAGGTTCCATCCCTGGTCAGGGATCTAGATCCCACATCCTGCAACTAAGAGTTCACATGCCACAACTAAAGATCCCACATGTTGCAACGAAGATTGAAGACCCCGAGCCCTGCAACTAAGACCTGGTTCAGCCAAATAAAATTAAAAAAGAAAAAAAAAAGAACCACTACTTGAGCCTGTGTGGCTTGAAAAGGGCTCACTAGCAGAAATCCCACACAACAGCTACCATCTCACCACGTGATTGCATAAACCTCAATCGTGTCTGTCAGATGAAGGTCCTATTCCCACAGGCCCTCCACTCTCATCCCCACTATTCCCAAGCTCCTGCTCAAGGATAGCATCCCTGGTTAGGGAGGAAGATCATGTCGCCTGATCAGGTTGCCTGATCTTCAGGGAGACAGCAGGTCAGTGGGAGGTGATGATGGAGGGAGAGAGCCATCAGACCCCAAGGGCCCTTAAGGATGAGGACTGAGGGTTGGACCAGGACTCAAGTTCTCAATCAGTCCTTCCCTGGGTGAAGATAAGACAGGAGACCCCCTGCTCCAGGAATGGAAACACCAAGCCTACTTCAGGACTAGACCTGGGTTAGGGGCTGCTGGCCAGGCCCCCTAGATGTCCCTAAAGCTTGACTCTCCTGAAGATAGCCAACAGTTTTGCTACTCAGCCACTTGTCACCTTCCTCTAAGGATGTTTCCACACTTCCTATAAAGCTCCCTGGGGATACAGCCACACTTCCACTCCCTGGAGGCATTCTACTTTTATTGCAAACCCACCTGGGGTATTTCATGGTTGTTGCACCTCTTCCAATTCCTGGGTATATTTTTCACACTTGTCACAGAATCACCTAGGGTCTACACCCTGAGAGTATGCATACATTTGCAGACCCCACAGTGGGCTCCAGAAGGAAGTGGTGCCTGGGTGTTGGCCTCCCCGGTGGTAGATTTTCAGGGATTATGAAAGGTTGGGTCACCCTCAATCAGTGCCCGCCCAGCACAAGCCACAAATCCCAGCCCATTTGTAGCCACAGGGAGTTAGTGACTCAGTTACCAAAAATTCAGAGAGTTTGACCTCTCCTGAAGGAAGCGAAAGACTGGGGCCTTGATGAGGCACACCCTCTTTCCAAGGACCTACTGCTTCATCAAGAAAATGAAAAGAAAATGAACAGGTGTTTCAGAAACCATAATATTCACACAGCCCATTTTATAAGCTGAGAATCGGAGGACATAAATCCGTCCAAAGACACACAGCTAGATGGCGGCAGAACAGGCCTAGCACCAGGTCACTGAGCCTTGGGTCTGAAGTGTACATAGTCAGGAACCCCTCAGTAAACAACCCCCCAAAATATAACGATGCAGGGGAGATGGGGGAAGTCAGACAGGAGTCAGATTTTGATCAAGTCTCTGCCCCTCTCAGGGGGCCCTCTGTCCAGCTATAAAAGGGTCTGAGGTTCCTGGCACTGAGATTCAGCCTGCATTTACCAAAGCACCCACTGTGTACCAGAGTCTGCTCCAGGTCTCTTCAAATTACAAACAGACTGAGGTAAGGAAGGCTTCGGGTTGGGAAAGCTCCCTGCCGAGGTCACACAGCAAGTCAGTGACAGAGCCAGAAGCGACAACCTCACCAGCCAGCCAGTGCCCGCCCCCTCTCATGACCACAGAGGGAGGCTCCCAGAATTTTTCTTTCCCAGCCCTGCCAACTTCCTGGTTCTCACATTCCCAGTTCTGCTCCTGGGAGAACCATTCCCTTTAATAACTGCAACAGCTGTGCCCGGAATAACACTTGAGCCCCAAGCCACCTCTACCCCAGCCCATCTGTGAGCAGAGTCTAGGCGGAGATAGGACTCTTGGTCCAACCCATAGGCCCATCTACTTGGAAAGTCAGAGGATCCCCTTCTCCTGCTCAGTCTCTGGTGCTTCTCTGTGAGCAGAGAGGGGAGCACACGCTTTGTAATCACCTTAGTCCAGGTCAATCCTTTCTAGCTGACAGCTCTGGGGGTGCAAGGTGAAAGTGATAGTTGCTCAGTTGTGTCCAACTCTTTGTGACCCCATGGACTAGCCTCCCAGGCTCCTGTGTCCATGGAAATCTCCAGACAAGAATACTGGAGCGACCACCTCAGTTCTCCCTGGAGAACAGCCTCTCCCTCCAGCCCCTGCTCTAGGACAACACAACAAATAACACCTAGTCATAGAAATCAGTCTCTTTGGTTTGTTTTGTATTATGTTGTACATCATTAAAGATCTAAATACAAAGGATATACAGTCTTGATGAATCTAAAGTAATTTGCTAACTATTTTGATTCTTCAGAGAGAACTACTAATAAAAATCTAAAAGGTTAAAAAAAAAAAAAAATACTGGAGTGGGTTGTCATTTCCTTCTCCAGGGGATCTTCCTGACCCCAGGGATCGAACTCTGGTCTCCTGCATTGCAGACAGATTCTTTACCATCTGAGCCACCAGGGTGGGAGGTGAAGGACAGCCAAATAGAGGGAACTCTCATCTCCACCCCATCCCAACATTGGCCCGGGAGACACCCTGATGCAGCCATTGACTCACTTTTCTGTGGCCAAAACAGCTGGGAGGCAGTGATTTTACTGGGCTCCAGAACTCTGAGGTACAGAATGAGGGTCGGGGCCTCAATAGGGGACCCAGTTTCCAGAGACCTCCTGGAAAAAGATCCAGGAGTGAGGAAATCTGGGAGCATTATCAAATTTGGATGGGGCTTAGCCCAAGTGGTTGGATGGCATTACTGACTCAATGGACATGAGTTTGAGTTGGCGATGGACAGGGAGGCCTGTGTGCTGCAGTCCATGGGGTTGCAAAGAGTCCCACACGACTGAACGACTGAACTGAACTAACCCAAGTAGAGTCTTAGGTGCAAGGAGGATGTGTAATTTGTTACTTGTAATAAGCTTCTACTAGGTATGTGCCAGTGGCTAATGGATCCGCCACTCACTAGGGAGGCATGACTGTAACTGGCTGCACAACCTCGAGTAAGCCACTTCCCCTCTCAGGGACTCGGTTTCTCCTTCCATGAAATGGGCTCTAAGACCCCTCGTTCGGGGGCTGGGAACGACGTCAGCTAAGGCGCTGCACACATGTCAGGGATTAGGAGAATGTTATTATGTTAGTCCCAGGGGCGCAGAGCCTGGAGCCAGAGGGAGGAGATTGCACCACCACTTGGCACTGCCCCAGCGATCTACAGTTCAAGCTTCAGAGGCTCCAGAACTTCTGACAACCCCTTCCCCCTATCTAGACCCAGCTGTGCCTTCGGAACCTCTCTCAAATCTCTTCCAACCTCTCTCAAGTCTAAGGAGAAAGCAGAAGATCAGAGGTTTGACCTCATCTCCTGGGTTAGCCCAGGTAACAGGAGGGCCCTCTGGTCCCGCTGCCTTCAGCGTCCCTCACTCATGGGCCCAGTTCCGACCCAGCGCCCAACGGGTCACCGGAGGACAAGCGACCCGAGTCGGGAGGGGGTGGGGGGGGCGGTGCCGGCCTTGGTGACGTCTCAATGTCATATGCAAATAGGGAGACGTCACCGTCTACCGGGCGGGGGGCAGCCAATCCCGAGCCCAGAATGCAGCCCCGGCAGCCGCCGGCGGAGACTGACAAAGACCCGGGAACTGGGGGCGCGGGGCGTGTCCCGAGGCTCCAGGAGGCCCCCTGGCCAAAGCCGCTCGGAACTCACCTGGGGACTGGGGGCGGTGCGGCGGAACCAGGTGGCGCTGAGGTAGTTGTGAGGTGGAGCGTCCCGGAGTCGGCGGCGGATCACAGGCCCGGCAGCATCGCGGGAGCTGGGTTGGGAGCGCGTCGGACGCTCAGACTGACTGCGCTCGCCCGCGAAGCTTTGAGTCTACAGCCGCCGCCGCTGGACTCACTGCACAAATTGGAACGTTCAAACAGCTGATTGTGACGTCACAAAGGGGCCCGCCCGCCTCGCGTCACCGCCCGGCCAAGCGGCGGCCAATCCCAGACTGCGGATTCCCCCTCCCCGCCTCCTCCGCGGTTAGCCGGCTAGTGGCTCCCTCGCCGGGATCCCAGACTCCCAGGCTAGGGAAGAGGAGGCCTGGAGAAACAACTGCTGGAAGCTTGGACCGCCCTGCCTCTGGGCGACCCACGGACCTCTCTAAGAGGGGAATTCCCACTAGTTCCTACGAGATCCCCATCTTGCTGCACTCCCTTCGCATCTGTCAGCGCCCTCACCTCTCCCGCCGCCTCTCTTGTCCTTTCACCTGCATCTTACATTCAAGTCCCTCAGTCTGTACACTTTTCTCAACTCCACACCACGCTCGTGCACTCCAGCCTCCCCACCACCCGGCTCTGGACTCTGCCTTTTCTGTCTCCCTTTCTTAACGTACACGCTCGCTGCTTGCCCACTCTTTTTTTTCCTCGGCTGGGCAAGCTTAATAGGTGGGGGACAACCCTCTTCCCTGGTTCCAGGGGATCGCAGAAGTATAGAAGAGTTGGTTAGGCTGACAGGGAAATTTTGCCGGTAGAACTTGGAGAGGAGTTGCTTTGGGCTAAATAAACATTGACCTAGAGAGTACTCTACACTGGAAAGTTTACACATCTTGTGCGTGTGTATGCTAAGTCGTGTCCGACTCTTTGTGGCCCCATGGGCTGTGGCCTGTCAGGCTCCTCTGTCCACGGGATTTCCCAGGCAAGAATACTGGAGTGGGTTACATTTTCTTCTCCAGGGGATCTTCCCGATGGAACTTGCCTCTCTTGCATTGGCAGGCTCATTCTTCACCACTGGCTACCTGGGAAGCCCTTACACACCTTATTTAATCCATATTCCTACTGGGGCAAGACAGAAAAGTGAGAGACAGGGATTGATTGATTATTAACCCCGATGTACACACGGGGAAACTGAGATAGATCTCATGGCAAGCCACTCAAGTGTTTTCTTGCCTAGAGAATTTCATGGACAGAGGAGCCTAGCGGGCTATAGTCGGTGGGGTTGCAGAGAGTGGGACCCAACTGGGTGACTAAACAATACCACCACCACACAGGGAAACAGATCTCATGGTTAGTACATAGATTCATACTCAGTAACACATCCAACAACTATTGCTGCTGCCAGACCATTAGCTGACATTTTTGAGCACTTACTGAGTGCCAGGTATTGTGTCATACTGCTATATATGTGTTTTTATTCTTCATAACAACTGAAAAGGTAGGTGTTATCCCCATTTTCCAGTTGAGGAATCAGGGTCACACAGTTATAGTAAATGGCAAAGCCAGAATTTGAACATATAGCTCCTGGCTCCAACACTCTCGACTCTCTACAAGCACCAGATAATCAAAGCCTGAGGGTGCTTCAGCCTCCCCCAGGAGACCTGGGCTTTATCCTTTCCCCAAACTTGCTGTGTGACCTCAGGCAAGTCGTGTCATCTCTCTGGGCCTCAATTTTCATATCTGCTGAAACATCCAAGTTACCTTTTAGAGATTCTTTCAAAGTCATCACCCTCAGGATTCTTCCAGTCCCATATTCTAGGCCCCCAGCATTCCCAGTGGCCTGAGAAGTGGCTGGAAAGACCGCAAGTACACATCCTCAGCATCTCCAGAGTTTGTGCATCCTCTCTCAGTAGAGCAGGGCTGGTGGGGATGAATCTGGGCACTGCCCATCTGTCTCACTGGGAGGGGGGGTTGTGGGGGAAGGGAACTAGGCCAGAGCTTCTGCTATGCTGATAAAATCCTGTCCCGGCCTAATCTGAAACCCGAGGGACTTCTCAATCCTAGCAACTAGGAGAAGGAACCAGGAAACAATACCCAGCGGCTTGGGGAAGAGGGGTAGGAGTGAGGGAGCAGTGTTTTGGCTCTTGGAGTGGTATCCCCAAACCATCCTCATTCTTTGCAACCCTGAGCCTCTGCCCATCACATCTGCTTCCTGCTAACCTCATACCCTTTCTTCACCTTTTGCTGACTTAAACTGGATAATCCCTCATACGTCTCTCTTGTCACATCATTTGCCTGCACTAAAACCTCCTGTGGCTCCCACAGTACCACACCCCTTAATACGGCATTTGTGGCCTTCCATGATCCAGCCCCAGTGCTCTCATTTTATTCCTCTTCCTCACTTACATCCACCTTGTGCTATGCTCAGACACCTATTGTCTCTTCACTCTCCCACATCCATACTTTTGCTCAAGCTTTCTCCTGGAATTCCCTGTTCAGGCCTGTCTGAATTCAGTTTTTCTGTCTTCAAGATTCTACTCCTTCTTCCTCTAGGTCACCTTTCCTGTCCCCACCCAGGTGTCCAGAGCTACCTTGATGGACGGTACAATCATTTATTTGTTCAATAAACAGTGATGATGACTAATTGTATATATGTGTTTTCCCAAGTAGATTGTGGGCCTCCCAAGGGCAGGATCTTTGTCCGTATACTTCACTCAGCCTGTGCTGGGCCTAGCATAGCGTAGACTCAATCAAAGGTTCAACAGTTAAAGGCTGGAGAATGGGGGATAGATTAGGAATTTGGGATTAAAATATACACACTACTATATATAAGACAACCAACAAGGACCTACTGTATAGCACAGGGAACTATACTCAATATCTTATAAAAACTTACAATGGGAGAGAATGTAAAAAATAATATTGATGTGTATGTATAACTGAATAACTTTGCTGTATACCTGAAACTAACACAACATTGTAAATAAACTATATTTCAATTAAAAAAATTTAAAGGCCATCTCAAGAGAAATGATTGGCACGAAAAGACTCCTATACCTGGACCCTTAACCCTGGTACAGGAAGCATTCTATTCGGCACAGGATTATGGTCCCCCAAGCCCAGGGAAAGGGTTTCTTGTCATATACTCTGGTCCCCTAAATGACCTGGACTCTGTTCCCAATCTTATAAACCCTGTATACAGACAGACAGGCCAGATCTCAGCCTTACATTTCTCATGACTCAAAGATACCATGAAAGTGGGGTGGCTGAGCCTAGCAGAATCCCCTCCTGAAACCCCTAGGACCCATCCCTCTCTACTGTAGAGATGTACTGTTAGGGCTGGAGAAGACCTCAGAGCTCAGCTCATCCCCAAACTTTCATTTTATAGGTGGAGAAACTAAGGCACCCTGAGACACAGAGATTAAGTTACTTGAACAGAGTCATCTACTGAACTTGGTTGGCGCTGGAGTGGGCTTAGTATTCTGGGACCCTGGCCTGGCCTGGGCACCATGCTGAAGGTAATCCTGGAATCTCATTTCCAATCAGACATAAGATGCCACTCCTGTACATACACATACACACGGGCATCTATGTGTATACATGAAGGCATCCATGTACAAACATACATGTACACATGAGCTCACATTTGCAGAGTTAACAGATGCTCATGCCCTTCTAATCCTTGCCCAGATGTAAGCACCTGCCGAATGTTTCCTTTTTGGCTGCAGGGCACATGGGATCTTAGTTTCCCAACCAGAGATCAAACTCATGTCCTCTGCACTGGCAGCACAGAGTCTTAACCCCTGGACCACCAGGAAGTCCCAAAACTAGCCCAGTTTTACAGGCTCCAGGGTTGGAGGTCAAGAGGCCTGTCTTCTATCTGGGCCTTGGGCTTGCCTTTACCGAACTCTGGGGGCTCCCTAATGGCTTGGGCTTCCCCCACTTCAGAGGGCAGAGATGTGTCAGCCTGGCTGTATCCCTCATGGGATCTTGCACGTACTCTAAGTTATGAGCCCACTGAAGAACTAGCTCACCACTGCCCTCTCTCCTCTTCCCCTCTGAGATAGAGGGCAAGGCTGAGACAAGCCTGGTGGGCAGTTTGGAATCTGATGAAACCAGAAGGTCCTGATCACTCTAGAAATACAACCCCCCACCCTGAACTAGCCCTAGATTTACAGAGCTAAACTATATTAATGATGACACTCTTAGGACCTCTATGTGCCAGGTATTATTATAAACCCTTGCTAAATTGCTTCAGTTGTGTCTGACTATTTGTGACCCTATGGACTGTAACCCTCCAGGTTCCTCTGTCCATGGGATTCTCCAGGGAAGCATACTGGAGTGGGCTGCCATGCCCTCCTCCAGGTGATCTGCTTGACCCAGGGATGGATCCCATGTCTCTTATGTCCCCTGCATTGGCAAGTGGGATCTTTAGCACTAGCGCCACCTGGGAAGCCCATTCTAGATCCTTACCTGTGTTGATAACTCCTTTAATCTCCACAACAACCCCCTAATATAGATAAAATTTATTCTTCTCATTTTACTGGTGAAAAAACTGAGACAGTGAGGGAAACAAATTTAATTGGTAAAGCCAGCTAAGGCAAACATAATCCCCATATTCCCCGAAAAGACTGACCTATACCTTAACCAAGGGGCACGTCCCTAGAAACTATACTCAAAAAACTTTGTTGTTCAACCAAGAGATGTTTGAATTGGGTGTAACTGTGGTGTGTGTGTTTGTGCGTGTACACCACGAAAAAAACCTTGGCCTGATTGTCAGTAAATCCAGATTTCAATCCTGGTTCTATCCTAGGTTCATTGTCCAAGTCACTTTCTTTGTCTGGGCCTCAGTTTTCTCATTTGCAAAATGGCTGGCTCCGTATTCTATATGCTTATATGTTCGATAATAAATAACATACAAATATAAAGGCTGTGTGTGAAAAAATATACCGTATTTTTTTAAAAAGTCATTTTCTTGAGCAGCAGACCCTCTTATGTTGGCCTTGAAGGAGCAGACTGCTGTGTTGTGAAGATGGCCGCATGCAAGGACCCAAGAGGGACTTCTGGAACCTGAGGGTGGTCCCTGCCCAAAAGACTAAGAAAATGGAAATCTTAGTATTACGGCAGCAAGAAAATGAATTCTGCCCATAACCCGAGGGAGCCTAGGGCCAAACTTTCCCTATTTGGGTCTCCAGATGAGAACACAGGCTTGATTTCAGCCTTGTGAATCCCTGACCAGAGAACCCAGGTGAGCTATCCCTGGTCTGATTTCCAGAACTCTGAGCTAACAACGGGTGTTGTTAAGGACCAACTGACTGTATAGCACAGGGAATTCTTTTCAAAATTACATAACAACCTAAATAGGAAAATAATTTGAAGAATAGATGCATGTATATATATATCCCTGAATCACTCTGCTGTACACCTGAAACTAATACAACATTGTTAATCAGCTATACTCCAATACAAAATAAAAAAAAAATTTTTAACTTAATTAAAAAAAACTGTATTCACCCAGGAGGGAAAAAGACAAATTGGTATTGTCTTGAGTCCCTTAACCTATGGAAGTTTGTTAGACAGTAATAGTGTGTTGAACACTATTTCAACACTACATGTGTGCTGAAAAGTTTTTTGCATGAAAATTAAGAAACAGCTTGAGTTATTCATCTTACTATAGTACATTTTGTCTTAGTGCAAATACTTTCTTTTGCTGAAGTCATATAGTTGAAATCAAGTAATTTGCATATGTGGGAGGCAAATCCAGCCAAAGGCACTTCCTCCAGTAAGTTCTCCAAGCTCTCTTTGAAAAGAATTAACCTCTCATTCCTCAGAACCTCCAAAACAAACACATTGTCTGCCTGTCTCTTAGAGCACTGTACACTTTGAATTCACCACATACTCAGGAATGCCTAGTTTCTTTCCAGGAAATACCTAACCTTTTTTATCCTAGAGAATCTCTTTCAGTGTAACATGCTAAGTTGCATCAGTTGTGTTCTACTCTTTGCTACCCTATGGGCTGAAGCCCGCCAGTCTCCTTTATCCATAGCATTATCCAGGCAAAAATACTGGAGTGGGTTCCCATGCCCTTCTCCCCCCGCCCCCCTTAATTTGTCCACACTTTATTCTCTTTTTTTTTTTTTTTACAAGATCATTTTGTCTTGTTTTGGAGATTAAATTACAGTGCACAAGTCATAAATGTAGGGTTCAATAAATTTTGACAGATGCATACATTCATGTAACTCACTGTAAGATAGGTCCCTTACAAGTCTACATTTCCTTTTTTTTTAAGTTTCACATATTTATTACTGAGCCTCATAGACTGCTAGTGAAGAAACAGGAAACATCAGGAGCCAAGCATTCCATCTCCCCCATAAGCTATTCAGACAGTAGTGATGTTCTCACTGTGACTTGGTTGGTTAACATACAAGTGATCTTAACACACAGCATGTGTGACACTTTATATAGGAGGTTTCTTACACACCCAGCTTGGTTCTTCTCCAGTGTCTTCTCTTGGAGTTGTACCTGATTTTATTACCAGTTTTCATTCGAATCCATTGAGGAATGGGACAATTCTGCTTTTGTTTCTTGGCTTGGAATCACTTGATCCTCAAAGTCTTGTGAAAAGACCCATGCCCTTCTCTAGGGGGTCTTCCCAACACAGAGATCAAATCCATGTCTGTTATGTCTCCTGCATTGGCAGGCAGGTCTTTTACCACTAGTGCCAACGGGAAGCCCCTTCAGTGTAAACAGAAACACGATCAAAGACTTTAAAATGCAGGAGATAGGGCTGTGAAAGTCACTCAGTCGTGCCCAACCCTTTGTGACCCCATGGACTATACAGTCCATGGAATTCTCCAGGCCAGAATACTGGAGTGGGTAGCCTTTTCCTTCTCCAGGGGATCTTCCCAAGCCAGGAATCAAACTCAGGTCTCCCATATTACAGGGGGATTCTTTACCAGCTGAGCCACAAGGGAAGCCCAAGAGGCTAGGATAATGATTAGAACAAGGAACTAGGGGAATCTGGGGGAAAAAAAGAGATCCACAGAAGCCTTCCTGGAAAAGAGGACATCTGAGATGGACTTTGAAGGATGAGTAGAAGTTGACCTTGGGGTTGAATGGCCAGGAGTATGATTCAAATCAGGAACCCTCTAGGACTTCCCTGGTCGTCCAGTGATTAAGACTCTATGCTCTCAATGCAGAGGGATCAGGTTTGATCCTTGATCAGGGAACTAGATCCCACATGCTGCAACAAAAGATCCTGCATGCCTCAAGGAAGACAGAAGATTCTGTATGCTGCAACTTAAGATATGGCACTGCCAAATAAATAAATATTATATATATTTATATATTTATATATACATATCAGGAGCCCCTCACCCCTGTCTTGGCTCTGCTTCTGCCTTGCTTTGGGTGATTCTCTATCCTTCAGTGGGCCTCTGTTTCTCTGTCTGCACAATAGGGGCATGACGGGGAATTCCTTTGGGGCTTCCCCAGTGGCTCAGTGGTAAAGAATCCGCCTGTAATGCAGGAGCTGCAGGAGATACGGGTTTGATCCCTGGTCAAAAAGATTCCTCTGGATGAGGGCATGGCAACCCAGTCCAGTATGCTTGCCTGAAGAATCCCTTGGACAGAGGAGCCCGGCGGGTTACAGTCCATAGGGTCGCAAAGAGTCAGACATGACTGAAGCCACTTGGCACACACACACGGGAAATTCCTTTGCTTGCTCACTTTTTTTCTGCCTGTTGCTTTCTAAGGAGAGTTTTGTCTTGTCTGACCACTTTCCAGGCGTTTTAGGTAGAGAATTGGGATAACAGGAAGACAGAAACAGGACGGAGAAGTGACAGGAAAGAAGGAAGGAAAGAAAAAAGCAAGACTTGTGGAAAAGGGCGGAGGGGGACAGTTTCTGATGGGAAATGACAGATTTGGTAAGTGAGCAACACGGAGAGGCAGCAGTGGGGCTTGAGAACTGGTGAGAACAAAGGAGATTCTCAAGAGTGTTGACAAGGGGTGGAGACCCTTTGATGTCTTTTGAGAGTTACAGATAAATATTAGAGTCATTTTTAAATTGCTCTTGGGAGCTGGACTATTGTTCTTGAATTTACTACATTTTTATCCATTTCTGAATAGGTTAAAATGGACATGATTTGAAATCTCAGAGAACAAAAGGGTAAAAGTTTCCTTCCCATTTTTGCCTTTAGGACCCTCCAATCAACTTCTAGTCCCTAGGGGGGACCGCTGTTACCAGCTTCTTGTGTAAACTGTCAGAAATAATCTCTGCATGTACAAGCATGCATATGTAAGTATGATCCCCCTGTTTTGAACACAAATGATAGTGTACTATGCACACTTTTCTGAAATTTGCTTTTTTTTTAAATTTAATAGTACAAGTTGGAGGACAGTCCCTAGCAGTATATACAGAGCTGCCTAATTATTTGTTAACAGCCACATAGTATTTCATTGTCTCATATTAAGGATGGATTGAAGTTTATTCAGATAGTCCCCAATATTTAAACCTTTAGTTTGTTTGCAACAATTTGCCCTTCATACTGCAGTTCTTGAACATGATGTTAAAGGTGCTAAGCCTGAACCACTTGGAACCCTTGGATTTATTTGGATACTGGGAGCTTTTGGACTCAATGATGTTTTTGACAGATTCTGATCCATTCTCTGGATCAAGCTCTTCCTACTGCCTTTTCCCTCAGTTCTGCCCACCCTGTTGTTGGGGCCCAGAGTGGCAGCTTCAGCCCTTCACCATGGCCTGCTCTCTGAAGTCCTTGGAACTCTTCCTGCATCTTAAAAATCCTCCAGGCCGACTCTCTTGATTCCAGCCAAAAGCCTCCTGCTCGGAGCTGTGGGCAGAAAAGCCAGAGATAGAGGCCCTGTGCATGTGCGCGGTCATTCAGTCATGACTGACACTCTACAACGCTTTGAACTGTAGCCTACCAGCCTCCTCTGTCCCTGTGATTTCCCAGGGAAGAATACTGGAGTGGGTTGTCATTTCCTCCTGCTCAGGGATCAAACCCCACATCTCTTGTGTCTCCTGTTTTGGCAGATGGGTTCTTTACCACTGAGCCCAACACCTGGGAAGCCGAGGCTCTGAGTAGAGTGTAAATACTTATTGATCTATTCCTAGACTTTCCTGGGGTCTCCCTGCTTATTCTTCATTGTTAGTTGGTTTTCTGTTTCTTCATTGCTAGTTGGTAGGACTTTGCCCTACCTTTCTGCCAGAGGAATTCACTGGGTCTACTCTAAGATCCTGGGGCAGGACCTTACCTATGAACCTTAAAAAAAAAAAGTACCTTCTTGAAGGAGAAGAAATCCTTCTACCTGTAATAGAATTGCATGGAATGGTTATTTAGAGATCATCTAATGCCATAAATTTACAAATATGGGAACTGAAGTCTGGATGAGAGGGTAGGACTAGCCCAGGGAACAGAATATGTGAGCAAGAGGGACAGAACAGGAACTTGAGGCTTCTACCTCCAGGTCTAACCTCTTCACCCTCTCCTCCTAGAGTTCAAACTCAGTTCATCTTTATTCTCTCAAAATGTAGGACTTCCCTGGGGGTCCAGTGGTTGGGAATCTGCCTGCCAATGCAGGGGACATGGGTTAGATCCCTGGTCCAGGAAGATCCCACATGCCACAAGGCAGCTAAGCCTGTGGGCCACACTATTGAAGCCTGCATACCCTAGAGCCTGTGCTCCGAAACAAGAGAAGCCACTGCAGTGAGAAACCTACACATTGCAACTAGATAACCCCTACTCGCTGCAGCTAGAGAAAACCTATGCACAGCAACAAAGACCCAGCACAGCCAAAAATAAATAAAAATAAATGTTAAAAAAATATATCATGCTTTACAGAAGAAACCAGAAGCAAAAGAGTACATACCATAAGATTCCATTATAAGAATATCTAGAACAGGCAAAAGTAATACATACTGACAGGAAGCAGATCCATAGCTTCCTGGGGATGGGTGGAAGGACTGACTACAAAGGGGAGTGAGGGATCTTTCTAGAAAGGTAGAAGTGTTCTCTTTTGATTGTGGGATGGTAGGGTATATATATTTGTCAAAATTGATTATACCTTAAAAAAGTGATTAAAAAAAAAAAAAAGGCAACATTGAAATATATTTACTCAATTTAGTTAAGAAAATACAATGTGACCACTGACCTACATGCACAGTCAACTTGCACCAGCTCCTCTGAGTTTAGCCATTCATAACTCCCAGGTCAGATGTTTGCACCTCTGAGATGAAGTAGTCACAGATTTTGGTCAGGACATCATTTCATTTAGACTTTTGTTCACTGTGTCATGACCACTGTTCCTGACTTGGGTGGGATTACAAAGCTGGTGACTAATACCTCTTTGGTGTCTATCCAGGTGCTGTGTTGACGTGCCAGATTGGATTTTTCTTGCAGGGACTATAAAAGCTTTTTAATTTATGCCCTTTAAAAAAGAAAAAAAAAAAAAAAAGCATTTGTACGAGTAATAATAACCATGGCTGACACTGCTTGCTCGCTTTCTCTGTTCCAGGAGATGTTCTAAAGGCTTTGCATGTAAGATCTCAATATAGCTTCACTACTGTCCTTTGAAGAAGCTCCTTTTGTGGTCCCCATCTTGCAGGTTTGGGAACTCAGGCATGGGGACTTTGAGTTATCTGCCCAAGGTTTGACAGAAAATTCCCCCCTACAGTGGAACCTGGCAGGCTGCAGTCCACAGGGTCACACAGCCAGACATGACTAAAGCAACTTAGCATGCATGCACAAATGACAGATGGATATGAACCCTATCGGCCTGACTCCAGAGTCCGTATAGCTCTAAAGTGCTATATGGTAATGCTATATAGCATTACCTATAAAATGACCTAAGAGTGACAGCAAAAACCTTTTGCTTCAGGATCCCTTCCTCACTACTGCCAGATATTCCACCATTGACTGGGTCCTCCCTCACAGTTAAGCATTGCCATGTTTTTTTTTTTTTTAATCTTTTGGCCATGCCTTGTGGCATGTGGGATCTTAGTCCCCTGACCAGGGATCAAACTTGTGCCCCCGGCATTGGCAACATGGAGTCTTAACCACTGGACCACCAGGGAAGTTCCCAAGCCTTGCCCTCTCTAGATGCCTCCTAAAATGCAACTAGTCAAGAGAAAGGGAGCACTCAATCCTTACCCATTTAGTCAAATGGGTTTTTCAGACACCTTCTATCCAGTGAGCATTCTGAGAAAAACACAGATTGGGAGGTGGGGAGAAGGGTGATGGGGCATTGAAGGGGACACCAGAGAGGTAAGATCCTAGAGCCAGGTGTCCCAAGTTTCCTGGGCTGACCCTGCTCAACCTCATATCAACGAGACCCTGTAAAAATAGGACCCTACAGACAGTCAGCTCTGAAAACCAGAGACTCCCAGACACTGGAGACAGGGAGCCATGTAGGTAAGAGGTGTCAGGAGAAGCTCTCTAGAATGATGCTAGGTGTAACCTGGGTGCCCCAATCTGAGCCAGGGTGTCCTTGGGGAAGGCAGGTGGGACAAATGGCATGAGGTGAATCCTTCTCTCAGAAAGGAGAGGGTCAGCCTCACTCCTTTGCCTGGGTGTAGTTGCATTCTATCCACCTGATGTTTATTTTTAAAAAATATTTATTTATTTGTCTCTTTATTCCAGTACTTGAGCTTAGTTGCCCCACGGCATGTGGGATTTTAGTTCCGCTATCAGGGATCAAACCTGCGTTGCCTGCATTGGCAGACAGATTCCTAGCCAATAGATCATCAGGAAAATCTCCTGAAGTCTATTTTTAAAAATTAAAATGTATTTAAGGACTTCCCTGGTAATCCATTGGTTAAGACTCCATGTTTCCATTGCAGAAGGTGCAGGAAACTAGGGTCCCACATGCTACATGGTGCAGTCAGAAAATTTAAAAAAATTTTTTAATTAAAATCATGTAACAATTTATATAAAGTATTATATAAAATCCAAGCAGACTTTGTAATTTTTAAAAAATTATAAAAAACAAAATAAAGTCAGGGCCATCCTTGACCTCCCAGAGACCTTCCACTACTGCTCCTGATTTGGAGTTTTCCTTGTTTCTACACAACACATGTATGTACACACAGGAAGTACATTGCTTCAAAGGGCTTGATTTGCTTCTAGTTTTAGAAGAACTATACTTTAAAAAATTTTATGAACTGACAATTGCAGAGACAGAGATCAAAATTCCAAAGGTTCAATAGGGAAAACAGAAAAAAGTGGGTGTCCCTCTCTTCTCTGTTCCCAATTGTCGCTTTACTCCCCTAAAGGCAACCACCAATTCTAGCTTCTTGTAATTCCTTCCAGAGATAGTCTAGCATTTAAAACTCAATGTGTATATACGTATATGTATTTTCTAACAAAGAAAGACTTCTCCACCTTGTTTTTCTTCATTTTATGGTATATTTTTCAGACTTTTTTTTAATCAGTATGGAAAATAGCCTCCTTTTTCACACATACATGGTATCCCATTATATTTATGCAGTCCCCTATGGAAAGAAAAGTTGTTTCTAATATTTTATTACAAACAATGCTTCAATTAAATATTTTATCCATTATTTTGCATATTTATTTGTAAGATGAATACTTATTAGTGGGGATTAGTCAGCTGAGGTTATTTTAAAAGTTTAAACAGCATTTTAAAAGTTGATAGAAACTGCCAAATAGCCTTCAAGATGTACCAATTTATACTGCTTATGAGTTTGTTTGTTTCTTGTTAGTATGTCATATGATATACTCTGTTCTGCAGACTCACATTTTTCACTCAGTAATATGACACTGGAGTTCTACTTATGTCAACATGCGTAGATCTTCCTCATTAAAAACAAAGACCATCTTACAATTTCCCACTGCTATGGCTGTGGAAATTTTATTTAGTTGAAAGCATATTGATGGACATTTGGTTGGGTTTCAATTTTTTGCTTCCACGAACAATGCTGCAGTAACTCTTCTTGTATTAATACGAATAGAATAGATTCAGAGAAGTAAATTGCAAGATTGATAGTTATACATACTTAAAATTTCAATAGACGTTGTCAAGTTGCTCTTCCAAAATGTTGCAACAGTTTAGACTTCCACTAACAGTGCATGAGAACTTTGTGTGTGTTCACTCAGTTGTGTCTGACTCTTTGTGACCCCCTTGGACTGTAGCCCACCAGGCTCCTCTGACCGTGGAATTTTCCAAGCAAAAATACTGGAGTGGGTTGCCATTTCCTACTCCAGGGGGGATCTTCCTGACCCAGGGATCGAACCCACGTCTCTGGCATCTCCTGAATTTGTAGGCAGATTCTTTACCACTGCGCCACCTGCTCTTGAACCTGCCCATGTGCTTTCTCCTGGAACAAAGCTCAAAGTACGGGTTATCACTGGGATCATCCAGACCCTGAGCCCTACTCTGCAGAATCTGAATGGGTAAGCTAACTGTTGGGAAGAATAAACACAGAAAAGGGGCAGGGCTGTCCCCCACTAGCCAGATAGTCACCCAGGTAACACAACTCTCTCCAAAGGAAAGATTACTTTGGGAGTGGGAGAAACTGAGCTCGCCATCAATAGGGGTGTTTGAACGGAAGTTTGGTGTCAACAAATGCCCTGAGCTTCTGCTCTGTGTGAAGTTTCTTAGATGGGTGTCTTGAGCCGGAGATGAGTCAGACCCTGTCTCTGCCCTGGGCTTGATACTCATGGAGAAAATAGACAAGTAAACAGACAGTGACAATTCCGTCTACTAACTATTGAGTTGGACTTCCTTTTCTGATAATATCTGGAACTTCCTGCTACACAGCAAATGGAACTGCTGGAGATAAAAACAATAAACATCCTCTTAAATGCACAAATGGACCTGCAACCATTTGGGTTTTAACAGATATTCGGGGGAGATGAAGGCTTTGACTTATACAAAGTTAAGGGTTGTAACTGAGATCCTTGATAAACCTAGGACACTTAAAGGGCTGTACCAACAGTGAAAGTGTAGACGAGGGGAAAACAAACAAATGTCTGAGTACAGAAGACAAAAGAAGACAAAAAAAAATATATGTCCTTAACAAAGAGGACGAAAGGGATATAAGTCCAAACAAACTGGTCTTTGGTTGGGGCAAAGAAACTATCTTCAAGAATTTGAAATTGCATGCTTGCCCTTGAAGAAAATGAGGTGATGAGTGTGGGGTTCATATTTACATTGCCTGCATATCTAGGAAACTCCAAGGCTGAGAAATTAACAATTAAGGAGATCTACTCCAAAAGTACCTCTCAAATTCCTAGCAGAAACTAATGCAAATCTTCTCCAGATCTCCTCCATGGACCCCCCCTTCCTCCCCCAACCATTGCAGGTTACACAGAATTCCTATATATAGAGCCCTTCTAAACAGCTAATAATCTACAAGGAAACAACTGCTAAAATATACAAGGAAACAATCCATCACGAGTAAGGTTCAGTTGACATAGCAATATTGGTGCAGGAAGATGGTGGCCACCTTAGCAGCTGCTCGGGGAGGGGCGCCAGCACCAGTCTGGGATCCTGAGGCCATTGCCTCTGACTGGGAAAACCAGGAAGTCTCCACAGGGATCCCTATCATGGCCATGCAATTTGATGGGGACATGATTCTAGAAGCCAGCTCCAGAACAACCACGGAGTCATAAACCGCCAATGAAGTGACTGACAAGCTGACCCCTATCCACAGGTGTATTTTCTGTTGCCACTCGGGCTTAGCAGCTGATACTCAGGCAGAAGCTGATGCAGTCACTTATCAGCTTGGTTTGACTGCGTTGAGCTGACTGAACCTCCACTGGTACACATGGTGGCCAACCTCCTTAAGGAGATGTGTTACTGATACCAAGAAGACCTGATGGCAGGAACCATCATTGAGGGCTGGGGCTCCCAAGAAGGGGGACAGGTGTCCTCGGTACCCATGGAGGGTATGATGGTAAGGAGGCCTTCACCACTGGGGACTCTGGGAGCTCTTATATCTATGGCTATGTTGAAGCTACCTACCAGGAAGGCATGACCAAGAAAGAATGTCTGCAATCCACTGCCAATACTCTATCTTTGGCCATGAAACAGGACGGTTCCAGCGGCAGCATGATCCACCTGGCAGCTATTGCAGAATCAGGGGTAGAATGGCAGGTTCTGGGAGACTAGATTGTCCATTTCACCATTGCCACTTTATCACCTCTCTGAATCCTGGGGTTCTAATATAAAATAAGATACCCCATACTGCTGCAAAATTCAATAAACAGCTTGTCACTGAGGAAAAAAAAAGATTCAGTAGACAAAATGCACAGAAGAATAAGACTTCCATGTACTTCAGATCACAGAATTATCAGATAGTGATTATCGAGTGCAGGTTAGAGGCAGCTGCTAAGTGCTTTGGAAGCATATTGAAAGAACAGATTCCTTGATGAAATCAAAGTCTTCACAGAGAAGGAGACTAAGAATAAGCCTTGAAGGATAAGTGGGACTTTGCCAAATGAGAACAGGTGCTGTTGGGATGTACAAAGTATAACGTGCCAAGGGCATGATCACTGATAATTTATTTTTTCTGATGCAAATAGGGCAGAAAAGTGAGGGATGAGGCAAGGGAGGTAGGTAGGGGGATAGATCATGTTGGCCCTTGTAAGCAGTCTTACAAGGGGACTTTGGTTTCTTTTTAATATTTATTTATTTTTATTTGGCTGTGCTGGATCTGAGTTGTGGCATGTGGGATCTCGTTCCTTGAAAGAAAGTTAGTCACTCAGTCGTGTCTGACTCTTTGTGACCCCATGGACTATAACCCATCAGGCTCCTCTATGCATGGAATTTTTCAGGCAAGAATACTGGAGTGGGTTGCCATTTCCTTCTCCAGGGATCTTCCTGACCCAGAGACTGAATCCAGGTCTCCTGAGTTGCAGGCAGATTCTTTACCGTTCCAATCACCAGGGAAACCCTAGTTCCTCGACCAGAGATCAAACCCGGGCCCCCTGAATTGGGAGAACAGAGTCTTAGCCACTAGACCATCAGGGAAGTTCCATGACTTTGGTTCTAGATTTAAGCGTAGAATAGATTTAAATGTAAAATAGATTTAAGTGTAAAAGAAAACCAGTGAAGGATTGTAAGTGAGGGGTTAGTGATATTCACTTGTCCCTTCATTCATTCAATTAATGTCAGGCATGAAGAATGCCTGGAGGATGGTGGGTGGCAGCAGGTGACCAGTCAAGAGAGAACAGCAGCTACATGTGTAGGTGAGAAATGCTGGTGGCTTAGATTAGAGTGGTGGCAGTGAAGATAGAGAGGAGTAGGTAGATTTGACTGATATTTAGGTCAAAGCTTAAAAGTGTATAAGGGATGGGAAAGTGCGAGGTATCAAGGCTGATTCCTAGGTTTCTGGCTGAGATACTGAAAGATTAATGCTGCCGTTCACAGAGATAAGGAATTAAGAAGAGTGAGCTGTTGGAAAGAAGATCATGAGCTCAGTTTTAGATACTTGGAGTTTAAGGTGACTTTGGGATATCCAGATGGCAATGTCTAGGAGGTAGTTTGATACAAAATGTCTGAATGTCAACAAGAGAAATCTGGGCTGGAGATAAAGATCTGAGAGTTATCAACATGCAGTTGGTAACTGAAATCAGGGAAGAATAGGAGAGTTCTTTGGAAGGCTGAGTTCCATCTTCTGTTGTATTGGTTAAGATACAATTGGTATCTTATTTGGTTGATACCTATCTATATCTATACCTACCTACATCTATTTTACACTTAAATCTATTCTACACTTAAATCTAGAACCAATCTAGAACTTATCTGTTGTTTTGATCACAAGTGTTTTGATTGTTTTGAACTCAAGCTAGATTAAATTAGAAAAAGGAAATTGGTGAAATGTCCATCAATAATTGCTACAGGGACTTCCCTCATGGCTCAGTGGTTAAGAATCTGCCTGCCAGTGCAGGCAACATAGGTTAGATCCCTGATCCAGGAAGATCCCACTTACCATGGGGCTACTAAGTCCGTGCACCACAACTACTGAGCCTGCCTATTCTAGAACCTTCAAGCTCCAACTACTAAAGCCCATGTGCCTAGAGCCTGTGCTCCACAAAAAGAGAAGCCACCACAGTGAGAAACCCACAGGCCACAAGGAAGAGTAGCCCCCGTTCGCTGCACTTGGAGAAAGCCCATGCAGTAATGAAGACCTGGAGCAGCCAAAAGTAAATACATATTAAAAAAAAAATAATTGCTGCAGGCAAGGCTTGATTCAGTGGCTCAAATAATGGAACTTAGATCCAGTCTTTTCTAATTTTTCCAAAGCACTTCCTAGGAATTAGCTTAATTCTTGACAGGCCCTCTCCTTCCCCATGTGATACTGTTGGGGAAGTTCTCTGCCAGGACACCACGGTTACCTTGCGTACATTCATTCATATAGAGCACACTGGCAAAAGTTTGAACAGCTTATCTAAGTCTTGGCAGAATGCTTATTGATCCTTCCAGAACATGAGAGAGTGGAAGGCTTGTAAGGTTATGAGAGCATCTTCCACTTGCCTCCCTATTTCCCATGGGAGGCTGCCCTGAGACAGTTTTCTTATTGCTTCCCAGGTTCTGATGAGCTGTGGGACTTTCTTCCCTACTCTACTCAGAATGGAGTTGCAGAATATAAAACCTGCTAACTGTGCTCCAGAATTGGCTCCTCAGCAATAGGGTACCCTACATTCATGTTGCAGTTGTTCAGCCTCTTTTGTTTCAGTGTCATCCTTTTTGGTGTGTGGAGCAAGGGTCATGGAAACATGGCTTATTCTTCTTGCTGACTATGTAAGTAATAAACATTCAACTGAAAACTGGGTTCGTTGTATCTTGACCAATAGAATCAGTCAGGCCTTAGTCGTGGCCTTACCTTATTTTATCTCAAGCTACCAGCTGCTCCTGGGTCTGGGTGCTTCTAAGCTCAAACTCGGCAGAAAAGAAAAGGCCATTGCCCAAATGACTCAATCCAAGATTCCAGAACGGAGTCTTGTTGACTTTGACTGACCTGACTTGGATCATGTACTCATGCCTACATCAATTACTGTGGCTAGGGATGTGGGATGTATTGGTTAGTTAAAGCCACTTAGGCCCCATTCCTGCAAATGAGGGTGAGGTCAATCTTACTCAGATCACATGGCTGAAAATTCAGGGTCCTGTTTGGAAAAGGGAAAGAAAGAATGAATTCTAGGAAGCAGTAAACAAAGCCCTCTATACCCATCTTCTTTCCCAGAGGAGCAGTGTGTACTTGGGGGGAGGGCATGAAGGGTCTGGATGCATAATTGGGGGAGGGATGGCTCCTTTAAGGAGGGAGAAAGGTTTAGAGAGAAGAGGCTGGGGGAAGCAGAGTCAGTTTAAGCCTTTGGAGGCCTAGTTTATAACTTGGTCTTCCTAACAGGATGACTTTTGCAATGGTGGGGATTTGTGGTAGGGGACAGGAAGGAAATTGAGAGGTCTTGAGGTACCAGGTACAAGAAATTTGTCCTCAGGGCACTATGTAAGACCAGATCTCTGGTTCCTTTTGGGGCTTTATAATACTTGGGTCCAAGGGCTGATGAGGGAACAGGTATGGATTTCCCAAGGGGCTTCACCAGAGACCCAGCCCAGAAACAAGAGGCAGCTAGTATAGGAGACAGACGTTGAGAACCCTGTTTTCTGGGCCCAGTATCACCACTGACTCGGTGTGCAACAGTTTGGAGAGTCATGAATTTCCTTGCCTGGCTGGTTACCATGTCACATAATGGCAGCTACTCATCAGGCAGCCAGGGAGGGGGAAAGGTTTCAGTTGAGTTTGCGCTATGTGTGTGTGTGTGTGTGTGTGTGTGTGTGTGTGTGTGTGTGTGTGTGTGTGTGTGTTTGTATAGGGGCTATTTGTTGTGCTTATGGACTTCTCTGTTGCAGTGCACACGCTTTAGAGCTCAGTAGTTGCCGCATACAGGCATAACTGCCCCTTGGCATCTAGGATCTTAGTTCCGTGGCCAGGGATCAAACCCACATCCCCTGCATTGGAAGGTGGATTCTTAACCACTGGACCACTAGGGAAGTCCTCCTTCAGTTTCAGTTGTGTTTAAAGATTTAGAGATTTTATCTACTCCTCAGTCTGAGGTTTTTTTGCTCTCAGTTTCTGTCTCAATTTTTTATTAATGAAAGTCTCAGACTTTTATAAGAGCCAGGGTCTGAGTGCCAGGCATAAGAAATAGTGGAATTTGGGAAACAAATGATCAATGCTACCTCCAAAATATCTCTTCAATCCACCTATTTCTGTCCACCATACTGAGCCAAGCTACTGTCTGCATTCACCTGGTTAACTGCGGCAGCCTCCTCACTGGTCTCCCTGCTGCCACTCCTCACTCCCTCCATCCATTCTTCACTCAGTAGCCAGATGGCTATTATTTTTAAAATTTAAACTGTGATCATGTTCCAGTTTTCCTTGAAACTCTTTAGTGGACTTTCCATTGCTCTTAGACGAAAAGTCCAATTTAGCATTATACTCTACAAAGGCCAATTTTAAAATATTTATCTTTATTTATGTTTAAATTTGGCTGTGCCGGGTCTTAGTTGAGGCATGCAGGACCTTGGCTCTTCACTGTACATGAGGGACAGACTCTTTTAGTTGCAGCAGGAAGGATCTTTAGTAGCAGCATATGAACTTTTAGTTATGGCATATGGGATCTAGTTCCCTGATCAGGGATCAAACCTGGGCCCCCTGCATTGGGAGCCTGGAGTCTTAGCCACTGGACCACCAGGGAAATCCCTACAAAGGCCATTTGACTCTTACCTGTTCCTCTAGTCATTTCACTCCTACACTGGCCTCCCTCATTGCAAGCACATTGTGACCTTAGTCCCCTTTTCTCCATACACACAACTCACCATTGCCAGCTCTTTATAGCAAGAACTCCTTCTCATCCTTTAGGTCTCAGCTTAAATATCACCTCCTCAGACAGGCTTTCCTTAATGACCCAGTTCAGTCTATAGTATGTCCTCTGCTTTTCATCATCGATCCAGATCTGTTGCCCTCATTAATCTAATTATAACCTCTAATTATTTTATTTGTCTTAATGCTCCTATTCTTTATGACTTCCTGCTAGACTAAAAACCAGCATGGGAGGGACAGAGCCTATGTTTTTCAGCAGCATTATTAGTGGATTTGTTGTTGTTGTTTAATTGCTCGGTCATGTCTGACTCTGTGACCCCATGGACTGAAGCCTGCCAGGCTTCTTTGTCCCATGAGACTTCCCAGGCAAGGATACTGGAGTGGATTGCCATTTCCTGCTCCAGGGGATCTTCCTGACCCAGGGATCAAACCAAATCTATAAGTCTCCTGCATTGCAGGCGGATTCTTTACTGCTGAGCCACTGGGGAAACTCTTATAGGTGGATATTTGCTCCTTTTCCCCCCTATCCAGCATCCAATCACCTTTTGTGTTGTTGTTGAAGAAAAGTTATGACCAACCTGGACAGCATATTAAAAAGCAGAGACATTACTTTGCCAACAAAGGTCCACCTAGTCAAAGCTATGGTTTTTCCAGTAATCACATATGGATGTGAGAGCTGGACTATAAAGAAAGCTGAGTGCCGAAGAATTGATGCTTTTGAACTGTGGTGTTGAAGACTCTTGAGAGTCCCTTGGACAGCAAGGACACCCAACCAGTCCATCCTAAAGGAAATTAGTCGTGAATATTCACTGGAAGGACTGATGCTGAAGCTGAAACTCCAATACTTAGGCCACCTGATGTGAAGAACTGACTCATTGAAAAAGACCCCAATGCTGGGAAAGATTGAAGGCAGGAAGTCAAGGGGACAACAGAGGATGAGATGGTTGGATGGCATCACCAACTCAATGGACGTGAGTTTAAGTAAACTCCAGGAGGTGGCAGTGGACAGGGAGGAGTCATGTCTGACTCTTTGCGACCCCATGGATTGCAGCATGTCCTGTCCTTCACTATTTCCCACAATTTGCTCAAACTCATGTCCATTGAGTCAGTGATGCCATCCAACTATCTCATGCTCTGTTGCCCCCTTCTCCTCCTGCCCTCAATCTTTCCCAGTGTCAGGGTCTTTTCCAATGAATCAGCTCTTTGCATCAGGTGGCCAAAGTATTGGAGCTTTAGTTTCAGCATCAGTCCTTCCAATGAATATTCAGGGTTAGTTTTCCATTGGGATAGACTGGTTTGATCTCCTTGCTGTCCAAGGGACTCTCAAGAGTCTTCTCCAGCACCACAGTTCAAAAGCATCAATTCTTCAGTGCTCAGCCTTCTTTATGGTCCAACTCTCACATCTGTACATGACTACAGGAAAAACCATAGATTTGATTATATGTACCTTTGTCAGCAATCACCTTTTACCTTCACCCAAAAGATTTCACTGAATTGCCTTCAGGATGTACTGTCCTAAGGCACATATAATCAAGTCATGATCTGTATTCCCACAGATTCTTTTCTCTTGCTGCCCTGCACACAGCCAAGATGTAGGTACAGGACCTGATCTCAGTTAATTCCCCGCTCTGTCCAAGAACTTTGGCCTTCTTTTTTTTTTGGCTGCGCTGGGTCTTTGTTGTATTGGCTCTTCATTGAGGCTCTCAGGCTCAGTAGCTGTGGCATGTGGGATATTAGTTTCCAAGCCAGGAGTCTTCTGCATTAGAAGGCAGATTATTACTGGGGAGGTCCCAGAATTGTGAATCTTGAATGGCACAATGCAAGGTCATTAAAAACTGGTTGAAGTTCACTCATTTCAGTGGTGGTACCTGGTAGTCTTGACAGCTACCCAGGCTCTGTGTTGCTGCCTACTTGAGTCCTGATATTCCAAGTCTGGTTCCCTAGGCTTCTCTTTGGTCCTGTTGAGCTCTCTCACAGCCTCCTAGTTAATTTCCTTTAGGTTAAAGATGGTCAGAGTCAGTTTGCTATTGGGAGTACAAAAAAATATGGACCTGATAGATTGTAATTCCATAGCCTAGTGCAGGATCTGGCAATGGTGAGTATTTAATTAGTGTTAAAGAAAAAGCTACCTAGGTATACAGCTTAAGGCTGATGACTCAGAGCCTCAGTTCCTTCTTCTCTAGGCAACCTACACATCATCTAGGATCTCAGGAAAGAAATCACCTTGTTTGTTCCTTTATTATTTCCTTCCTTTCAATTCTCTACCCTTCCTTCTCAGCTACAGCAACAATACAAACCAACCTAATTCAACCCAAATTCCTCTCATTTTCTCAGGCATAGCAGCTTAACCACAACATCTGAATCATGGTTCTGCCACTTATTAGCTCTGTGACCCCAAACAAACTACGAAATCTCTTTTTGTCTTAGTTTCCTCATCCACATGTGGTGATTGGGAAATTACAGAACCTGTAGGGTATGTGTGTGTATGTATTTGTTTAAATACCACGTGTTAGATACCACATGGCTCAGTGGAAAAAAGAATCTACCTGCCAAGCAGGAGACATGAATTTGATCCCTGAGTTGGGAAGATCCCCTGGAGAAGAGAATGGCAACCTTCTGGAATACTTTAGTATTCTTGCCTGGAAAATCCCTTGGACAGAGGAACTTGGCTGGCTACAGTCCATAGGGGTTGCAAAGAGTCAAACACGACTGAGCACACATGCACATATTGTAAATGACATGCAAATCACTTAAAATAATACTTAGCACATAATAAGCACTAAATGTGCTGTGCTAAGTCATTTCAATCATGCGTGACTCTTTTCGACCCTATGGACTGTAGCCTGCTGGGCTCCTCTGTCCATGAGATTTTCCAGGCAAGAATACTGGAGCGGATTGCCATGTCCTCCTCCAAAGGATCTTCCTGACCCAGGGATTGAACCCACAACTCTTATGTCTCCTGCATCGCTAGGTAAGTTTTTCACCACTAGCATCACCTGGGAAGCCAAAGCACTAGATGCTTGCTATTGTTACTATTTTCATCTTTTTTTTACATAAAGTACTGGAAACCTATGCCTTCAGGGTAATGTTTTCTAATGTATGGCTTCTGAACCACCAGGATCAGGATAATCTGGAGAGATTAATATTGCAGGTCCCTGGTTTCCACCCCAGACCTAGTGAATCACAGTTTCTAGGGCAGAAATAAGAAATTTACATTAAAATCTCTCAAGTGATTTTGATGCTTAGTCAGTTTAAGATATCAAGACATAATACACATGATATAAAATTCACCCAATTAATGTACCTAGTTCAGTGGTTTTTGGTACATTCAGAGTTGTACCACCATTCCCACAGACTAATTTTAGAACATTTCATCACTCTAAAAAGAAATCCTGGGGCTTCCCTGGTGGTTCAGTGGCTAAGACTCTGTGCTCCCAACACAGAGGTCCTGGGTTTGATTTACTGGTTAGGGAACTAGATCCCATATGCTGCAACTAGGAGTTTGCATGCTGCAATTAAGGATCTTGCATGCCACAACTAAGACCAGGCACATCTAAATAAATAAACAATAAAAAGAAAGAAATCCTGTACCATAAGCAGTCATTTCCCATTCCTCACCCTTCCAACCACCCCAGCCCTAGGCAAGTACTTTTCATCTCTATAGATTTGCCTCTACAGGGTTGTTGTTCAGTCCCTAAGCTGTGTCTGACTCTGCAATCCTATGGACTGTAGCACGCCAGGCTTCTCTGTCCTTCACTATCCCGCAGAGTCTGCTCAGGTTCATGTCCACTGAGTCAGTGATGCTATATAACCATCTCATTCTCTGCTGCCTCCTTCTCCTATTGCTTTCAGTTTTTCCCAGTGTCAGGGTCTTATCCAGAGCTGGCTCTTCTCATCAGGTGGCCAAAGTTTTGGAGCTTCAGCATCAGTTCTGATGAATATTCAGGGTTGATTTTCTCTAGGATTGACTAGTTTGATCTCCTTACAGTCCAAGGGACTCTCAAGAGTCTTCTCCAGCACTTCAGCTCAAAAGTATCAATTCTTCTGTGCTCAGCTTTCTTTATGATTCAGCTCTCACACCCATACATGACTACTAGAAAGACCATAACTTTGACAATACGGACCTTTGTTGGCAATGTGATGTTTCTGCTTTTTAATAGGGGTGTCTAGGTTTGTCACAGCTTTCCTTCCAAGGAGCAATCATCTTTTAGTTTCATGGCTGCAGTCACTGCCTCTACAGAGAGATTCACATAAATATCTGATCTTTTGTGACTGGCTTGTTTCACTTAGCATAATATTTTGGTTTTTGTTTGCTTGTTTTTTATATTAGTTTATGTATCTGGCTGCACTTAGTTGGGGCACTCAGGTTCGTTGCAGCATGGGGGATCTTTGGTTTCGGCTTGTCGGTTCTAGTTCCCTGACCGGGCACCCTGCTTTGGGAGCACGAAGTCTTAGCCACTGGACCATGAGGGAAGTCCCTAGCATAATGTTTTTAAGTTTCATTCATATTGTAGCATGCATCAGTACTTCATTATTATTATCATCATTTTCTCAATTATAGTCCATTGTGTAGATATAGTGCATCTTGTTTTTCTATCCATAGGAAAACAAAATATTCAGGGTTGATAATTGGATTATTTCCACTTTGGGGCTATTATATGTAATAGCTATGAATAAACTGTGAATATTTGTGCACAAGTTTCTTTGTGGACATACATTTCATTTCTCTTGGACATATAGCTAGGGGTTGAATTGATGGGTCATATAGCTAAGCTATTTAAAAATCCTAAAATATGATGCTGTTAAAGTACTGCACTCAATATTTCAGCAAATTTGGAAAACTCAGCAGTGGCCACTGGAAAAGGACTGGAAAAGTTGTTTTCATTCCAATTCCAAAGAAAGGCAATGCCAAAGAATGTTCAAACTATCATACAATTATGCTCATTTCACATACTAGCAAGGTAGTGATCAAAATACTTCAAGCTAGGCTTCAGCACTATGTGAACTGAGAACTTCCAGATGTACAAGATGGATTTAGAAAAGGCAGAGGAATGAGAGATCAAATTGCCAACATCTGTTAGATCACAGGAAAGCAAGAGAATTCCAGAAAAACATCTACTCCTGCTTCTTTGACTACACTAAAGCCTTTGACTGTGGATTACAAACTTCCGAGGTGGTGTTGGTGATAAAAAAAACCTGCATGCCAATGCAGGAAACATAACAGATCTGGGTCCGATCCTTGGGTCAGGAAGATCCTCTGGAGGAGGAAATGGCAATCCACTCTAGTATGCCTGTCTGGAGAATTCTGACAATATTTCTGGCTGGAGAATGGACAGTCCATATGTCCATTGGAGAATGGACAGTCCATATGTCCAATGGACATGTCCGTGAAGAGTCGGACATGACTGAAGCACGTGGAAAATTAGCATGCACGTGGAAAATTCTTAAAGGGATGGGAATACCAGATCACCTTAATTGTCTCCTGATAAACCTTTATGCAGGTAAAGAAACAACAATCAGAACTGGACATGGAACAACAGATTGGCTGTTGAGAAAGCATATATGTCAAGGCTGTATATCACCACCCTGCTTCTCTAACTTATATTCAGAATACATCATAGGAAATGCTGAGCTGGATGAATCACAAGCTGGAATCAAAATTGCTGGGAGAGATATCAACAACCTCAGGTATGCAGAATGACACCACTCTAATGGCAGAAAGTGAAGAAGAACTAAAGAGCCTCTTGATGCTGGTGAAAGAGGAGAGTGAAAAAGCTGGCTTAAACTCAGCATTCAGAAAACTAAGATCATGGCATCTGGACCCATCATTTCATGGCAAATAGATGTGGGAAAAGGCGAAATAACAATAGATTTTGTTTTCTTGGGATCCAAAATCACTGTGGATGGTGAATGTAGTCATCAAATTAAAAGACACTTGCTCCTTGAAAGAAAAACTTAGTGTATTAAAAAGCAGAGACTTCACTTTAACATCTAAGGTTTCGTGTAGTCAAAGCTATGGTTTTTCCAGTAGTCATGTAAGGATGAGACATCTGGACAATAAAAAAGGTTGAGTACTGAAGAATTAATGACTTCGAACTGTGGTGCTGGAGAAGACTCTTGAGAGTCCCTTGGACTGCAAGGAGATCAAACTAGTCCATCCTAAAGGAAATCAACCCTGAATATTCATTGGAAGGACTGATGTTGAAGCTTAAGCTCCAATACTTTGGCCACCTGATGTGAACAGCGGACTCACTGGAAAAGACCCTGATGCTGGGAAAGACTGAGGGCAGGAGGAGATGTCAGGATGGCATCATTGACCCCATGGACATGAGTTGGAGTAAACTCCCAGAGAAAACGAAAGACAGGCATGCTTCAGTCCATGGGGTAACAGAGCTGGAGGGAATTTAGGGACTGAACAACAACAAACTGTAGAATAAATCAATGAACACACACTTAATACTCTTTAAAAACATAAAACTGTGGAAAATTCTTCAAGAGATGGGAATACCAGACCACCTTACCTGCCTCCTGAGAAATCTGTATGCAGGTTGAGAAGCAACAGCTAGAATTGGACATGGAACAACAGACTGGTTCCAAATCAGGAAAGGAGTATGTCAAGGCTGTATATTGTCACCCTGCTTGTTTAACTTCTTATGCAGAGTTCATCATGCAAGATGCCAGGCTGGATGAAGCACAAGCTGGAATCAAGATTGCTGGGAGAAATATCAATAACCTCAGATATGAGATGATACCACCCTTATGGCAGAAAGTAAAGAACTAAAGAGCCTCTTGATGAAAGTGAAAGAGAGTGAAAAAATTGGCTTAAAACTTAACATTCAGAAAACTAAGATCATGGCACCTGGTCCCATCACTTCATGGCAAATAAACAGGGAAACAATGGAAACAGTGACTGACTTTATTTTGGGGGGCTCTAGAATCACTACAGGTGGTGACTGCAGCCATGAAATTAAGACGCTTGCTTCTTAGAAGAAATGCTATGACCAACCTAGATAGCATATTAAAAAGCAGAGACATTACTTTGCCAACAAAGGTCCATCTAGTCAAAGCTATGGTTTTTCCAGCAGTCATATGTGGATGTGAGAGTTGGACTATAAAGAAAGCCAAAGAATTGATGCTTTTGAACTGTGGTGCTAGAGAAGACTCTTGAGGGTTCCTTGGACTGCAAGGAGATCCAACCAGTCCATTCTAAAGGAAACCAGTCCTGAATAGTCATTGGAAGGACTGATGCTGAAGTTTAACTCCAATACTTTGGCCACCTGATGTGAAGAACTGACTCATTGGAAAAGATCCTAATGCTGGGAAAGACTGAAGGCAGGAGGAGAAGGGGACGACAGAGGATGAGATGGTTGGATGGCATCACCGACTCAATGGACATGACTTTGAGTAAACTCCTGGAGTTGGGGATGGTCAGGGAGGCTTGGCTTTCTGGAGTCCATGGAGTCGCAAAGAGTCCGACACGACTGAGCGACTGAACTTACTGAAAAACATAAAAAAGAAAAATTTAAGCATTAAAAACATAGACATGAGTGAAACAAACGTCTTTTAAATCTCGTTCACAATCTTAGGAGGACAATTGCCTTCACTTGTCTTCTTCCAGGAGCATTTCGTTCCCTGGGCGCTTTACGGTTCACCTGCTAGCGTCTGAGACGTCGCCCAACCCTTTGAGACGAGCTTGAGACGCCCTGCTTGCCGTCGTCCCGCCCCCATTTCGCCGCATGGCTTCCTGGGAGTGGTAGTCCCCAGTCCGGCCGCCCCGGCGATAGTAGCGAGGTGCGCCGGACCGCGGAACTACAGGGGGCGGTGCGCAGGTCCAGGCTCTTCCGACTCGCCTTTCCCTCCCAGCCTGCGCGCCCGCCCCAGCTATCATGGCGGCTCCCTTGGCCCTGGTGCTGGTGGTGGCCGTGACCGTGCGGGCGGCCTTGTTCCGCTCCAGTCTGGCCGAGTTCATCTCGGAGCGGGTGGAGGTGGTGTCCCCACTGAGCTCCTGGAAGAGAGGTGAGGCCACCGGCTTGAGTAGGCGGTCAGGTCCCGCCTGTGCGCTCCTGGCCTCTGTGAATGGAAGGCGGGGGCATTGGTCGCAAGCTCAAGATTCTGAGGGAACTGACCCACTCAAGGCATACTTAGAGAAGGCGGGAGAGCGGGGCTGTTGGGAGAAGGGAGCGTGGGGCAGTGGTGAGGTTGGGGCCCTACAGGCCGGTCGCCTGCGGGGTGGAGATCTGAGGGGGTGTGTCCCACACGGGTTTCGAGCTGAGAGGCGTGATCTGAGGAAGGGTCAGGATGAGGGAAGTGCATCCTGGCTGGAGTAGGATTTGGCGGGAGATTCGCACATGATGTTCCCTGGGGTGTGGGGTGGTGTGTGAGGGGAGCCCCAGTGCGGGGGCCAATCTTGCCTAAGGGAGGGAAGAGTGTGAGTACTTAGAAGCCTATTCTCCGTCTGGGACTTGTAGGGAAGTTTTTCCAACTGTGTCTTCTTAGGCCTTGCAGTTCTTCGTCAAACATTGTTTTATACTAAAGGGACAGAATTTGGGCCAAAGGATCTACAGGCTAATGGGAGAAATAGATAATTATAATCATTTGTGGAAAGTGTACTTCCTGTGTACATCCAGTTCCTTCCTTGGAGTTTTGATCTTGAAGAAAGCGTCCCCTCCTTTTCCAATTTCTTAAGGCTATGGAATTTGAGCTAACTCTTGAAGGATGCAGAGTTTGGAAAGGGAGATTAGAGAAAGGAAAATTCCAAGTAGAAGATAAACAGGATCAAGAAATGTTGAAGGAAGTGAACGTATCCGAAGTAGGGGAGTAATGGGATGAGGGTGAGGTTAGGGCCAGAGTTTGAAGATTTTCTAAAGAACTTTCTTTCTAAAGTATAATAAACTTAGAACTCCAGGAATTTGTTACAAACTGTCTACATCCATGTAGCCAGCGCCTAGATCAACAAACAGAACAGCACCACAGAAGTCCCCTTTCATGTTCTCAAACTTTAAATGCTAGAGTTTTAATATTATCCCATAGCTTCCCTGGTGACTCAGATGGTAAGGAATCCACCTGCAATGCAGGAGACCCAGATTCGATCCCTGGTTCAGGAAGATCCCCTGGAGAAGGGAATGGCAATGCACTCCATTATTCTTGCCTGGAAAATCCCATGGACTGAGGAGCCTGGCAAGCTACTCTCTATGGGATAACAACAATCAGACATAGCGACTGAATCACCACTACCACCCTTTACCCAGCTTCTTCTCCTGCTACTATCCTACATAATTGTAGTACAAGGACCTAAACCAGAAAATTAACAGTGATATAATACCATTAACTAACCTACAGGATTTTTACCAGTTGTTCCACAATGTCCTTTCTCTGGTCCAAGATCCCATCATGATCCCATATTGCATTTAATTGTTGTCTATCCTTAGTCCCCCTATCTGGGATGCTTCCTCCTTCATGTTGTTGTTCAGTCACTCAGTTGTGTCTAACTCTTTGCGACCCCATGGACTGTAGCAGGCCAGGCTTCCCTGTCCTTCACCATCACCCGGAGCTTGCTCAAACTCATGTCCATTGAGTCAGTGATGCCACCCAATCATCTTGTCCTCTGTCATCCCCTTCTCCTCCTGCCTTCAATCTTTCCCAGCATCAGAGTCTTTTCCAATGAGTTGGCCAGTTATTTTGTCTCTCAGTTTAGGTTTTCTTCATGTTTTCTCATGATGAGATTGAAGTTATGGTTTTTTTGGTAAGAACCACATTTTTGGCATAAACACCACAGAAGTTTTTTTATCTCCATCATGATAAATCATGTCAGGAGGAACTTGATAATGTTAACTGGTCAGCATATTACTGGTGATATTAAGGTAGGTCACTTGAGAAAGACAGTGAATGCCAGGTTTGCCCACATAAGTTTTTATTTTTCTCCTTGCAAATACTGTTTCCAGTCATATTTTCACCCACTAATTTTTAGTATCCATTATTGATACTTGCCTTTCTTGATATTACTGTGGGATCTGCCAAATGGTGATTATCTATTTTCATCTTTCTTCTACATTTGACACTTAAATTCTCTATAAGGAAGAGTTTTCTCTTTTACCTATTTATTTATTCAATTATTAATAGCAAAGTGTGATTTCTAACTATAAAGTGCTTTTCTCTATCCACCCATTCATATATGTATATACTTCCTAATTCATTTACATAAATATCCATTATTGAAACTTGGGCTTATTTTTAATATTTTAGTACTCTGAGCATGATAAGGAACATATTTCTTTGGGCAATTGTCCAGTTATTTCCCCAGATAAACTACCCTAAGAACAATTGTTTCTGGATCAGGAGGCACACACTTAAAAATACATGTTGCTTGTAGAAAAGTTAATAACACATGTCACTCAAACAGTCAGCATGTGAGAGTGACTGCCCATTTTCCTATTCTGTGGAAATATTTCTCACAGCTTCTAATTTGTTATTTTGCTGTTTTTTGCAATGGAACAGAATATGTAGAAGTGAAACACTTGTTATTATATATTTATTTGGCAGGGGTTTGCAGAATCTTAGTTTTCTGCCCAGGGATTGAACCTGGGCCTCTGGCAGGAAAGTGCCAAGTCCATACCACCAGACTACCAGGGAATTTGCAGACAAAACCCTTTTTAGCATGGGTGGAAGTTAGAAGAAGATTGAAAGAATGTTAAGGTTTAATATAAAATTTTTTCATAATGAGTGTTGCCCCACAATGAAAAGAGTTGCTAAGTAGGGAAGAAGGTTCACCATCATCTGAAATCAAGACTTAAAATCACTTGCTGGGAATGAGGTAAAAGGGGGTTAGACAAATTGGGAAGCCCTTCTTGTTCTTGGGAGTATCTAGCACTTTGGTTTATGGCCAGTCTGCATATGTCTCTAAAGTAAGAGTGAACTTGTCTTACTTTTCAGTGGTTGAAGGCCTCTCACTGTTGGACTTGGGAGTGTCTCCTTATTCTGGAGCAGTATTTCATGAAGTAAGTGTTTTTGCTTTCTTTTCTGGGTACTAAGAGTAGTTTATAGTCACAGATGCCAAACCTAACCTCTATTTTGTACAAACATTTAAAAAGATCTATTTTTGAAAATCATATTTAGAAACAGCTCCTTTTTAGATGTCTTCTGCTTAAGAAGAGGGTTTCACAATTGCAGTGGAAATGATCCATATTTAGATTATAATTTGGGGAAGCAGATGAGACTTCTGTGGAAGGTGCCATTTTTGTTGGCAGATAAGTTGCAAACAGTTTGTAGTTCATGAATAGGTTATATGCTGATTGGCATGTAATTTGTTCTTTGGAACTTGCTTTCCCATGAAAACTGTGTCAGCAGTGTTGGTTTCTTAGAAAGCCCACCAAAGCCATTTAACCCATGAAGTTAGTTCTTAAGAATAGTAAAATCACTCTTAGGTCACCATCATCTCTTATTTGGGTTACTAGAACAGCTTCCTGACAAGTCCTTCTGCATTCAGTCTTGCTCCTTTTTGTTTTATTCTGTAGTCAGAGCCATCTTCCTGAAATGTGAATCTGATTTCGTCACTGTCTTGCTTGGCACTAATTTCAGGATAAAATCTAAGCACCTTAGGGTGCATGCAAAGTCCTATGGGCCCTAGGGCCCTACTCACTCCATCAACCACATGTCTTGCCACTTCTCCCCCCGCCCCTTTTTAAAAAAAATTTTATGTTTGCATCTGCTGGGTCTTCATTGTTGCGTGGGCTTTCTGTCTTGGCGAGCAGGGGCTACTCTTGGTTGTAGCTCTCGGGCTTTTCATTGTGATGGCTTCTTTTGCTGTGGAGCATGGGCTGTAGGCCCAAGGGCTTCAGTTGTTATAGCATGTGGGCTCAGTAGTTGTGGCTCCTGGGCTCTAGAGCACAGGGCCAATACTTGTGGCTCACAGGCTTAGTTGCTCTTCGGCATGTGGGTCTTCTAGGACCGGGGATTGAACCCATGTCCCCTGCATTGGCATGCAAATTCCTTACCACTGAGCCGCCAGGAAAGCCCCCACCCTTTTTTATTGGCTTGATCATTTAGACATCTTCTAATTTGGCAATTTAGTCCTTAGTTTTTACAACTATCTCCCTCATACCTACTTGGAGAACAGTTTTTTGGTTCTCCTGTCTAGTCTTTTTAAAGCATTCAACTTGGTTCTCATGGAGATAACAACTGTTTTGTATTCATACTTCATTATCTTTGTATTACTGTCTAATTGAACCTCAGTAACAAGAACTGCTAGCAGAAACAGGTTAGGAAAAATTTGAGACTCTTTGAAAGTGAAAGTGAAGCCGTTCAGTTGTGTCCGACTCTTTGCGACCCCATGGACTGTAGCCTACCAGACTCCTCTGTCCATGGGATTTCCCAGGCAAGAATATTGTAGTGGGTTGCCATTTCCTTCTCCAGGGGATCTTCCCGACCCAGGGATCGAACCCCAGTCTCCCACATTGTAGGCAGACACTTTTACCATCTGAGCCACCAGGGAAGTGTCTATGAGACTCTTTATGAGCACACCACTCAGAAACTGGGAACAGAAGTGTATGGGCTTACACAAGCAAAGCCTAGCAGCCAGGAGAGCTCAGTGTGCTGTGTGCTTTGGGCAGTGTGTTTTGTAGACAGAATAGGAACCCCTGACAGAGTTCTGACATGGTTTTATTATGCTCTAGTACCATATTCTCTCTTACCTATGTCTTTGCTCATGCTGTTGTCTTTTTATAGAGGGCCATTCTTCTCTATTTTTGTGGTTGACCATGCTGTTCAGATATTAGCTTAGGTTTTGCCTCCTCCAGGAAGCCATCCCTCATCACCTTAGACTAAGTTAGATGTTTCTCCTGTATCTTTCAAAGCATCTTGTGCTTATCCTTTTCATGACTTATATCATACTCTTGAAACTGCCTCTGTACTTGTTTTACCCATTATGGTATGTGTTGCTTAGAATGTGTTCTGGCACCTTTTGATCACTTATTCCTAGTGCCTTGCTCTGTATCTGCATATGTATTCCAACCTTCTTCCCTTCTCTCTTTCCTTTAACAAAGAGTTATTAAGTACATACCAAATGCCAGTTACCCTGCTAGATGCTAGGGGTATAAAATAAGACACAGTCCTTGGCATTATTATACTCATATTTCTGAGAGAAACAGACAGTAAGTTAGTAAAAAGAGCAAAGAATATTGCCAAGGATAAAGAAGATAATATCATGCTGAAGGGGTCAGTTTATCAAGAAGATATAACAGTCCTGATGCTTATGCACCTAATAGAGTTTCAAAGTCCATGAAGATGGGTGGAAATGCAAGGAGAAATAGACAGGTCTCCAATTATAGTCTGAGATTTCAGTATTGCTCTGTAAATGATTGATAGAACAAGCAGACAGTCAACAAGGATATAGAAAACTTGAACAATACACCAACCATTTTGACCTCATTGACATTTACTGGACATTCCATCCAGTAACAGCAAAACACATAATCCCTTCAAGTGTGTATTTGCAAGATAGATCATATTCTGAGTAATAAAACAGGCTCTAAATCTAAAAACAACATACAAATATATTCTCTGACCACAATGGAATCAAGTGAAAAATTAATACCAGAAAGATACCTGGAAAATCCCCAAGTATTTGCAAGCTAAGTAATGTATTCCTTAATAAACCACGATCAAAGAAGAAATCAGAAGAGAAATTAATATTTTGAGTGCATGAAAATGAAAACACAGCCTATCAAAATATGTGGGCAATTTATTATGTAAAATGCCTATATTGAAAAAGAAGAAAGGTCTCAAATCATTGACCTCAGTTTCTACCTTAAGAAACTAGAAAAAGAAGATAACTCAAAAGCAAGCAGAATAAAAGGAATAATAACGATCTGAGTGGAAACAAATGAAGCAGAAAGTATGGAAAGTCACAGAAATATAGTTGGTTCTTTGGGATGAACAGTAAAATAGGTGAACATTTGGGAATGGTAGATATGTTCACCATCTTGATTGTGGTAATGCTTTCATGGGTGTATACATAGGTCAGAACATGTCAAGTTGTATATCTTTTTTATACCAATTATACCTCCATAAAGCTAAATTTTTTAAAATGTGATTTCCCTTAAATGGTAAGTATATATAGAAAAATAAAGCTGAGTAAAAGGATAAAGAATGGTGGTCATATATATGACTATATTAGTGTGTTCAGGGAAGGCACTTGAGGAAGTGAAATTTGAATAAGAGATATAAATGAACCAAGCAAGGCATATGATGGCCCTGATTTGGGAAAGAGTTTGGCATTTGTGAGTTGCAGAAAGATGGTCAGTGTTGCTAAGGCAATATGAGCAAAGGAGAATAATAGAGATAAGTTATAAGAAATTAGGGGCCTGATGATACAGGACTTTTTGTAGACATGGTTAGGAGTTTGGATTTTCCTTCTATCTCTATATCTCCCTATCTATCTCTGTATCTTTTCTTTTCCACTTTTATTGAGATGTAATTGACATACAACATTGTGTAAGTTTTATACAGCATAATGATTTAACTTTTATACATCATGAAATGATGACTACAGATACAACATTAATGAAATAGAAATTTTTTTCCCTTGTGATGCAAACTCTTAGGATTTACTGTCTTAACAACTTTCATTTATAACTACAGAAGTGCTACTTATTTATTGTACATTACATCCTTAGAAAGAACTTACTTATCTTATAACTGAAAATTTGTACCTTTTGACTATCTTTATCTAGTTTTCCCTCCTACTCTGATCTTTTTTGTTTCTTTTTGAAGTATATTTTACCTGCAACACTGTGTTAGTTCCTAGTATATAACATAGTGGCTCCATATTTGTATACATTTTTAAGTGCTCACCATAAGTCTAGTTGTCATTTGTCAACATACAAGGATATTCAGTTCAGTTCAGTCACCTAGTCATGTCTGACTCTTTGCGACCCCATGGACTGCAGCACGCCAGGCTTCCCAGTCCATCACCAACTCCCGGAGCTTGCTCAAGCTTATGTCCCATTGAGTCAGTGATGCCATCCAACCATCTCATCCTCTGTCGTCCCCTTCTCCTCCTGCCTTTGATCTTTCCCAGCACAAGGGTCTTTTCCAGTGAGTTAGTTCTTCACATCAGGTGGTCAAAGTATAGGAGCTTCAGCTTCAGCATCAGTCCTTCCAATAAATATTCAGGACTAATTTCCTTTAGAATTGACTGGTTTGATCTCCAAGGTACTCTCGGGAGTCTTCTCCAATACCACATTACATGATTACTAATCATGTTCCCCATGCTATACATTTCAGACCTGTGACTCATTTATTTTTCAACTGAAAGTTTGTGCTTCTTAATCTCCCTCACCTATTTCTCTCCTCCTTTACCCCTCCTCTTTATCTATCTTTTAATATAATTGTTTTATTTAATTTTTTGTTTGTTTGTTTGTTTATTAAAAACAGAGTTTGTAAGACGAGGGCTTGAGCTTCCTCCTGTATAAGACAAATTGGGATACTTCTTGTCTAATTTGGTTTCTGGGAAGACTTCATTCAAATTCTTAATGGTTACTGATAAAATTGAACTGTGTTCTTCATCTTCTCCAGCTGTCTCCTATTCCTTAATCCTGGCCTTTGAGAGAGACAGAACTCAGCACAGTATTTGCATCTTTTTCTTTAGCCTCAAACTGGGAACCTGCAAGGAATTAAACTTCTTTCCAAAGTCATCTGCCAAGCCAGCCTTCACATTGGCCTTGTAGTAAGCCCAGTCAGAGTATGTGGAGTCTCAGGTAGAGTAGCCAACCTGGAGGTGAGGGTCTCAATCCAGGGTTTCAGGGAGGTAGCAGTGGCCTTTGGTCTTGGGGTATGATCTCCCCAAGAGCTACCCAGTTAACAGCTTCCATTGTAGGCTTTTTCTGGGGGAAGCCATGTCATTACCAACCTTAAGGAAGCCTTTGTGTTGAGGAAATGAATCTTGTTGTCAACACCCAAATGAGTAAGCTTGGGAGCAGATATTTAAGCTCTTTTAGATACCTCAGCCTTAGCTGACATTTTGGCTGCAATCTCACGAGAGACTCTGTGCCAGAACCACCCAGTTAAGCCATTCCCGGATTCCTGACTCTCAGGCACTGTGTGAGATAATAAATGTATACTGTTTTAAGCTATTAAGTTTTTGGATAATTTGTTACACAGAAATAGATAACTGAGATACCTAGAGAGTGAATTTACATAAAGAGGAATTTGAGGACCTGGAACTGTCCAGTACATCAAGGTTGGGAAGGGAAAGAGATACTAGCAAATAGAGCTGAAAGGGTGAAAAATCAAGATAATGTAGTTCACGGAAGCTAAATGCTTTAAGGAAAGAGTAAAAACTGTCAGAACTTACTAGGTAGCTCAGTGGTATAGAATCTGCCTGCCAAGCAGGAGATGTGGGTTTGATCCTTGGGTTGGGAATGATTCCCTGGAGAAGGAAATGGCAAACCACTCCAGTGTTCTTTCCTGCAAAATCCCATGGACAGAGGAGCCTACTGGGCTACAGTCCATGGAGTCGGAAAGAGTTGGACATGACTTAGCTACTAAACAACAACAAAAATGATGTCAAATGCTATTTCAAAGTTGAGAAAATTTAGACTAAAAATTGATGATTAATTTGCCAAAATTGAGATCTTTAGCAGTAGTAATTTCAGTGGTGTATAGGGACAAGCAGCTTAATGACATACATTGAGTGAAAGATATGGAAAGACAGAGTAGAGACAACCTTTTTGAGGAGTTTCACTCTAAAGCAGGGCAGAGAAATGGTATGGTAGCTGGATAGAGATGTCTTGTGAAGATTTTTAAAATATGAAGATCTGCATATTTGAATGCTGATGGGAAGAATTCTGTGGATAAGAAGTTGAGAATGTAAGAAACAAGATCAAATGAGCAATGTCTTTGGGGCGGTCGGAAGGAATGGGATCCAGTTGACAGGTGGAGGATTTGGTTTTAGATAGGAAGAATGGAACTTCCTCCATTGTTAATGCAAGAAAAGTAGAGAGTATAATTATAGATAGAGGAAATTGATCAACTGGGTAGTGGGAAAATAAGGTGGTTCTCATGTAATTGCTTCTCTTTTCTCAGTGAAATAAGAAATGACCTTGTTGGCTTTAGGTGAGAACTGGGGAGGGGAGTTGGAATATGCAGTTAAACTAACTACTATGTACTTGTTAGTTCGTTAAGGAAACAAGCCCCAATGTTGATAGACTTTTTGAGAACAGTTTGTTCTGTTCTATTTAGTGCCATTCTAAACTATGTGAAGCATCAAAACATTGCAAAAGTAGGCCATTGGTAATATAAATATCAGGTTGCTACCTCTTACAGACAAAGATAAATGCAAAAAAGAATCCATTAGTAGATAGTTGTAAAAGTTTAATTCTTTTAGAACTTGGAAAGGCAAAGCTGAGGCCCCTATTTTCAAAAGGAGGTAAAAAGTTGATCTCAGGTAGCTAACATATTGAGGTTTACTGTGTGCTAGGCACTATGCTGAGTACTTTGTGAATACTACCAGTTAATTGTCCAAGAACCATGTGAAGTAGGTCACTATATGTGTTTTATAGCTGAGGAAACTAACGCTCAGAGGGCAAGACAAACTGCCCAGAGTGGAAGCTGGTAGAACATTTTAAGACAAAAAACTTTGTTAGAGGCAAAGAGAATTATTTTTAATAATAGATCAACACCCAGATGATATAGTAATTCTACACTTAAATTCATCTAACTACATAGCTTCAAAATCTATAAGAGTGACATGACTAAAAGAAAACATAGACAAATCCACAGTCATAGAGGGAGATTTTAACATAAATGTCTTAGTCACTGATATAACAAACAGACCAGAAAATCAATAAGGACATAGCCAATTTGAACAAATGCTTAACAAACAACCTAGATGTCATCCATAAAATATCACACCAAAAAATGTTAATATGCATATTCTTTTCAATGGTGTGTGGAACACTTACCAAAATTGAAATACATAGTATTTTCTATGACTATAAAAGTAAATATATTACAAAAATATAAAAAGAAAACTTTAATTGTAAATTAAACACTATACACTTTAGTCTCAAAAAAAACAATCTCAGTGGAACTTCGAGTATTTTAAACTGAAGGTGATAAAATAACATATCAAAATTTGTATGATACAGCTAAAGCCATACTCAGAGGAAAATTTATTGCTTTAAATGAATATGCATTGACCCTTGAACAACATAGGTTTGAACTGCATAGGTAGGTTCACTTATATGCAGATTTTTTTTTCCTAATAAATATATACTGCAGTACTGCACAATCTGAGGTTGGTTAAATTTGAGGCTGGAGAACCATGGGTATGGAGGGCCAACTATAAAGTTATACTCAGATTTTTTACTGCATGGGAGCCAGTACCACTAACCCCCATGTTGTTGGAGGGTTGACCACGTTAGGAAGGAAGAAAATCTAAAATCAGTGATCTGGGTATCATTAGAGAAAGATAAAGCAATTATCCCCATAAAAGTTTGAAGAAAGAATTGTGTATTGTGAAGTTTAGAGATTAGTGAAGTTCAGTTCAGTTCAGTCGCTCAGTCATGTCCAACTCTTTGTGACCCCATGAACCGCAGCACGCCAGGCCTCCCTGTCCATCACCAACTCCCGGAGTTTACCCAAACTCATGTCCATTGAGTTGGTGATGCCATCCAACCATTTCACCCTCTGTTGTCCCCTTCTCCTCCCGTCCTCAATCTTTCCCAGCATAAGGGTCTTTTCAAATGAGTCAGCTCTTTGCATCAGGTGGCCAAAGTATTGGTGTTTAAGCTTCAGCATCAGTCCTTCCAATGAACACCCAGGACTGATCTCCTTTAGGATGGACTAGTTGGATCTCCTTGCAGTCCAAGGGACTCTCAAGAGTCTTCTCCAACACCACAGTTCAAAAGCATCAATTCTTTGGCACTCAGCTTTCTTTATAGTCCAACTCTCACATCCATACATGACTACTGGAAAAACTATAGCCTCGACTAGATGGACCTTTGTTGGCAAAGTAATGTCTCTGCTTTTCAATATGCTGTCTAGGTTGGTCATAACTTTTCTTCCAAGGAGTAAGCATCTTTTAATTTCACAGCTGCAATCACCATCTGCAGTGATTTGCAGTCAAACAAAGAAAGTCAGCCTCTGTTTCCACTGTTTGCCCATTTATTTGCCATGAAGTGATGGGACCAGATGCCATGATCTTTGTTTTCTGAATGTTGAGCTTTAAGCCAACTTTCCAGTCTCCTCTTTCACTTTCATAAGAGGCTGTTTAGTTCTTCTTTGCTTTCTGCCACAAGAGTGGTGTTATCTGCATATCTCAGGTTATTGATATTTCTCCCGGCAGTCTTGATTCCAGCTTGTGCTTCATCCAACCCAGCGTTTCTCATGATGTACTCTGCATTTAAGTTAAATAAGCAGGGTGACAATATACAGCCTTGATGTACTCCTTTTCCTATTTGGAACCAGTCTGTTGTTCCATGTCCAGTTCTAACTGTTGCTTCCTGACCTGCATACAGGTTTCTCAAGAGACACGTCAGGTGGTCTGGTATTCCCATCTCTTTCAGAATTTTCCACAGATTAGTGAAGTAGAAAAGTATAATAATCATTAAAGCCCAAATTTGGTGGTTTCAAAGACTAATAAAATTAAGAAATCTCTGGCAAAATTTGTTAAGATAAAAAAAGGTGCCAGTTACCAATATTGTAAATGAAAAAGGGCAGAGCACTATAGGCACTAACAGAATATTATGAACAACTTTATGCCAGAAAAGTTGAAAATTTATATGAAATGGACAAATTCTTAGAAAACCACAACTTACTTAAATTGGCAAAGAAAAGAAAAGAAAATCTGAATAGCATTTTATCTGTGAAAGAAATTGAATCTGTAATTTAAAATCTCTCAAAGAAAACCCAGATTGATACGGTGGTTTATTTTTCCAACTGTTTGAAGAGGGAATGACACTAATCACATAGAACATCTCAGAGAACAGAAGAAGGGAAAGCATTTTCCATCTTACTGTATGAGTTCAGTAATCCTGCTCTGTTTTAGAGTGTCCCTTGGCTGTTATATAGTATGTCTTAAAACTAAAATTTGTCTCATACCTTTACTGTGTGAACAGTTTTTCAACAGGTATTTAACACATATTATTTGTTGCTCAGTCATGTCCGACTCTGCAACCATGGACTGTAGCCCACCAGGCTCCTCTGTCTTTGGAATTCCTCAGGCAAGAATACTGGAGTGGGTAGCCTTTCCCTTCTCCAGGGGATCTTCCCCACCTAGAGATAGAACTGGGTCTCGTGCATTGCAGGGAGATTCTTTACCATCAGAGCCACTAGGGAAGCCTATTTAAAACATACTGGATTTTGTTTATTCTCTTTAGTCAATTCAGCAGATAGTCAGTTCCAGTGGCACAAGATGATTCAAGTGATACTAAATAATTCTCCCTTATATGTATGTTGGCAAACTAGCATAGAACATTATTCAAAGAAGAGATTTTTCTTGACAGAATAGCCTCTTTCCTATACCCTACTCTGGAAACTGGCAATAGTAAGATTTAATTTGTTTGTTTTTCTCCTGCAGACTCCATTAATAATATACCTCTTTCATTTTCTGATTGACTATGCTGAATTGGTATTTATGGTAAGTAACCTTATACATAAAATCAATATGTATGTGTTTTTAAAATCCTTTATCCTCTTGTTTTTAAGGAAAAAAAAAAAGTCTATTTCAGGAGCTCAGAAATTTCTCAGAACATAAAAGCAAAAAGCTATTTTAAATGTGAATTCACAAGACTGTGATAGTATAATGGATGTGTGAGGAGTTGTCTCTGACATCTGCCCAGTTCTAATTCATTCTACTTTAAAAATTTCATTTCTGGACTTTGTAGTCTTGAATTTCTAGCTTCAAGATTCTATGATTATCTTTAATTGTGGCGCCAGTGGAGAGGGCATCCTGAATTTCATAAGCATTCTGCCAAGGGATTCTGTGAAGAGGACATAGGCCAGATGAGACTTTCAGGGCGAGAACCTTAAAATTAAGACAATGGGGCTGTGTTTTGAGTGCAGTGGTTTGAAACACTTGCCTGATCTAGAGTTGAAAATCTGGGTCAAGTAAGAGGTCCACTGAGGTCTTCTTTTATAATTATAATGGCTGTGGCTTATTGAGGACATACTGTGTGCTAAGCACTTGACCTGGGTCAGCCCTGCAAAGCAATGGGTATTATTTTCCTTTTATAGAAAGCTGAAATACCTTGCAGTTACAGAACAGATATGGGACGCCAAACTGATGTAAGCCTCAGTGGGTCCTAATCCTCAGAGTTTTCTGGTTCAGATCTCCCTGAAAAGGCTTTATCTTTGTGGTCAAAGTGAGGGTTGACTTTCTTCCTGATAATAAGAATTCAGTACTAGATAGTCTACTGCCATCCAAAAACTACCGATTCTGGTGGCATTCCATTACTCCTACACTTAGTAGGTTCATTTCCTCATTTCTCTTTCTTCTGACAGATCACTGATGCACTCACTGCCATTGCTCTGTATTTTGCAATCCAGGACTTCAATAAAGTTGTGGTGAGTAGTCAGTGGGTGGGACAAAGGTCATATACTGAAAGATCAACTGCCTTAAAATCCTAAGAAGTGGGAGTGAAGCTTCTGGCTTGTTCAACCATCTCTGGAATGGCCAAACCCAAACCAACGAGACGGCTTTACTAATTACTTACAGAAAGGTCAGCTTAATCTTTGTGGCTTAATATTTACTTACCTATCCAAGTTCAGACTTTCTGGAGCAAATGGAGTTGAATTGCTGTTACATTAATTAAGACCCTTAAAAATCCTCCATTGCTTTCACCAGGTTTTCTTTCTAAAGGGAGATGAATATAGCTTTTAACTCACTGTCTTATGCCTGTCCAAGGTAAAAGTGGATTCTCAATATAGTTTCTGTTACTCTGCAGAGAATAATCTTAATTGGAAAATTTGACATGTATTAAATACCTGTTAAGAGCCATATGTAATAGCCCAGGGAATTGTGTATTGGGTTCATTCTCATTTTCCTAGGTTCTGAGAGAGTTAACAGACTAACTGTGTGTACTATTCATGTAGTTATTTTAAAAATTGGCTGCAGTCCTCATTGATTGGCTGCGAGCCACTGAGAGGATTTAGACTGTAGTGAGTGAAGGCTGCATCCCATTGGTATTGTCTGTTTATGGTTCATTTCACTTCTGTTATCAAGCAATAGAATCAGATTTAGCTGTTTGCATTTCTGTGCACTGGTCATCAATAACATAAACTTGTTGAATTCTGGAATTTAAGACCTTAGAGAGATTTTTAAAATATCTAAACTAAAATATCTTAAATATTTTAAAAATATCTAAAATATCTAAACTAAAATTTCTTATTTGGAGTCCATTATCAGGTTTAATGGGTCTACAGACATCCTTGAAATGTGAAAAACTGTGTGTGTGTGTGTGCTATGCCTTTTTTTCCAAGAAGAAAGTCCCTATTCGTTACCAGCACTCAAGGAGTCCTTGATTCCCCCCATAAAGAATTAAGAAATACATTCTAGGGAATATACATCTTAAACTGATGGAACATTTGTGACAATGTGGATGAACCTTGAGGACATTTTGCTAAGTAAAATAAATCAGAGAAAGACAAATACTGTGCAATGTCATTTATATGTGGAATCTAAAAAAGTCGAATTCGTAGGATAGAGCATATTGATGGTTGCCAGGGGCTGGGGATGGGGGAAATGTAGAGATGTTGGTCAAAGGCTACAAATTTCCAGATACAAGATAATTATGTTCCAGAGGTCTACTATGCAGCATAGTAACTTTAGTTAACAATATCATATTATTAGTTGAAAGTTGCTAAGAGAATAGACTTTAAGTGTACTTTCATTCCCCCCACCCACACACATAATTAATGTAAGGTGATGGACGTGTTAACTAACCTTATTGTAATAATCATTTTGCAATATGTATGTATAGCCTTAAGCTTATACCATCATGTATACCTTAAGTTTATATAATGTTATGTGTCAATTATATTTCAAGAAAGCTGGAAGAGAGCAGAAAAAATTTGGGGACTAATGTAGAGTGCTTTAGGGCTTCCCAGGTGGCTTAGTGGTAAAGAATTCACCTGCCAATGCAGGAGACTCAGGTTGTCATTCCCAAAGACTTGGGAAGATCCTTTGGAGGAGGAAATAGCAGCCCACTCCAGTATTCTTGCCTGGAAAATTCCATGGGCAGAGAAGCCTGGAGGACTATACTCCATGAGGTCTCAAAGAGTCGGACACAACAGCACACACACAGAGTGCTTTAACAGGATTCCCTGGAAGGCCAGTGGTGAAATAACTGAGCATGAGATTTCTAAGCAGAGGAATTCAGAGATAAAATAGCAGTAGTTATTTTCTTCTCCCAAGATAGATTGTGTATGTAAACTCCAATCTTTGTTCTTTGAAGTTACATGCTAAAATATTTAGGGGTGAAGGGCCATGATATCTGTGACTTAATTTAAAATGGTTTTGGAAAAAAATGCATCTGGTGTGTGTTTTTGTCTGTGTGTGTAGAGATAAAATGTGGAAGTGTTAACAGTTCTAGGTATTTTATTGTTCTTTCAACTTTTCTATAGTTTGAAAGCTTTTAGTGTAAAACACTGGAGGAAAAAATAGAAAATAGATCCATGTCTATACTCACCAGTGTGTGTGTGTGTTTGTATATATATGGGATATATGTGAATATCTAAGGGAGGGTTGGTAGCTTTCACCTAAGAACACAATCAACCATATCTGTGTTCTTAGATGAAACAGATGTTCATTTGTGTTCTTTAATAAATCAACCAGTTTCATTAAAATACTGAAATGTGTTTTAATGAAAGCTGATTAGAGATGCTAGCATCATATGTATTCCTTTTTTTTCCCTGATCAATCGTCATATACTCCAATTAAAACAATTTTTAATGGGAGGAGAAGCTTATGGGGAAATAATGAAACTAAATTTCAGTGAGTTTCCTAACAAAGTCAGGCTTTAGTGTCAGTAAAAGAGATACTTTTAATTTAGAGGGCCAATAATTTTAATTCAGTTCTTAGTTATTTCTGACTTTATATGGAAACATATAGATTTTTTTTTTCTTTGTGTGATTTAAAGAGGGAGAGAGAAATTAAATGAGTTATTGTCAATACTGTGGTTTTTAGCACACCAAGACAGAGTGTGCTATCTGGTATCACCAAGACTGATTTAAAAATTTGGAATAGTTTTGTTTCTACATCCTCAGATTTCAGCCTACTAGAACACTAGGTTTCTTGGTCAGAATAAGTCTTCATTTGTAGTGTGTCAAAATTTAACTCATCCTATTGAATAAATGACAGATTTTGATGATACTAACATACTACTGTTGATTCCAAATCTTTCCCACTTTGTCAGAATGGGCCCATATCGTATGGTCTGATGGTATTCTAGTCTTGCTGGAATTTGAGCCTTTTTATCCTTGGTAATGAAGCTGTAGTAGTAGGAGTGTTAGTCGCTCAGTTGGGTCCAACTCTTTGCCACCCCGCGGACCGTAACCCACCAGGTTCCTCTAGAGTGGTAGCCATTCCCTTCTCCAGGGGCTCTTCCTGACTCAGGGCTCGAACCCAGATCGCCTGCCTTGCAGGCAGATTCTTTAACGTCTGAGCCACCAGGGAAGCCCATGTGCACCCTAATGCATCCTGGAAAACTAGGGTGCAGAGAGGGAAGACTGCATCCCCACCCCCATCTCCAGCTTCAGCATGTGAAATATGGGTGTTGATTGATTGTGACCAGTTGGTTCACATGACATTTTACATCTGCCTCGCTTGACAAAAACAAAGTTGGTCTAGTCTGTCCTCTGCTGAGATTGTGCTCATTTGGAATTCAGAATTTATGTTAGAAAACTTCAGGTGGTTTGATAGGGAGTGATAAAAACCTCCATCCTCTGATATGCTTAGATGGTTGTGAATTTGGTGGGTAGGTTCCTGAATTTGAAAGGTGTTGAGGCTAGCAGTTGAAAATATAGTGGGGGTGGACAATTCATTCCCTCCCTTCCACCCTAGGTTTTGGGGATGCAAAAGTGTGTAGACACAGCTTCAGTGATTAGAAAAATCTCTTTATTTGGAATAAGGGAATTATGTCCTTGAAAAAACCAATTTTCCAAGGGACGAGGAAATGGCTGCATGGAGTAGTGGGTAAAAGGGAAGGAAAACTCCACCCTGAAAAATATTAATTCAGAAAAATATAATTTTTATTTATATTAAAATTCAGAATATTTAATTCTGCTGAAATATATAGAAAAGCTGATTCATGATTACTAAGGTAACACATCCAGGTAATTAATTTTTAGGTCACTTTTAATCTTTCCTGTGATAGCTGTATATCTCATTGTTGTGGCTGTTCAATATATCTAGAAATATATTGATACTTATCTTTGGATTTTAAATTGTACTCCTTAACCCCATTTATTTTTATACTTCTAATATTTTCTTGTGTGTTTAGTTTTCCTCATATTCTTAGCCACTCTTCTGTCTGTAACTGGGATGCATGGGGATGTTTTAAAGAAATTTTGTCTGTGCATCAGGGCTCTGAGTCAGTATTGAGCCTCTGAGGCCAGGCATAATGGCAGCTGTGCTGGTGAGACTGGGGAGACGAAAAGAGAGCCAGCAGAGTGTCTGGGGACTGGTGACCTGACTACCCTTCTCCAGTGGAGACCCTCCTTGCGTAAAATCTTTCTGTTTTAAAGTATTTTGGAAGGTTGGGGTTACACGGAAGTATTCTTTCCTTTTTGGCACTTGTCACCTTTGCCTGGGGCCTCCACATCCCTGTTGAACTGCCTCCTCTCTTTAACTGTCCTGCTGGCTGGCTTCCAGCCTGGGGAGTGGGCCTGCATTCCCACCTGTCTCTCCGGCTGCTCCTGGGTGAACTCCCTGTTTCCTTTTAACAGTCTGTCTTTGTGGCTCTCTTGCCCTCCAGGTGGCCTTCTTTTTGCAGTTGAACTCCAGAACCCCAGCTAGTGGGGCCTCCGTCCTTCCACCCCTGCTGCAGCTGTCTTCATGAAATGCTTTGTTTGCTGAGCCAGTCACCTTCTCTGATAAAAGCACCTTAGTTTATATTTTGCCCTTTCCATTAAATAATCCCAGCTGTGAATGGCAGCATAAATCCTACTGATGATAATTCCCACCACTTAACTTGGACTCCCAGAGATGATCAAAGGGAGGCTTTTGAAGTTTGTTCAGGTTTTCTGATTAAGCCTCAGCTTAAACCTGTGCAGGAAATCTGGGGCTACCTATGTTCCTGTGATGATCCTGAGATTTTCTTTTGAACTGAAAGATGGCTCTTTAAATTTTTTTTTAATTTAATTTTTTAAATTTTTAATTATTATTTTTTTAATTTTAAAATTTAAATATACAATACATGAAAAAACATGTAAAAAATAGTATGTACTCTGAACCTATTTCAGCTTAAAATGTAAAATGTTTCACATGTAGTTGACTCTCTGATACTTTCATCACCTTATTCCCCTTCTCACCAGTTACCACTGTTCTGATTTTGGTGTTTATCATTTCCACACATGGCCCTAACTTTTTCTGCATTTGTAAATATCCCTAAATAGAATATAGTATTATTTTGCATGCTTTTAACTTTATGTAAATAGTGTAATGCAGTATATATTCTGTTGCCATCTGTGTTTTCATCCTTAAATCTTTAATCACACACTACTTTGGCTTCTCTGAATTACTGTTTTATAAAAGGCTACAGAATTGATTTTATACTAAGATCCTTAAATCAGCAGAGGTACCCATTTGGGGTTCAAAGGCTTTTTTCTTTTTCTTTTTAATATTTATTTACTTATTTGCCTGCACCAGGTCTTAGTTGTGGCATGTGGGATCTCGTTCCCTGACCAGGGATCGAACTCGGGTCCTCTGCATTGGGAGCTCGGAATCTTAGCCACTGGACCACCAAGGAAGTCCCTCAGAGGCTTTTTCTACCTGTAGTTTGACCCACGTTTGCTAGTAGGGTTGCCTAACTTTTTTTCATTCTAGAACACACCCATGAACTTGTTGGGACACACACAAGGGAAGGCAAGAGCTTTCCAGCTCCATCTCATTGCCTCTTAACTATCCAGCTGCCCAGCCACACCCAACCCTTCTCCTTCTCTTCATCATGGTCATTTCCCACTTCCTCTGTGGAAGTCAAAAACTTCACAGGACTTTGCTGGTGGTCCAGTGGCTAAGACGCTGAGCTCACAATGCAGGGGGCGTGAGTTCAGTCCCTGGTTGGGGACCTAGTTCCCACATACCACAACTAAGAGTTCGCATGCTGCAATGAAAATCAAAGAGCACTAATGCCAGCCTAAAGATAAAAACAACTTCAAATAGGAGAGCACAGAAGAAAACCCAGGACACCATGACATTCAGAGGGGTCATTCCACTTTGCATGAAAACATTTCACTTTGATGAAACTTTGAAATCCTTGGGTGACTAATGATATCTTTTGAAAATTACTAAAAATTGGAGAAGGAAATGGCAACCCACTCCAGTATTCTTGCCTGGAAAAGTCCATGGACAGAGGAGCCTGGCAGGCTGCAGTCCATGGGGTTACATGACTGAGCATGTGTGCACGAGGGTGGAGGGAGATGGGTTGGTAGCAATAAAGTGGTAGAACTTAAAAAAAAAAAAAAGAAAATGACTAAAAATTGACTTGCCATTCATTCAGTTAGCCATTCAATAGTTATTGTTTGCTCACTGTGCCAGGTATTGGCAAATAAACATGGTCCCTGCCTTCATGGAACTTACAGTCACTGAAGGAGAAAGATGTTAGTCAGTCACATAAATAAGTAAAGTTCTAGCCGCAAACACTGTTATGAGATTTTTACGGTTAGGGCGGTGGAGAGTGTGCCTTCCTGAGGAAGTGATGATTTAACTGGGAGCTCAAAGACTGTATGGCAGTTAACTGGGAAAAGAGAAGAGGTTGTTCCAGCTAAATACAGAGGCCTGGGAACAGGAGAAGGGTGGCATGTTCATGGTGCTTGAACCCAGAAAGTGAGAGGTGTGGGGAGTGGGTGTGAGCTGAGCCTGGAGAAGTAGGGCCAGGCCAGGCAAGCCTCGTGGGCCATGGAAGGACTTTTGTCTTCAATCTAAAATCAGTGGGAAGTTACTACTTGTTTCATGTTTTGTCCTTTCTTTTTTTTTTTTCTTTTCAGTTTAAAAAACAGAAACTCCTCCTCGAACTAGACCAGTATGCCCCCGATGTGGCTGAACTCATCCGAACCCCTATGGAAATGCGTTACATCCCTCTGAAAGTGGCCATGTTGTAAGTATCCTCTGACCAAACAGGGCTCAGTGCCAGCAAATGCAAGGAAAATCTGATGAGACTTTCTCATGTTGTTTGTTGTATTTTTGGAGATTTGGAGTCTTAGTCATCAAGTGTTTGCTATAGTTCTGTTGCACAGCTGGGGTTCTGGCCAGGAAAAGAGACAGAGCCATTCTGTCTCTGTTGGGACAAAGCCTCACACAGGCACACGCACAATCAACCCTTCACAGATGCTTTTTCACTCGATGCTGATCTGGGTTCCAGCCTCCATGTAACCAGTATTTCTAAAAACAATAACAACAGAAAATTTTTCAGTTGTAATATATGGATTGGACAAAATTCTGGCCTTCATGCAGCTGTTATTCCAAGCAACTCCTATGTCTCATGTAGAATTTACTGCCCCATTTGTAGTTCAGAAAACTGAACTGAAGTGCCAAACAGACCCATCCCAGCTGGGTGATGAGCATGGAAGAGTAGAGCTTACTGAACGGAGGTTCTGTGAAAGAATTCTCTAGGTGTACCAGTGCTGCCTGTAACCTCTAATTCTTTCAGGTTATTCCTGTTTATGTTGCTGAGATAGCAAATGGGAATAATCATTCAGTCAACTGATAGTAAATGTTAATAATGTACTTGTTCCTAAGGATACACAGTAAACAAGGCAGACCAGTTTCCTCATGGAAAGACATGACCTTAGAATGTCAGATTTAGAAGGGGTCTTATGAGGACAGTTTATTCAGCCCTCTGCCTTGTGAGTGACTCTCCTATTCAGTATTCCAGATAGGTGGTTGTGTAGCTGCTTCTTGAGCATCACCTGCTATTTAGAAATGGCATTTTCCCCCCTCCCACCAAGCACATATGAGGTATCAGTTCATATCTATGTATTTCAGAAATATTGGTGGGAACTACCTAATAGAAACAGAGGTTTGGCAGCATTATGAATGCCTTATGGACTCAGGGGGTGGTTTTATAATAGCAGCAGTCATTTCTTTAAAGGTTGTGTAACAAGTCTATCTATAATTGCTAGAAAAAATTAACAATTTCTGGGCTGTTGGCTTTAGAACTGATAATCTTACAGCTCTGAGAGGTATTGGATTTAAGGTCTTTATTTGTGAATAACAATTATAATCTCTTCCTGAGACACTGGCATGTTTCTTCCTATCTGATAATCAGAATTATGTAACTGTTCTCCCTTTTCACTGTGTCTGCCAGGAAACTCCTCAGAGCCAGATTTAAAGCTGATTATTACAATGCTGTAGAAGACCTATTTGTTCTTCTTTCCCTGATCTTGGCTTTTTCCTTTTATTTATGTTTTCCCTGGTCTTAATTCTTTATTTTTATTTTAATTTTGCTCTCACTTTTTATCATCTGTTCTCATTTGAGCTACTTCAGATCTTTTGTGGAAACAGGATAAAAATAAACAAAAATACAGTTATGTCTGTGTTAAGATTTCCCTGTTCATTGTTACAAATTCATTTTTTTCAGTTCATTCCTTCCCGCCTCAGGAAAAGACTGTTTCAGATTAGTTCCTTGCCAGTGGAAGTTCAAGCTGTCCTGTGCAGTTCAGTGGCCACTGGCTTGTGTGCAACTCTCCTCTTCTCCTATTGTTGAATTCAGCAGACAGTTATTTTGTCCTTTGGGTCTGGCTTGGTGGATGTAGCTTGACTGCCAAGAGAACTAAACTTAAGCCACTCTCACCTCTTGAATGGGGGTAACCTGTATTACAGTTTAGGAACCTGATTGAGGAAAAAGTAGTTTCCTGTTTTTCAGAGACAGCTGTAGCCATTCCTAAAATATATGGCTCTGTGGGAATTAGTAGAATTTTTATAATTTTGGAAGCCTGAAGTAATAGAAAATGTAGGCTTTAGAGCTGGAAAGATCTGATTTTGAATGTATTTGTTAGCTTGTAAAACCTTAAGCTTGTTACTTAACTACTGAGTTTTGGTTTTCTCATCTGCAAAATGGGAATAATGTTATTGCTGTTTTCTAGAATCTCTGTGATGATGAAATATGATGGTTTTACCATATAACATAGCAAAGAATAAGCAGTAAATGTTCAGTGCCTTTTATTCACTGGCCACAACCCCACTCCATCCTCTTTTACTTAGGAGAACTCATTTCTAAGATGTTGCCTTCCCTTAAGTATGCTTTTAGTAAACCTCAAGAACTTTCTGTCTGTGGTGGCCAGGACTCCCTGGTCCTTTGACCAGGATTACTAATGTCAGATATGTGTGTTTTTCTCCAGCTATCTTTTAAATCCCTACACGATCTTGTCTTGTGTTGCCAAGTCTACCTGCGCCATCAACAACACCCTCATTGCTTTCTTCATTTTGGCCACAATGAAAGGTAAGGCCCCAAAGGAAAGAACAAACCTTAGTTCCTGATTTGTGCAGGGTTTTTTGTAACACTTATGCTGTGGATTAAAAGCAAAAAACAGCATTTAAAAAGATTTTTGAAAACTACACAAGTAGTATAATATTATTATAGAAATTTAAGATAAGCCAAGAGAAAAATTAAAACATCCTGATTCTACCACTCAGAGAGTCACTGTTAGCATAGTTTGAACAAAAACAAATTCTAAAAGGCTTACAACGAGAACAGCGGCACTCTGCATCCTTCTTCCCACCCCTAGTTCAAGGTCTTTGAAGGAGCTAATTTTTTTTTGCTAGTATCTATTTCCATGTTTGTAAATAAGACCTAGTGTTGCTGTTTGATGAATTATGAATTTTAGACATTATCTGTTGTTGAGTCTCATTATGGGAGATAGCTCTTTGATACCTGTTTCTTTTATGGCGCTCCCTGCAGTGGAAAAGTGGAATCTTAACCACTGGACTACCAGGGAAGTCCCTCACAGCTTTGATTAAATTAGTAGTTAGTACCTATATTTTATGAGAGTATAGGTGTTATTCACTACTGGGAAAAGTAGTAACTATGGTTATTTTTTCTGTCTTATACAACCTTTTTATTTTTTTTTAATTGCAGAGTTTTTGCCTGTTTTTGCTGTGCTTAATCCTTTTGTACCAATCACAGTTTTTTCCCCCAGTTGCTCTGCTAGATCTTTCAAGTGCCTAATAATACAGACATGCCTCAGAGATATTGTGGGTTTGGTTCCAGATCACAGCAATAAAGCAAATATTGCAATCAAGTGAGTCAGGAATTTTTTGGTTTCCTAGTACCTATAAAAGTTATGTCTATATTATACTATATTCTGTTAAGTATGCAATAACATTATATCTAAAACAATGTACATAGCTTAATTTAAACATAGTTTATTGATTAAAAAAAAATTAGCCCCACACAAGAGAATCAGCTTGTCCTTTGAAGCCAGGCATTGACTTCTCATGTCTAGCTGTGAAAGTCTAGATGGCATCTTCTTCTGAAAGAAGACTGCTTCCTCTACATTGAGAATCTATTGTTTGTGGGTTTTTTTTAAATTGTTTTTATTTATTTAGTTAGTTGTAGCATGCAGGGTCATCCATCTTCGTTGCAGCGTGTGAACTCTTCAGTTGTGGTGTGTGAGGTCTTACAGCATGTGGGATCTTAGTTCCTGACCAGGGATCAAATCCAGGCCCCCTGCTTTGATCTAATTTACATGTTTTATTTTCTGTTGATTTTTCCTATCATTTTTCCTTCCTCTTTCTCTGGAATACTTCCTTGTTTTTATCTTTTGACTCTTACATGGAATTTTTAATTTTTATTTTATACTTTTAAGTTCTTTGTTGGTCTCCAGTTGTTTCTCTGAGGCATCATTCTTATTTTGTCACACAGTGTTCTCTCTAAGCTGAGTTTTCTTGGTTTTGTTTTTGTTTTTAGTTTCCGTTTGTTCTAAGCATGATCCCTTTGTCTTCCTGGACTCCCCCTTTCCCCCCACCCATGGCTGCCTATTTTTTTTTCTATTTATCTTGAGCTCTATCTTTCATGTGGGGAGATTTTCTCTTATTTATAGTGATCCTTAGCTGTCTGCTTATTATTTAAGGATATTGTACTAACTTGTTGATTTGAGACTGTGTACATGGGCAAGATTTGTTGATGGATCATTCTCATTGTAGCAAGGTCAGACAGCTTGCTGACTTTTTTTGTTGGGAGGATCCCTAAATGTCATCATTTTCTTTTTCATCGTTTTCTTTTCCTCTGAATATATTTAGTTTTTCCACAGAGGAATCTTCCAGTTCCCTGCATAAGGGTAACAGGGTTGGCGTTGCAGTGGGGTAGGGGCTTCATGTGATCAACTGCGAGAGCAGTTGCAGAGGAGGTGGCTGGTTGGAATACATGGATTTTTTTTAAATTGAAGGATAATTGCTTTACAGTGTTGTTTCTACTGTACAATAACATGTATCAGCTATGTGTGTGCTCAGTCACTCAGTCATGTCCAACTCTTTGCAGCCCCATGGACTGTAGCCAGCCAGGCTCCTCTGTCCTTGGGATACGCCAGCGAGAATACTAGAGTGGGTTGCCGTTTCATACTCGAGGGATGAATTAGCTATAAGTATGCATATATCCCCTCCCTCTTGAGCCTCCCTCCTACCCACCCCTCGAGGTCATCACAGAGCACGAAGCTGAGCTCCCTGTGTCATACAGAAGCTTCCCACTAGCTATCTGTTTTACCCATGGTACTGCATATATGTCAGTGCTACTCTCTCAGTTTGTCCCACCCTCTCCTTCCCCTGCTGTGTGCGTAAGTCTGTTCTCCATGTTATTCCTGCCTTGTGAAATAGGTTCATCAGTACCATTTTTCTAAATTCTATATGTATGTGTTAATAGACAGTATTTGGTTTTCTCTTTCTGACTTATATTTCTATGTAATCTCATTACTACTCTTCAGTCCACACTTCTCTTTAGCTTTTTACTGTGTTTAATATCCCTCGACCTGTGCCTCTTTAATTAATTTTCTCCAGAACTATAATCTCTGGGGGTGGAGTAAAATGAAGGATGAGGGTGTGTAGAGGTAGTCAACTGACTGGTTGCACATAGTTGAGATGAGACCTGGGGTTCTAGCTGGTCTGTACAAAACCTTTCAGTTTGATTTTCATCTCTGTAACTTATCCCACCTTCCATAGTATCTGATACCTTCAAGGTGCTGGATTTCTCAGAAGTGGTATGGGGTGAGTTGGCCTGATTTTTATTGTTATTTCCCTCTGCAGGCCATTAAGTTGTTTTCTCTTCCATATTGCTCATTTATTCCTCTTCCTCTTCCTTTTAAAAAAATAGTTTTTGTTAATGCATCTTAATATTGTTTTATTTATTTTTTAAAATATTTGTTTGACTGCATCAGGTTTTAGTTGAGGCATGTGGGATATTTTTTGCTTCATGTGGGCTCTTTTGTTGCCACACCAGGTTCTCTAGTTGTGGTGCGAGGGCTCAGAAGCATGCAGGCTCAGTAGTTCTGGCCCACAGGCTTACTTGCTCTGCCACATGTGGGATCTTAGGTCCCTGACCAGGATGGAACCCAAATCTCCTGCATTGCAAGGCAGATTCCTAACCACTGGACCACCAGGGAAGTCCCCTCCTCTTCCTGCTTTTAATGTTTCCACTATTGTATTAAAATTTATTTTACTATAACCTCTTCTCCTATTTTTTGTGATTTAAGACAATTTTTAGTGCTTTATTGTCATTTCAGTGAGGTTTTTGGAGGGAAAAATGATACACATGTGATTTGTTGTTGTTGGGCAGTCCCTAAGTCTTGTCCGACTCTTTGCGACCCCATGGACCGCAGCTCGCCAGGCTTCCTTGTCCTTCACTGTCTCACAGAGTTTGCTCAAACTCATGTCCATTGAGTCGGTGATGCCATCCAGCCATCTCATCCTCTGTTGATTAGCATTAGAGGTATATATTTCCAGATTTTCACCCCATTTTCCTTTTAGACTTTTAAATATATCAGTTAACTGTTGCCTCAAAAATGTTATTTGACAAAGCACTCCAAAACTCAGCGGCTTAAAAAAACAAAACAAAACTCAGCGGCTTAAAACAACAGTACACATTTACTTCACTCGTACGTCTGTAAGTCAGCTAGGTGTCAACTCATCTAGGTTGGATGTGGCTAGACAGTCTGTTGGTTTCATCGGGGCTCATTCATGCATCAACAGCTGGCTGTAGTCGGCTAATCTAGGCTGGGCTCTTCTCCGCATGTCTGTCATCCTCATGGACCAGGGGACTAATTTAAGTATATTCTTCTCATACTGATGGCAGAGACACAACTGTGAGGCATGAGCTTTTGAAGTTTCTGGTTGTATCACATGATGCAAATGTAACATATGTCTGAGGTCAGGGGTAGATACTTCCCCATCCACAGTGGGAGCTCACTGCAAAGTTATATGGCAAAGAGCCTGGACATAGGGAGGGGTAAAGAATTGGCACCAAAAATACAGCCTGCTGCAAATGTCGATAAACATTTAGTCTGTCATTTTTCATGGCTACTTACTGTTCCATTGTATTGACCAATAAACAGAAATTCTTTAACCAACTTCTACTATTAAATATCTAGTTAATAGTTTTCAGTTTTCAGCTGTTTAAATAGTATTACAGTTAATTTTCCTTCTTTTTTTTATTTTTAAATTTTTTTTGGCTTCATCACCAGGCATAGTTCCCCAACCAGGGATCAAACCCTGCCCCCAGCAGTGAAAGTGCACCAGGGAATTGCCATACAGTTAATTCTGTTATGTAATTTCTAACAGTAATTTTCACACCCATGTTCAATTATTTTCTTACACAGAAATAGAGTCCTAGAAATAGAAGTGTTGTGTCACAGGCTATATGCCTTCTTTAGGATTTCTGAAATTTATCACTAAATTGCCTTCAAGAGTTTTACCAACTTATACTGCTATAAGAAGTGTATGAGAACCCTTGTTTCCCTACATTATTATTGAATAGTTTACACACTTAGGGAACAAAGACTCACAAGTTACACATAGAGCCTTTTACTTAGAGTTTACTTACCTTGTCTAGGGTAGCAGATAGAAGGGACTTGGGTCTTTTTTAAGACATTGCTTCTCTTGGAGTGGTTGTGGTGGTCTGTCTGTAGGTTGTTTAGTTTAACTTACTGTCAGATTACTTGAAATGACTCTTTGCTGTCTGTGAATACCTCCTACCTTAGTTCCTGTTTCCAAAGTGTCTATCTCAGGTAGATTCATTTATCAAGGTGCCTGGTGTCCATTAAGAACTATTTGCTGTCCATTAAGAACTATTTGCTGTCCATTAAGAACTATTTGTCCAGTAAGAACTATTTGCTGCCACCTGGCAGAAGGGATTGAACTGGCCTTTGGAAATGTCACCTTTAAAATAGCTGAGGAATTTCCCTGGCAATCCAGTGCTTAAGACTTCTCACTTCTCATGCAGGGGGTGAAAGTTCTATACCTGGTCAGGGAAATAAGATCTCACATGCCACACAGTATGCCCAAAACATTAAAAAAAAATAATAAAATAGTCAAGCACAAAGCTAGAAGACATGCCCTCTGAGGTGTGTACAATAGGAGCCTCACACAAAAATGTAAAGTATATCATTTGAAGAACATCTTTCATAAGACTTCGTAGGTCAATGAAAAGATTTTGTTTGAGGGGGAAAAATCATATTAAAAAGTTATATATAACTCTTTGACAGCCACACTGTTTTTGATTCCACAGAAAAAAATTTTTATTATGTCACTTCATATTTCTGTCAAGTGAATTTTATAAACTTTTTTGTGATATTGTATGCACAATTTTGTTTTACTTTTATTATTTGTCTCATATGAATCATGTATGACATTGGTCACATATTTATTAGTTTCTTTAAATCTAAATTTAATTTTTTTAAGTTTTAGGAGTAGTTAAAGTACTTGGTAAAAATAAAAGAAGTTCAAACATATGAAATGAGAAGTAAAAGTTTTTATCATCCCATCCTACCCCACCTTCTCTTCCATTCCTCAGGTGTACTTGTCATGGGGTCCCAGGCCTTCCCTTTTGCTGGACACCTAAGTTATTTTCCATTGTTGGCGGCTATAAATAGAGACTGTCACAAGTAACATTTCTAATCTGTTAAAATATTTCCAGAATTCTATTTTAGTTAGGTCTCCGAACTACTCTAACTCTTAGGGTATATTAGTAATCTCTATTAATAGTATATACAAAGTTAGTTCAGTTATAAAATTTGCAACTCTTCTACATTTCACATTTGTACCACATAATTAGATATTTAATGAAATTAATGACAGAATAATTCATTAAAGATGAAAACAGTTGGGAGAATTCACAAAAGAAGGGATATAAATGACTAAAATGATGAAGAAATACTCAACTCCATAGATAACTAGTCAGTTAAGTTCAGTTCACTCAGTCATGTCCGACTCTTTGTGATCCCATGGACTGCAGCACACCAGGCTTCCCTGTCCATCACCAACTCCCAAAGCTTACTCAAAATCATATCCATTGAGTCAGTGATGCCATGCAACCATCTCATTCTCTGTCATCCCCTTCTCCTCCCACCTTCAGTCCTTCCCAGCATCAGGGTCTTTTTCCAGTGAGTCAGTCCTTTGCATCAGGTGGCCAAAGTATTGGAGCTTCCACTTCAGCATCAGTCCTTCCAATGAATATTCAGGACTGATTTCCTTTAGGATGGACTGGTTGGTTCTCCTTGCAGTCCAAGGGACTTTCAAGAGTCTTCTCCAACACCACAGTTCAAAAGCATCAGTTCTTCGGCGCTCAGCTTTCTTTATGGTCCAACTCTCACATCCGTACACGACTACTGGAAAAACCATAGCTTTGACTAGACAGACCTCTGTTGGCAAAGTAATGTTTCTGCTTTTTAATATACTGTCTAGGTTGATCATAGCTTTTCTCCCAAGATGCCAGCGTCTTTTAATTTCATGGCTGCATTCACCATCTGCAGTGATATTGTGATACTGTTCAATATCACAGTAATTCAAGTCTATGCCCCAGCCAGTAATGCTGAAGAAGCTGAAGTTGAATGGTTCTATGAACACCTACAAGACCTTCTAGAAGTAATACCCAAAAAAGATGTCCTTTTCATTATAGGGAACTGTAATGCAAAGATAGGAAGTCAAGAAACACCTGGAGTAACAGGCAAATTTGGCCTTGGAGTACAGAATGAACCAGGGCAAAGGCTAACAGAGTTTTGCCAAGAAAATGCACTGGTCATAGCAAACACCTTCTTCCACAAACACAAGAGAAGACTTTATACATGGACATCACCAGATGGTCAATACCAAAATCAGATTGATTATATTCTTTGCAGCCAAAGATGGAGAAGCTCTATACAGTCAGCAAAACAAGACTGGGAGCTGACTGTGGCTCAGATCATGAACTCCTTATTGCCATATTCAGACTTAAATTGAAGAAAATTGGGAAAACCACTGGACCATTCAGGTATGACCTAAATCAAATCCCTTAACGATTATACAGTGGAAATGACAAGTAGATTCAAGGGATTATATCTGATAGAGTGCCTGAAGAACTGTGAACGGAGGTTAGTGACCTTGTACAGGAGGCAGGGATCAGGACCATCCACAAGGAAAAGAAGTGCAAAAAGGCAAAATGGTTGTCTGAGGAGGCCTTACAAATAGCTGAGAAAAGAGGCTAAAAGCAAAGGAGAAAAGGAAAGATATACCCATTTGAATGCAGAGTTCCAAAGAATAGCAAGGAAAGATAAGAAAGCCTTCCTCAGTGATCAAGGCAAAGACAGAGAGATAAACAATAGAATGGGAAAGACCAGAGCTCTCTTCAAAAAATTAGAGATACCAAGGGAATATTTCATGCAAAGATGGACACAATAAAGGACAGAAATGGTAAGGACCTAACAGAAGCAGAAGATATTAAGAAGAGGTGGCAAGACTACACAGAACTATACAAAAAAGATCATGACCCAGATAACCACAATGGTGTGATCACTTACCTAGAGTCAGACTTCCTGGAATGTGAAGTCAAGTGGGCCTTAGCAAGCATCACTGTGAACAAAGCTAGTAGAGGTGATGGAATTCCAGTTGAGCTATTTCAAATCCTCAAAGATGATGCTGTGAAAGTGCTGCACTCAATATGCCAGCAAATTTGGAAAACTCAGCAGTAGCCACAGGACTGGAAGAGGTCAGTTTTCATTCCAATCCCAAAGAACGGCAATGCCAAAGAATGTTCAAACTATCGCACAACTGCACTCATCTCACACTCTAGCAAAGTAATGCTCAAAATCCTCCAAGCCAGGCTTCAATAATATGTGAACCATGAACTTACAGATGTTCAAGCTGGATTTAGAAAAGGCAGAGGAACCAGAGATCAAATTGCCAACATCCGTTGGATCATCAAAAAAGAGAGTTCCAGAAAAACATCTACTTCTGCTTTATTGACTATTCCAAAGCCTTTGACTGTGTGGATCACAACAAACTGGAAAATTCTTCAAGAGATGGGAATACCAGCCCACCTGACCTGCCTCCTGGGAGATCTGTATGCAGGTCAAGAAGCAACAGTTAGGACTGGACATGGAACAACAGACTGGTTCCAAGGGTGTATATTGTCACCCTGCTTTTTTAACTTCTGTGCTGAGTATATCATGTGGGGGTGGATGAAGCACAAGCTGGAATCAAGATTGCAGGGAGAAATATCAATAACCTCAGATATTAGTTATTAGATAACTAATATAGCAAAGCAAATTGAAAACACAGAGAGAAGTGGCTTTTTTATTCCCTTCAAATCGGCAAAGATTTTAGAAGATAATTCTCAGTGCTGGCAAAGTGCTGTCAAATTGGCATTTTCCCACATTGCAAGTTGACTTATAAATTAGTACAACCCTCTTGGAAAGCAATTTGCCAGTAAAATGTTTGTACTTTTATGAATTTTAGTTTTGATAACCTAATTCTAAAATAATGCAGAAATACAGACCAGGCTTTATGATACAAAGTCATTAATTAAGGATTGTTTATAATAGAAAAATTGGAAACTACTTCAAAATAGAGGAATGACTGAGTAAAACATAAGTTTGTCCATGTAATTAAAGGAAATACAATTTACCCATGCACATGATATTTAATAATAATTCTAAATTAAGTGAGAGTACATTTATTTTTTACAACTGAGTACAAAATTATATATTTTAATAAAATATAATCTCAACTATGTGAAAACAACAGCACAAATAGAAAATAGATTCCAAAAGAGTAATACTTGTTTCTAGTAGAGTAAATTCATGAGTAATTTTTGTTTCTTCCTCATATCTGTTTTTTTCCAAAGCTTCTTCAATGAGCACATACTTTAAAATAAATTAACTTAATTGATAAGGGACCATGGAAGTTAACTTAGTACCTCTCTTCCCAGACTTTGATGGAGCAGCTGTCCCCCAGAAGGGAGTGGCCTCATTTGCTTTGTCCCCTTGAGTCCTTCTCCTTGTTCTCCGTTTACTTCCTGTGTGTCGGTCCAGGGTTGTCTGGGACACGCCAAGAGCCACAGGCCAGGACAAGGTCCAGGCCAATGTATTGTGATGTCCTTGTGGGGGTGTTGGCCTAGAATCTCAGGTCTGTAGGCAGAGTTGATGTTAGTTTAGTGAAGCGATTTTGGTTTCAATTCAGAGGTTGGAGCTTTGGTGAAGGAGTACTCTGCGTATCAGTGAGCTAGTTAAAATACTCCATCCCTCTGAAGTTGTCTTCATTAGGTTTTCACAAGGAAAACAAACAGATGTTAATAGGTATCCTGCCTGTTCACTGTGGGTGTTTGTCAACAGTGAGATGCTCCAGACTGGACATTCTTGAGGTCTGCCGACTAAGGACCCTCCCAACTGTCCTTATTCCACCAAAAGAGGCCTGGATGACAGCACTTGCTTCCCAAGGGAAAAGAAAGATCAGTACTACCAGAGGTAGTCCAGAGTAAGAGCTCAGGCTCTTCTGATGTCAGATAGATGTTAACGAAAAAATGTTGCCTTCAATATCAGTAAATAAAGGGTGTTGCAGCCCTCAAGCCATCACATTACAGCTGCCCTGAAGGTGAACCTGGAAGGAACTCAGGCTAGAAACAGGATGACCCCATTTAGTGGTCAGTGCTGCAGCCACCCTCCCCCTTTTCCCCCCTTACCCCCAGACACTGCACCCTGAGGAGGCTCAAGATGAGAATGTGTCCACCCAGGTAGCTGAGGTGCATATCAAAGGAATGATTTCAGTAAAACTCTTGCATCTGCTTTTTTAAAGAAAAGTGCTAAATTCCTTAACTTGAGATATCTAGTTTTCTTTCATTAACAGTAGACTTTTGATGTTCAAATTACCTGGTCTTTGTTTTAAAAACTACTATAGGGTACATGTATATGCGTGGCTGAGTCCCTTCACTGTTCACCTGAAACTGTCACAACATTGTTAATCAGCTAGACCCCAATACAAAATAAAGTTTAAAACAAACAAAAAAAAGCTGCTATATATCCTGGGTCTTCCCTTACTTCTTTGAAAGCAGTCTCTGAGAGCTATCTGAGATGGTTTGTCTCAAGCTTCAGTCCTCAGTCTTGTCCACCAAATAAAACATAAATCTCAACTTTTTAGGTTGTGCATTTTTTTTCAGTCGAGACAGACCTGGTGGCTAATTGTAGCTCCAGCCCTTCCTGATAATATCACCTTAAGCAAGTGACTTAACTGTTTGGGGCCTCAGTTTCCTTGTCTATAACGTGGGAACTGAAACAATCTCTACTGCATAAAGGGAACATAAAGAATGAATGAGATGGTAATGTGAAACAGTGTAGTGTAGGGGCAGGTACTGGATGCTCAGTAAATGGTGGTGCTGATTGTTACTCTTATTATCTTCCTATTTAAAAGACCTCTCAGGATAGACAAGGTCTCCCTGAGTCTTCTGGAAAGGACTTGGGAGAAGGTTAAAATGAGAGGTTCTCTTCCTGAAGCCCTGGAAGAACATGGCAGAGTGGTGATCCCGAGCCCTGATGAACCTGTCACTTCCATATGTGGTTCCTCTGGGTAACCTTTTCACAGGCCCAAGGACCCTAGGATGAACCAGCTTGGGATTTTGTCAGATCAACCCAACTTCGAAACCTGTTTGTTTTAGTTACCAGTGCTGAGGCCTCAGGCAGATCACACAGCCTCTAGAGCTTCAGTTTGATCACACAGATAAGATCAACCTCATGGATTAGTGGAGGAATAAACAAGAAACAAAAACCCAGTCAAATAGTTGCTCTGTTTGTTGTGGTGTTAATGATACAGTCATGGACTGAGGTCAAGAAGGTAGCATAGTGACGCAGTTAAAGACTAGGGGCTCTGGAATGCGACTGTCTTGGTTGATATTCTGTTACTGTTCACCAGTTTGGGAACCCTTGGCAAATAACATCTCTGTCCTTCAGTTGATTTATCTGTAAAATCGGGGTAGAAATAGTACCCACTTCATGGAATTATTGGAAGGACTAAATGACTTAATAGGTTTAAAGTGCTTATAGTCGAGGCTGGAACAGAGTATATGCTCAGTGAATTATCGTCGTCACCATCACTGATACGCATGGACCACTCTGAGAAAGCCTGCACTGTTGAAAGAATACTGGGTGAGGAGGCTGGAACACTGGGCCAGGCCCCAGCCCCTCCTCCTGCCCAGTCGTCTTGCTTGCTGTTCAGGCCCTAGTGCAACTTCCTCTTCTGAGTGTCCTGTGGGACCTCAGTCCTTTTGACCACATTCCTGTCTGTCCCACTGCCTATTCTAGTACAGGTCACTGTCTGTGTCCCAGTCTCTGCTCATTCTCCTTGAATTCCACATCGAACCAGTCTCCACAGCCCCACCTCATTGACATTCCTGCATTGTCCTATAGCTCTGCCCCCTACTCAGGCCCAGATCCCTTCAAAGTACAGTCCCTGGAGGCAGAGTGTTAGCCCAGGTCTTGCCAAGGCTTGTTTTGGCCTTCACGCTGAAACAAATAGAGGCTTGGAAAACATAGTCAAAGCTCGATTGGCTAGATAATGAAATTTCCTGTAGCCAGTGCACATATACAGTTGACTAATTTACTTTAATATTCTTACAATAAGGCCAAAGGCTAGAGCTGGTACAGAAAACCCAGTGTCTGAGTATCTGGGCCATTCTAGCAGATAAATGGTAGCAATTATATATCTTTTTTTTTTTTTTGGTAAAATTCAGTCTTCTTGGTATAGTTTCTCCTGGTTAGACGAGCAGGATGCCCTAGCTCTTGCCCAAATGAGGCTGCCACTTAGTTATTATTTGAGATACCATGCCCAGGCTTGTAGACATGTTCTTGAATGATTGTGCAAGCTAAGCCTTTCTTGATTTGACCCCTACCTACTTGCCTGCTGAGACTATTTTTGGCCACACTGCGTGACATGTGGGGTCTTAGTTCTCGGACTAGGGATTGAACTCCCGCCCCTTGCATTGGAAGCACGGTCTTAAGCACTGGACCACCATGGAAGTCCCTTGCTGAGACTTCTTAGATTATAACTTTTTGTTGAAGTACAACATATATACAGAAAAGAGCACAGGTCATTAGTGTACAGTTTAATGAATTTTCACAAGATGATGAGTAACCAGCACATTAAGAAACAGGATGTTACTGACATTCACAAAAGTCCCTTTTGCACTCTCTTCCAGCCACTCCTTCCAACTCTGTTTTTGCCATGTTGAGCTAATTACAGTCCTTATCCCTCCACCCCCAGCACACCATTCTTCCCCTCGCCCTCCTGCCTGTGCAACTGCTGTTCCCTTGGACTACCAGGCCTCACCTACTCATTGTTCAAAACTCAGGTGTCATCTTCTCCTGATGGGTTCTGAGTACTTCCATCGTCCTGTCCTCCCATACTCTGTCATTGTCTACTGCGAGCTCCCTGAGGACAGAGACTATCTGAGTCATCAGTGTTCCGCACTCAGCACAGGCTTGGCATAGAACCGGCACTCCAGAAATGTTTGCATATTGTATTGTTGTTGTTCTGTCTCTGAGTTGTGTCCAACTCTTTGTGACCCCATGGACTGCAGCACACCAGCCTTCCCTGTCCTTCACTATCTCTCGGAGTTTGCTCAAACTCATGTCCATTGAGTCAGTGATGCCATCCAACCTTCTCACCCTCTGCAGCCCTCTTCTCCTGCCCTCAATCTTTCCTGGCATCAGGGTCTTTTCCAGTGAGTTGGCTCTTTGTATCAGGTGGCCAAAGAATTGGAGCTTCAGCATCAGTCCTTCCAATGAATATTCAGGGTTGATTTCCTTTAGGATTGACTGGTTTGATCTCCTTGCAGTCCAAGGGACTCTCAAGAGTGTCTAAAATATTTGAAAACACCTTTTATTTTTATCTTTCCTGACCCTGTCCCAAGCACATTCCATCCTCCTGCCTTCCTAATTCACTTTTCTTGCCTCTTCTAGTTTTTTTAAAAAAACCATGTCAGCCCTGTCTGAGTCTCTTGTGTGCCTCCACACTCCCCCCTCACTGTTGCTCAGACTGTGCGTGTGCGCCATCCACACATGCCCTAGCCTCCCACATACCAGGCTCCTGACTATTGCAGGACACATTTCTGCCCCAAGACCAGAGGCCTCAGTCTTCTAATAGTTTGCTCCACATCCTCTGTGTTGGCCGCCTGCCACAGGTCCTCAACTGCTCTTCTGCAGGGTCTGTTTTATTTAAAAGTCAGAATCTATGGTAAGCGGCTTATGGCTTAGATGGTAAAGAATCTGCCTGCAATGCAGGAGACCTGGGTTTGATCCCTGGGTTGGGAAGATCCCCTGGAGAAGGGAATGGCAACCCACTCCAGTATTCTTGCCTGGAGAATTCCGTGGACAGAAGAGCCTGGAGGGCTACAGTCCATGGGATCTCAAAGAGTCAGACATGACTGAATGACTAACACTACATGTTTCATTACTCTGTATTTTATATTTCGTAAGTTTTCTTTTCTCAAGAACATTGGTCTCAATTAGACTTAAGGTGATCATTTCACAGTATGTAGAAATATCAAATCATTATGTTGTACATCTAAAACTTATGTAATGTTATATGTCAATTATATCTCAATTAAAAAAAAAAAGAAAATTGATTTTCTCCTAAGATTGTTAAAAGAGTTTTCAGGGGAACTCCCTGGTGGTCCAGTGGTTAGGACTTTGCACTTTCACTTCGGAGAGCGTGGGTTTGATCCCTGGTCCAGGAGCTAAAATCCCACATGCTGCACAGTGCAGCCAAATAAAAACAAGATAATTACAAAAATAAAAAGGATTTCGCATGTATCACTGAATGATATTCATTCATTCACCACGTAGGCGAGGTATTGTGCTAAGATGCTAGAGATTCTAAGTTAAGAGAGGTTTATTGCCTTTGATTAACTCACAGACACATGAGAGAAATATTAGCAAATTATCAGAAGAGTGTCAGTACTGAATGAGAGTATTGAATGAGTAAGAAAATGGGCACTGGAATCAGCCGAGTGATCCCGTTACTTAACTTGATACATTATCTTCGTTTCTGTACCTTGATTTCTTCACCTCAAGAGCTTTGACATACAGAGGATAGGTGCCTAGCCCTTAGTAAGTGATGGGTAAATGGTAGCTATACTTAACTATCATTAGCATCTCTGCCTAGGCCTCATAGAGGAAGTAACATTTCAGCTGGTCACTGAAGGATGGGTCTCTACTAGAAAGAGGACAGGGATGGACAGCTAAGAAATAGCCTGAGAACAGACACAGAAGAATGAAAGGGAATGATGTTTTTAGACATTGGAGAATGATCCAGTATAGCAGAAGAACAGAGGATGTGTAGGAGATGGTAAGAGATGAAGCTCGGGAAATAAGACCCAGCTAGTGAAGGGTCTTTTTAAAAATTAATTAATTAATTATTTGGCTGCGCCAGGACTTAGTTGCGGTGCACAGGATCTTTAATCTTTGTAGCTACATGTGGGATCTTTACTTGCAGCATGGGAACTCTTAGTTGGGGCATGTGGGATCTAGTTCTCTGACCAGGGATCGAACCCAGGCCCCCTGCTTTGGGAGTGTGGAGTCTTAGCCACTGGACCGCCAGGGAAGTTCTCAGTGAAGGGTCTTGTTTGCTGTTAGAATTTGGACATAATCTGATAGATGAAATAGAACCCTGAGAATTCTTTTAAGAGGGGCTTGTCACAATCTAAACTGTCTTTTAGAAGTTTCCTTCTGGTACTTCTGTGGAGGATGGATTGGATGGGAGGGAGGTGGGGAGACCACTGAGAAGAAGAACTTGCTAAAAACTGGTGAGAGAAGTTGAGAGTGCGAATTGCAGTGATGGATATTCCAGAGGTGGGTCAGCGTGGTGACTGGTGGAAGGATTGTGAGAGCAGGAGGGTTGAAGAAGAGCTGCAATGTCCAGAGAGCTGCTGATGCCACATACTGGTAGAGGGACTAGCAGAAGGAACAGATTTTTCCTTCCTAATTATTTCATTCAAGGAGAAAGACTGCTTCTTCCTGATCTTGGAAGCAAGTATTCTAAAATTCACAAATCCATTCTTTAGCTGGGAGCAGTTTCTTCTCTCTTCTCTCTTGGGCCTTATAAATAGTTAGCTGCTCCAGACAAATAATTACTGATCTCGGGTGCTTAGGGCAGAAGGTGGCTTTGTTTCTTTCACTCCCTGGAGTCTCTTGCGGGAGAGAGGGGTGAAAGCCATGTGTTTGTTTTCACATTTGTAAGAATGAATGGAGTTGAAACATTACCCCTCCTCTGTTAACAGACACATGGGCCTCTTCTCACTCCCACAGCCATTAATCTCTGTAGAAAACAGTGTTAAATTTAAAAGTTCTTGGGACTTCCTTGGTGCTCCAGTGGTTAAAAATACACCTTCCAGTGCAGGGGACACAGGTTCTATCCCTGGTCAGGGAACTAAGATCCCACATGCCGAGGGGCAGCTAAGCCCATGCACCACAACTGCTGAGCCGATAATGCTCTGCAGCTAGAGAGAAGCCTGTTTGCCGCAATAAAAGATCCTGCATGCTGCAACTAAGACCTGACACAGCTAAATGTTTTTTTTTTTTTCCCCCAAAAAAGTTCATTACAGCTTTCCCCCTCTCTTTGCTGGTTTCCCACAAAATATCATTCACCTTTTTGCACTGGTCAAGGAATTGAGTCCCCCCTAGCTGTTGGTATCCAGAATAGCACCTTGCCCACCACCACCATCTCCCTATCTTAGAATTGACCTGGTTCTGGTTCTAGCTGTGTAACATAGCTTGGCGGGGCACAATCTGTCCCTGCTCAGTCATATGTACAGGTACCGTGGATACAGGCCGTCATGCTGGCATTAGTCAACAACATCCCATTCTATAGAGTTCTCTCCTTGGTCTTTTACTTCCAACTTTCTCCTTTCTCTGCCTTCTTTCCACTTTCTTTCAACCAGGAATTGTTTTCAGCTGGTGAGTTTTGTTGGCTTGAAGTGTGGAGTGCCCAAAGTTATTTTCTCCATCACTCTCTGGTGAAGTAGTCGCTTTCATAACCCTCCCTCTTTCAAGTGGCTCTTAGATGTTCCAAGTATAGATCTTCCTTGATTTATAATGAAGTTATGTCCCAGTAAACCCATCACAGGGTGAACCTAAGTCAAAGCTACATTGGGTGCACCTCACCTATTGAACATTATAGCTTAGTTTAACCTAGCCTACCTTAAATGTGCTCAGAACACCTACATGAGCCTACAGTTGGATGGACAAAATCATCCAACACAAAGCCTATTTTATAATAAAGTGTTGAATATTCATGCAATTTATTGAATCTGTGCTGAAAGTGAAAAGCGGAATAGGTTGTTTAACCTCGAGATTGAGTGGTTGACTGGGAGCTGCGGCTGCTGCTGCCCACCATCACTAGTCTGGGGAAAAGAAAATTCAAAATTAGAAGTATGGTTTCTGCTGAATGCTTATCACTTTTGTACCATAATTAAAAAAAAAAAACAAAAATGCAAGTCAAACCACTGTGCATAGACCACATTAGTGGGCAGAAAAGTCCTATGGAACAGCTCCTTCTGTTTATTTCTGGAGCTGAGTTGGGAGAGGGTAAAATTTTCTGGACTGAGTGGAGTGAATAGTTCCTTCTTTTATGAAACACCTTTGAGAGGTTGTCTGGTTTTTTTTCAGTAAAGTTGACCCCACACTAATAAGAGTGACCATGAACACTGTTATTTGATGAAATATTATCATTATAGATACCAGCCTTGGACCATCAATTGATCTCTACCATTTCTGGGCCACTCTGGAATCTCTGTGGTAAACTGGGTATCTATCTCTAGCTTTGATTTTAGGGTACTCCTTTATCTTAAACCATCTGAAAGGGCATAGCTACTTGGTTTTTAAAAATATATATCAGTTTTTTCTTACATCCATCTAGTTTTTTTAAACTGAAGTATAATTGATTTACAATGTTATAGTTTGCATCTGCTAATCTCAAACTCCTAACTTAACCCTCTGTCATCCCCTTTCCCTCTTTGGTAACAGTAAATTTATTTTCTATGTCTGTGAGTCTTTCTGTTTCATAAATAAGTTCATTTGTGTCATATTTTAGATTCCACATATAAATGATATCATATGGTGTTTGTCTTTCTAACTTCAGTTAGTATGATAATCTCTTGGTCCATTCATGTTGCTGCAGATAGCATTATTTCATTCTTCTTTATGGCTGAGTAGTATTCCATTGAGTGTATATACCACATCTTCTTTATTTTTTATCTGCTGGTGGACATTTAGATTGTTTCCATGTCTTGTAAATAGTGCCGCTATTAATATTGGAGTGCATGTATCTTTTTGAACTAGAGTTTTCTCCAGATATACACCCAGAAGTGGGATTTTTGGATTATATGGCAACTCTATTTTTTAGTTTTTTAAGGAACCTCCATACTGTTTTCCATAGTGGCTGTACCAACTTAGATTTCCACCAACAGTGTAGGAGGGTTCCCTTTTTTCCTCACCCTCTCCAGCAGTTATTATTTGTAGACTTTTTAATGATGGTCCTACTGACCAGTGTGAGGTGGTACCTCATTGTAGTTTTGATTTGCATTTCTCTAATAATTAGTGATGTTGAACTTCTTTTCATGTGTTTGTTGGTCATTTGTATGTCTTCTTTGGAGAAATATCTGTTTAAGTCTTCTGCTCATTTTTTGACATGGGTTTTTTTGTTTTGTTATTAAATTGTGTGAGCTGTTTATATAATTTAGAAATTAATCCCTTGTCAGTTGTATCATTTAGAAATATTTTCTCCCAGTCCGTAGGTTGTCTTTTTGTTTTATTATTTCCTTTGCTGTACAAAAGCTTATAAATTTGATTAGGTCCATTTGTTTATTTTTGCTTTCATTTCTGTTGCCTTGGGAGACAAGATATCAGCTTTTTTCTGAAGACAAAGACAAAGGATCCTTATAGGAAGTTTAGAAAATACAGAGAAGCAAAAATGAAAAATCCCCATAATCCAATCACCCAGAGGAAAACACTGTGAAATTTGTGGCCTAACCATTTAGGTTTTTAAAAAATATATTTATGTTTTTTTTTTTTAAGAGGTTATAGCATGTATCTCTTTTATGATCCTCAATTAATAGAATGTTATAAGTATCTCTCCATGTCATTGAAAATTCTTTATAACATCATATTTAGTAATTCCATAGCGGCCCATTTTATGTAGAGAATAGGGACATTATTAATAAAGATAAATATATTTTAATTTGAAAAAATAAAAAGCATATGACCAAAAGAGAGTACAAAAGGAAAGGATATTATAAAAATAGTGATGGAGTGTTGCAACAATCAAAAGTATAGGTTTCAGGGACTTCCCTGGTGATTCAGTGGCTAGGGATCTGTGCTTCCACTGAGAGGGTCCAGATTTGATCCCTGGTTGGGGAACAAAGGTCCTGCATGCTGCCCAATGCGACCCCCCAAAAGAGTATAGGTTTCACAGCTTTGAATCTCATAAGCAATAATTGTAAGCTTAGTAAACTGTTTAGTTAAATAGGACATGGGTGTTAACAGACTAGATCTTTTTATTCATCTTTGGGCTGAAGTTTTGTAAAATCTTTCCGGGTCTGAAAATTTTACAAGAAATACACCAGTGGTGTTGCTAAAGGTGAGTGGTTTTGACTTTCTTGGTTTCCTTTCCTTAGAAATTAAGCTGAGAAGTTCTCACTCTTGTGAGTTTGCCTACATCCTAGGCACCAGGAGACATTTGACAGATTATTTGACAGCAGTTATGGGAAGTTTCTTGTTGGGGGTACTGGCTGAATTGAATCTTAATTGATGTGCCTGGATTAGACCATGTATTTATTTCTTTTTACAGGTAGTGCCTTCCTCAGTGCTATCTTTCTTGCCTTAGCAACGTACCAATCTCTGTACCCACTCACCTTGTTTGTCCCAGGACTCCTCTATCTCCTTCAGGTAAGCACTTGCTGGTCAGAAGCCAACACTCAGGTGACATTTAATACACAGCATGGTCCTTGCTTAGGGGAAAGAATGGCATGGCACAATAAAAGCTGTGGGACTGGGTCCCCAGTTCATACTTGCTTGCTTCTCCTTGAAAACACAAAGAAACTTGACTAACTTTAAACCAAGTGAACCCCTGGGTAGCCATTCCCTTCTCCAGGGGATCTTCCTGACTCAGGGATCGAACCCAGGTCTCCTGCATTGCAGGCAGATTCTTTATCTGAGCCACCAGGGAACCCCCAATGATCATTATGTTCTAATTATACATATCATTGCAAATGTATTAGTGCATTTCATTTTTATGTTTGTAATTGGGATTCTTGCATTCTTCTTTTTTTTTTTGCCTAATATTCACAGATCCTTCTCTGAGCCCATTTCTTTAACTGTATTTTGTATAACAACACTGCCTTTGTAAGGTTCTTGCATGAATTTAATGTTGTGGGTGTACCTGATGCAATGCCTGGACCGTAGTGGGAGATCAGTAGTTTAGTTGAAGAATGCAAACTGCTAATATTTACTGAGAACTTACTACATGTTGATCACTATGCTGAACACTCTCCAGGCATCATCTCATTTCAACCACAGAAGAACTTTAACAGGTAGGTCATATAAGCTGTATATTCATCTACTAGTAACGATATTAGACACATGCATTGCAGCTAGAATGTATGGCAGTTTAATCACTTGCCCGAGGTCACATGGCCAGCAAGTGACTGCGAAGATGTCAGCTTGGGCAGAGCCTGCTCTCTAAGCATCTGTCTTTTCTACTCAAATAAGAATATACACATCTCCTCAAGAGCAAGTAGCTGCTTATATAGGTCCTGCATGGTTCCAAATCCATTCTTAGAAGGAAACATTTCATGAAAGGGTATGGAGGGCAATGCCATGATTCAAACCAAGAAATGTCTGCTTTCAGAACCCTTGTTCTTAATTATAAAATTTCTGTGCAACTGTTGCTGAAACTGAGTATGTACCTCCATTTATTGAAATAAGCCATGTGTGCTTGTCATTTTAAGTGACTTCATCATGTATCTTTTGGCTGATGTGTACAGTGGCACATGGTTAGCTTAGTCTTTCTCCTATTTGGGGGATTTGAGAGCTGCCCTAGTTGTCACTAATGTAAGTAGTATAGACATTTAATTTCCTTAAGGTGTGTTCTTCCAGGTAAATCTTTGGCACCAAAAGTGTGAGAAATTTTATAGTTTTTTTATGCAGACAACAGTGCTCACCAGAAATCTGGAACCAGTCTGTGGGGCCACCATCAGCGTCTAAAGTGAACCACTTCCTCCCAGGCCACCAGCACTGGCTTTTCAAATTCGGTTTGTGATTGCCAGTTTAATAGCTACATCATCATACTGTGAAGTTATTTTACTTGGACTTGCTTTCTAGATTCTTGTAGAAAGCAGACATCTTCCTACATAACAGTATGTTGTTGGCATTTCCTTTCTTGCTTCATATTTACAGTTTATTCTTTAGAAAGTCTGAGCACCACGAAGAATGCATGCAACCAGAATTTCTGTACAACTATTTATCAAATTAATACTATAAGAATATATTTGCTCAGACACATGAACTGACCAAAAAATTTTAAGTGGCTTGTTAGGCCAAATACTAAATACTATGTTATGTAAAATAGCTCTTATTTAAAACTCAAGGAAATTCTGTCCTGACAGCAATGAACAGTGCGGCTAAGTCATGAAATCTAGCTACTCAGGCAGTCACTTTGTTCAGCCCCTCCCTCCACCAATACGGACTGAGCATCCGGAGTCAGTAAGCTAGGCACTCTGGGAGATAAAAAGCCATTAATAAAGGTTGCCGAGCAGGAAGTCCTGTAGGAAGACAGCTCTGGTAGTAGCCTGGGTTGGATTAGAGTGAGAAGGAGCTGAAGTTGGGAAGGGTTTGGCCATCGTATTAGGTTGAGTCAGAGGGCTTGACTAGGGGTCTAGATCAGTGTCACGGGAAATGGAGAGATGAGGGACTAGATGCAGAATTCTAGGAGGTTGAATTGGCTGTGTGGCAGCTGTGTAAATGTGGTGAACAGGACTGGAAAGAGTGAGATAAACTACAGAACCCATTTATGTAGAAATTATACATACTATATGTGTTTTTATCTAAGTATATGAAGTGGCCTTGAAAGGGAGCAGGACCTTGTGAGGCACAGTAGTACATTTGGAAAATCAATCCAGTGACATCTGGGAAATAAACCCACTTGTTTAAATATGAGGGAGGGAACAGAAGAAAATTATCTTTAGGTGTGAGTTTCACAGAGATCTGTAGGCTCCAAGGAGAGACCCTAGAACTAATGGGTGTGAACTATAAGCAGCCCAGGATAAGGCAGGTCCAGGACAGCCTGGGATGCCTCAAGTGAGTTGAGTTCCTGTGGATCAGTGTGTTTAGGCTACATACTGAATGGCCCCATAGTGGGGAGCTGTAGCAAAGCTCTAAGCATGTGGGTAGCTAACCTCATGGTCTTAAAAATCCCTTTCATCCCCCTAATTGAATTGGATTTGATAACCACAGGAAAGTGATATATCTGCTCTTGAGTTTATATTTTTCTAGAGTTTTTAAAGCCCTCTATAGACACATATATCCATCTAGGAGAGATTATGTCATTTATGTGAGAGCACAGTCTCGACTGGTACATCTTAATGGATGGAGAGCAAAATAGTATTGAAGACTAATGGGGAACTTCCTTTGGTGGTCCAGTGGTTAAGACTTTACACTCCCAATGCAGGGGACTCGGGTTGAGTCCCTTGTCAGGGAACTAGATTCCACACACTGCAACCAAGACCCACACGGCCAAATAAAGAAAAATAATATTAATTATTATTTATTTTTAATTGGAGGATAATTGCTTTGCAATGTTGTGTTGGTTGTTTCTGCCATATATTGACATGAATCAACCCTTGGTGTACACATGTCTCCTCCCTCTTGAACCTCCCTCCCATCTCCCACCCCATCCTACTCCCTCTTGGTTGTCACAGAGCAAGGGTTTGAGCTCCCTGCATCATACAGCAAATTCCCATTGGCTATTTTACCTTTGGTAATATATATGTTACCATATACGGGCTCTTGATTCATCCACCTCACTAGAACTGACTCAAATCTATTCACTTTTATGGCTGGGTAATATTTCATTGTATATCTGTACCACAACTTCTTTATCCATTCATTTGATGATGGACATCTAGGTTGCTTTCATGTCCTGGCTATTGTAAATAGTACTGCAATGAACATTGGGGTACATCTGTCTTTTAGAATGGTTTTCTCAGGGTATATGCCCAGTACTGGGATTGCTGGGTCATATGATAGTTTTATATCTAGTTTCTTTAAAGAACTCTCCATATTATTCTCCATAGTGACTCTATCAATTTACATTCCCACCAGCAGTGCAAGAGGATTCCCTTTTCTCCACATCCTCTCCAGCATTTATTGTTTGTAGATGTTTTGATGATGACCATTCTGACTGGTGTGAGGTCATGGTCATCATTGTTGTTTTGATTTGCATTGCTTTAATAGTGAGCAGTGTTGAGCATCTTTTCATGTGTTTATTAGCCATCTGTACATCTTCTTTGGGGAAATGTCTGTTTAGGTCTTCTGCGCAATTTTTGATTCAGTTGTTTGTTTTAATAATTTTTAAAATGTGACTAAATTTATTATATTCTGAGTATCAAAAGAATAATTACTGCAAGTAATTGTAAAACACTGAGTAAAAGTCTCTGTGTGTATAGTGATGCTCAGAAAAGGGGGGAAGAGAAAAAAATGCATGTGCCATCATTAAAGATGGCTCTTTTATCAATTTTTTTACCCTGAAAATCAATACTTAGAAGAAAAAAACTAAGCAGTTACCCTTTCTTTTTAAAATGAGTTATAATTCTTCCCTAGTTAATGAAGGAAAGTTCTTTACAGAAAACTGCCAGCTTATAACTGCAGAAGGAAGGCTAGAATGGGTAATCATCAGTGAAATGATTAAATCTAGCAAAAATCATCATTGGATGCTAAAATCATTAGATGAAGGATTTTTTGGAGAACAGAGTATTTGCATTTTCGTGGTGCCAAAATAGTACCCCCTCCTACCTCTGAATTATTGGCTAAAAGCAAAGGGAAAATTGAATCTTTACAAAGGAGTGCTGTGGCAGTCACCACCTTAACCAGGTAGTCCAGCTCAGCCTCACTTACGGTGAAACGGCTTGACATGATGTGCTTCATGATGTGATCAATTCAGAGCACACAGCATCAGCTCCAAGATATTTTTACCCAGAATGTTAACTTTCATTAAGCCTTTAAATATGACTTCTGATTTTTAGAAAGTATAAGATCAGAAGCACAAGTTAAATGATACTATCATTTAAACAATGGAAGGAAATAATCAGCCAACCAAAATATAGGACAATCAAACTATAGAGATATAGACAGCTGGTCTGCATCTCTTCAAAAAGTCAATGTTATAAAAAAGAAAAAGTGAAGGGACTGTTCTAGATGAAAGAGACAGTAATTGACTGAAATGGGTGAGTCTTGATTGAACTCTGGTTTTGTAAAAACAGTTATAAAGGATGTTTGGAGGATATTCAGAATATTTTTGAAGATAGATTAGATATTAGATGATTATAGGAAATTGTTGACTTCTTGGATTGAGAAGAGTATTATAGTATATAGGAGCATGTCCTTATTTTTAGAAGCTATATGCAGGAATGTTTGGGGGAGAAATGTCATGTGTAGAACATTCATACACACATAAAAGTTTATATATAGCAGGGTATTAATATTTAATCTAGATGACAGCCATATTGTTGATTATTTTATTATTTTTTCAACTTTTCTGTGTGAGAATTTTATAATGCAAAGGAGAGACATTAGAATACAGACTCTGAAGTTGGCTTGGCTTGGCTTCTGATAAGCTCTGTGACCCTGGAAAGTGACTACTTAACTTCTGTGTGTCTGTTTCGTCATCTGTAAAATGGGGATAATACAGTAGTAGCTACTGAAAAGGGTTAATACATGTCTAGTATGTAGAACAGAGTATTACATGAGTTCAATAGATATTAGTTATGGTTATTAGTATTTAAATGTTCTTAGAAAGGACATGGTCACCAGTGTGGAGATATGTGAGGTGATGGGGAAGAGAGGGCTTCCCTGGTAGCTCAGGAATCCGCCTGCAATGCAGATTTGATTCCTGGTTGATTCCTGGGTCGGGAACATCCCCTGGAGAAGGGATAGGCTACCCACTGCAGTATTCTTGGGCTTCCCTGGTGGCTCAGAATGTAAAGAATCCACCTGCAATGAGGGAGACCTGGGTTTGATCCCTGGGTTGGGAGGATCCCCTGGAGGGGTGGGCAACCCACTCCAGTATTCTTGTCTGGAGAATCCCCATGGACAGAGGAGCGTGGCAGTCTGTGGGGTCACAAAGAGTCAGACATGACTGAGCGACTAAACACAGCACAGGGAGAAGAGAAAATAATTCATTTTTTAGAGTCAAAGGAACTGTAAGCATTAGTTTGAAATTACCCCTTTGACACTGCAAATCTGTCTCCATCCTGCTGGTCGTATTTCTAGAGGGTACAAGAGGCAGGTGGAGGACATGCTTATGTCTGATCAATGCCAGAGGCAAAGCTGTTTTTCTCTTTCCTACATGAGATGCAGAGAGGCTTCATGATCAAAGGCAAGGGATGCTGCAGCTGGCTCCCCATTGAATCACTTCTGAGAATGGTAGTTTGAGCCTATCTGGTCCCTTCCCCCGACTTTACTCTTCTCTGACCTTGGCTTAGGGCCTAGTTTCCAAATTAGAGAAAAGCTTAAAATGTTATGCTCTGATCGCATGCAGAAGAAAACAGCCCTGGAGCACCCAGGACCAAGAGGCTGCAGTGAAGGATGGGCCAAGTGCACAGGACCTCAAGGCTAAAGCTGTGAAGCCGACAGAGGGAGATTCCTGGTGCAGTCAGGGAAGTTTCTATTCCCTTCCTTCCTTTTGCTTGGGCTTCCTTAGAGCGTTTGAGGTCCTTATTTTCTTTGAAAGGGTATAACAGAAACCAGGGTGAAATAACCTTCTGAGTGTTCTTATGGTTTTTGCTTTAATCTGATCTGACCCCTAGAGGCGGAAATGACAACCCCACTCCAGTATTCTTGCCTGAAAAATCCCATGGACAGAGGAACCTGGCGGGCTACAGTTCATGGAGACTCAGAGCTGGACACAAATGAGTCACTGAGCATGCACTCATGCAATCTGACCTCTCTTGTGTTTGAACTGAAAAATTAACCCTGCGATTTCTATATTTCTGGAGCTTGGAGCAGGTCACATGGCACTGGCTTGTACTAAAGAAGCCAAAGCCAGCCAGGTCTTTCTTGATAATAGGGCACTTCCCCAGGCTTTCTGCAGGGCCTTGTTGAGAATTTTCCCCTCTTACTCCTTTCCCAGCCAGTTTCTGTTCATTCGCCTGCTTCCAGGAGGGTGACCAAGGCAGAGGTGGCAGTGCTGTTAGCTTCCTTTCTTTTTGGAACAGGTAAAAATGAGGGTAAGGGGTTGATCATGCATTTGCAATAAACTTTTTGCCGGTTTTATTGCCTCTAATATACCTAATCATGTAAAATATATCTCCTGGGTCTCAGCCTGAGATTCCAAGAGCTTAGATATAAAGGCTTTTGTTAGATTTCAGTTCTCTTTGAGAGTTTTGTTTTTTCTGATAACTGACTTTTTCCTTTTTTCACCATGTCCTAGAAAGAAAATAGTTTCTGTATAGAAAAATGCCTTTCTCCCTAGTACTTTCGAGAGTTGATGGGGAGGGCAATAATTATACATTTCTCACCTTCCTTATTATAGTTTGGCTGTTCCTGAAGCAATCTGAGAATTCTCTTACTTCTCTAAATATTTTTACATGTTAACAATACTGTGACTTCTGGGATATAGGGACACACTGGTTTAATTTTTCAGGTTGAAGGTACACATAGCCCATGGACCACATCTGTCCCACAGATGTGTTTTATGTACCCTTAGTGTTTAATTATATTATTCACTGTCAGTATTTTTAAAATTCATGTTAAAAATGTATATTTCTGACTCCTTTTGGAAAATTGGAAGATCTGGCATTTAGTTTACCTCCTTAGTTTTCCACAGTCCATATGCTTCATCTCTATTACACTTCACTCATTTGTTACACACGTCTGACTTCTCTAGGTATTTGAGTATGTATGTTTATATTCACTGAAAGATCTGGAAACAATGACCAACCCAGTATCAGTGATTATCCTTGGCTCTCAGATTGTAATCTTAACTATTTTTAGCCCCTGAAAGAAACTAGGGTTTCTTAGAGAAATGGCTGACTAGGTTGAGAGCAGGAAGTGTGCAGGATGATCCTGGAACATTGTGTTATCAGAAAACAAGGAAACTGCCAAAGACTCCTGTGGAATCTAAAAAAACAGTACAAATGGATGCGTATGCAAAACAGAAACAGACCCACAGATAATAGAAGAGAAACTTGTGGTTACTAAAGGGGAAGCGGGAAGTGGGGAGGGACAAATTAAGGGCATGAGATTAACAGATACGAACTACTGTATTTAAAATAGATAATCAACAAAGATATACTGTATAGCACAGGGAATTATACTTAATATCTTATAATAACCTATAATGGAATATAATCTGCAGAAATACTGAATCACTATGATGTATACCTAAAACTAGCACAGTATTGTAAATCAGTGTACTTAAATTTAAAAATTTGATACAGCTGTTTTTTTAATGAGCAAGTTTAAAGTATAAAAGAATGCACATTTAGATGTAAAGCTGTTAAGAATTGGAAGGAAGTGAGTACTATAAAAACTAGGAAAAATGGTTACTTTGCAAGGAAGAGGGGATTCTGGTTGGGACAGGGCACAGAGAGAGACTTGGGAAGTGATATGAAGTCTCTGTCTCTCTCGACCTCATGAATGTTTGCTTGATAATCATTCACTAAGTTTTACATTGGTTTTCTGTATTTTGTATTTTACTTTTACAGTGAAAGGTTTTAAAAACTTGATCAGAATGTTTAGATCACCACCCTTCCAACCCTTCCTACCTATGTACTTTTCACTTTAAGGTAGCATTTGCTACTGAGCAAAAAGATAGGTGGGTAAAAGGAATGCTCGTTTGTTCACTGAGAAATTTGTAATGTGGACCTCTAGGTTAAGTTTGGCTGGAGTATTTATAAATAACAAGCCATCAAAGGATTGCCTGAGTTTCTTTTTTCAAAAATTTCAGGTATGCCTTGCTTTAATGTAACAGAAGTAGTTCTAAAAGATTTCTTAATCTTTAATCAAGGCAAGTTTTTATAAATAGACTCAGTAAATATTCCACATTATATTTTCAGAGCTCTGTTCCCCAAAGCAAACCTGATTCTAAGACCAAGTGTTAAAAATTATACCTAAAATTTAGTACACATAATCACAGATTTGCCAGAGGCAAGGAGGGGATCATTTCCTACTCTTAACAACAATAGCACTTTAGGTCCAATAAAGCACTGAAAATGTGGTAGCAAGCAAAAGCTGGAAGGCTCTCATGGGATTCACCAGGTTAGAAAAGCCTATATCTTGGGTATATGCTTCGGAGGTCTACAAAGAGAGCCAGTTTGAACAGTCTACCTGATTCAGTTCTTCATGGCATTCTCACTTCCCAGCTTATTTCTTTTTAAATATCATTTAGCAGGTAGGAAAGGTTTTCGTTTGTTTTTTTTTCCTTTCATGGGTTGTGGTTTCTTCCCTCCCTCCCTTTCTTCCTTTTAGGCTAGATGGCAGTAATTTTCAGGAAGAAGAGAAGATCAAAATTATCAAAGGCAGGTAGAAGTCTAGAAGGGAACTCAGAACCTAGGTGGCTTATTCTTTAAATGTGTCTATGTATGTCTCTTCTTTGTTGAATTATTTTCCATCCCCAGAAATGTGCTGTTTTCTTAAAACTTTTTTCTTTTGGTGCAGCATTGTCAGTAGAACCTTTTGTGATGATGGATATATCGTACATCTGATATTGTCAGTGTAGTAGTCAGGAGCCTCATGTGGCAATTGAACACCTGCAGTATGCTAGTGAGACTGAGAAACTGAATTTTTAATTTTAATTAATTTCCATTAATTTAAACTTAAATAATCACATGTGACTAGGGGACAGCACAGTTTTAAGGTAAGAGTAACCCAGTGGTTAGGACTCTGAGTTCCCTTTGCAGGGGACACAGGGATTTGATAACCTGGCAGGGGTGGGGGACTAATATCCTGCATTAAAAAAAAGAAAAGAGTAGAGCTACGTATGTGCAAGCTTAGAGAGCAGCCATCGGGTTGATCCGTTTCCTTTCCTCTCATGTTTGTTAACACTAATGTTATCTCTGTTCTCTTGACTGACTTCCCATTCTCCTTAAAGTCATTACCATGGACTTATGTATGATGTCTTTATAACTTGTCTTAAAACACTTCCGCATAGGCCATCTGACATACATATGCCAGTTAGTTTCAGCCTCAACTTTAGGGGCAGTGAGTTACTTTGAAGAAGCATCCATGCACTGTGGTACTCAACTAGCTTTGCATCAGAAAGGCCATGCTCCACAAGTGGCTGCCATCTGTGCTTCCATAGCTTGAGCTGCACCTTTGCTGATTACGGCACAGTTAATGTCAGAAGCAGATTGGATTTTTGTTGGTGAGTTAATTGAATGTCAGAAGTAGGCATTCATAGGTGAAATCGAAGTATTCAAAAGAAGTGGAATGGACTAAAACATTTTAGATACTTCCTATATTTGCATGAGGAAGAAATAAGAATGTAGGAAAATCTGTAACTTCTTCTGTTGGAGATGGTGCCTGAGGCTTAGTTCCTAACTGATCCTGTGTCTAGCTTTCTCTTAGGAGATTTCTGGTTACCTAATGCGACCCTTGACGTACTCCTTTCCCGATTTGGAATCATTTTGTTGTTCCATGTCCAGTTCTAACTGTTGCTTCCTGACCTGCATACAGGTTTCTCAAGAGACACGTCAGGTGGTCTGGTATTCTATCTCTTGAAGAATTTTCCACAGTTTATTGTGATCCACACAGTCAAAGGCTTTGGCGTAGTCAATAAAGCAGAAATAGATGTTTTTCTGGAACTCTCTTGCTTTTTCGATGAACCAGTGAATGTTGGCAATTTGATCTCTGGTTCCTCTGCCTTTTCTAAAACCAGCTTGAACATCTGGAAGTTCATGGTTCACGTATTGCTGAAGCCTGGCTTGGAGAATTTTGAGCATTACTTTACTAGCATGTGAGATGAGTGCAACTGTGCGGTAGTTTGAGCATTCTTTGGGATTGCCTTTCTTTGGGATTGGAATGAAAACTGACCTTTTCCAGTCCTGTGGCCACTGCTGAGTTTTCCAAATTTGCTGGCATATTGAGTGTAGCACTTTTACAGCATCATCTTTTAGGATTTGAAATAGCTCAACTGGAATTCCATCACATCCACTAGCTTTGTTCATAGTAATGCTTTCTAAGCTGGAAGAAGCACAAGCTGGAATCAGGATTGCCAGGAGAAATATCAGTTACCTCAGATATGCAGATGACATCACCCGTGTGGCAGAAAGTGAAGGTGATCTGAAAAGCCTCTTGATGAAAGTGAAAGAGGAGAGTGAAAAAGCTGGCTTAAAGCTTAACATTTAGAAAACTAAGATCATGGCATCTGGTCCCATCACTTCATGGGAAATAGATGGGGAGACAGTGGAAACAGACTTTATTTTTTTTGAGCTCCAAAATCACTGCAGATGGTGACTGCAGCCATGAAATTAAAAGACGCTTACTCCTTGGAAGAAAAGTTATGACCAACCTAGACAGCATATTGAAAAGCAGAAACATTACTTTGTCAACGAAGGTCCATCTGGTCGAGGCTATTGTTTTTCCAGTGGTCGTGTATGGATGTGAGAGTTGAACTATAAAGAAAGCTGAGCACAGAAAAATTGATGCTTCTGAACTATGGTGTTGGAGAAGACTCTTGAGAGTCCCTTGGACTGCAAGGAGATCCAACCAGTCCATCCTAAAGGAGATCAGTCCTAGGTGTTCACTGGAAGGACTGATGCTGAAGCTGAAACTCTAGTACTTTGGCCACCTCATGCAAAGAGTTGACTCGTTGGAAGAAGCCCTGATGCTGGGAGGGACTGGGGGCAGGATAAGGGGATGACAGAAGATGAGTTGGTTGGATGGCATCACTAACTTGATGGACATGAGTTTGAGTAAACTCCGGGAGTTGGTGATGGACAGGGAGGCCTGGTGTGCTGCGATTCATGGGGTTGCAAAGAGTCAAGACACGACTGAGCGACTGAACTGAACTGAACTGACTGAATTCGATCCTAAGGGCACCAGAACCTTGTCTCTGGGATATTGTCACTTCTGCCTTGAGTGAACCTTTCTTGCAAATGGTGATTGGAACAACTGATAGGGGAGACAGCTGGGACTTGATCAGCCTTTTACAGTAGTTTGTGTGAACTGTTGTGTGCTTGCTTGCTAATCGATATTTGTTTAATGAATGTTGCTAAGTGTGCCAGAATCTAGGCTGAAACTTGCTTTTTTTTTGTGGTGAGATCCTAGAGGAGGAGCTAACCCTTACACATCTGAAACTTTTCAAGGCAGCTGTCAAGAACCTATGAGTAATAACCAAAATGGCCACTGAATTGCATGCTTGAAGTAGTTAAATGTGTAGCACCATATGTTTAAGGTATACAGTACAGAGATTGAATTGCATACATCATGAAATGATTACCATAATATGTTCAGTAAACATCATCATCATCTCATACAGATACAAAAGAAAAAATATTTTTTCCCTTGTGATGAGAACTTTTAGGATTTACTCCCTTAACAACTTATACAACATCCAGTGGTGTTAATTATATTTATCATGTTGTACATTACATCCCTAGGACTTATTTATCTTATAACTGGAAGTTTGTACCTTTTGATTATCTTCATCCAGTTCTCCCTTCCCTATTCCCCACTCTGGTGACTACAAATCTGATCTCTTTTGCTATGAGTTTGTTTTTTTGTTTCTTTTTGAAGTACAGTTGACCTACAACACTATGTTCATCTCTGGCCCACAGCATAGTGATTCCATATTTCTATACATTACAAAATGATTACCATGGCTGTTTGTATGTTAGTTGTATACCCTGATAACTTCACTGAATTATCTTATTGTTTGTTATTTTTATCATGACTAGTTGTTGCATGTATCTAGATACTGATCTTAGTTATTTAAGCTGTTTGTGATACACTATCAATAGCTTTCCTTACCTTAACTAACCTTAAATTTTTGTAACAAACCCAACCTAGTCATAATACAACGTTATGGTAATCGTTTTCATGTGTTGCTGAGTTAGACAGTATTGCACTTAGCATTTTTGCTTTTGTGTTGGTAGTTGATTTTAGTAGCAAGGTTATATTTGCTGTGAAAGTGTTAATGTAAGATTACACCTGCTTCTTGAATGTTGGTAGGATTTTCCTGTAAAACTGGCTTGACCTGCTCTTTTTTTCTAATGGGAAAAAATTTCATTGCTAATTCATTTTCTTAAATGGTTATAGGACCATTCAAATATTAAATTTCTTCTTGAATTGTTTTTTTTTTCCCTCAATTTTTTATTTCATGCTTTCAGGAAATTTGTAAGGTAGTGTAATAAAGACCCTTTATTTTCTAGTTACCATTTGTATAACTCTTTGTAGATGTATAGATTTCTTTTCCTTTTGTTTTTTTTCCCCTGACCTGTTTGCAGGCAAGTTACAAACAAGAAATATCAGTCCTAAATACTCAGTCAATAACTAACTCTTAAGAACTAGAGCATTCTTCTATGTAATCATAGTACTATTAGCGCACCCAAGATTAGCTTTCAAAGACTAATATTATCTAATGTATACATTCAAATTCCCCAGTTTATTCATGATTTACAGCATTTTGGGGGAGAAGTGGGGTTCAAGGTCTAGTCAAGGGTCATTGTCATTTCCTTTATCTCTACCTTTTTTTTTTTTTTAAATAACACCAGCATTTTAAGTTAACCATTTGAATTACTTATATTTCCATAGACTGTGTCTATTTTGCCTGTTTTTAAATACATTAGCATATTTCTAAGAGCTGACTTTTGGCTTCTTGAGTCCTTAGAGGTTTCCACTTTGGTTTCAGACAAATGCAGGAAAGTGGATATCACAATATATCAAGTTACATGAATTTTTTGGTTTTCCAGTATATAATAAAAGTTATGTTTATACTATCTGTAGTCTATTAAAAGTACAATATCATTATGTCTAAAAACATGTACATATCTTAATTTAAAAATATTTTACTGAGATTTCCCTGGCAGTCCGGTGGTTAAGATTGCATGCTTCCATTGCAGAGGGCCCAAGTTTGATCCCTGGTCAGGAAACTAAGATCCCACAGGCTGCGGCATGGGCCAAAAAAAGAAATCTTTATTGCTAAAATATGCAAACCATCATCTGAGCCTTCAGTGAATCAGTCTTTTTGCTATGTAAGGTGTTGATGGCTGCAGACTGATCAGGGTTATGGTTGCTGAAGCTGGGGGTGAATTGACAGTTTCTTAAAATGAGACAACGAATGAAGTTTGCCAACAAACACCAGTTAACTAGTACTTTCAGAAGCAATTACTCTGTAGCATGCAATGTTGTTTGATAACATTTTATCCACAGTAGAACTTCTTTCAAAATGGGAGTCAGTTCTGTCAAACCTTGCTACTGCTTTATCAACTAAGTTTATGTAGCATTCTAAGTCTTTATTGTCATTTCAATATGCTTCACGGCATCTTCACCAGGAGTAGATTCAGTCTCAAGAAACCACTTTCTTTGCTCATCCATGAGAAACAACTCATCTGATCAAGTTTTATCATGAGATTGCAGCAGTTCAGTCCCATCTTCAGGCTCCACTTCTAGTCGTCTTGCTGTTTCTGCCACCTCTACAGTTACTTTCTCTACTGAAGACCTGAAGGCCTCTAAGTCCTCTATGAGGGTTGGAGTCAGCTTCTTCCAGACTTCTATCAATTTTGATATTTTGACCTCCCCATGAATCTTGAATATTCTTACTGATCTAGAATCCTTTCCAGATGGTTTTCAATTCACTTTGCCTAGATCCAAAAGAGAAATCACTATCTGTGGCAGCTATAGGCTTACAAAATGTTTTTCTTTTTTTAAGTAATTTTATTTACTTATTTTAATTTTTGGCTTTGCTGGGTCTTCATTGCTTAGTGGATTTTTCTCTAGTTGCAGCTAGCAGATCTCTCTCTAATTGTGGTGCTCAGGCTTCTTTTTGCGGTGGCTTATCTTCTCCTCTCTTCACCTAGAGCCTGCAGAGCACAGGCTCTAGGTGCATAGGCTTCAGTAGTTGCAGCTCCTGGGCTCTAGAGTACAGGCTCAGTAGTTGTGGCACATGGGATTAGTTGCTTCATGGCATGTGGCATCTTCCCGTACCAGGGATTGAACCCATGTGTCTCCTGCATTGGCAGGCAGATCCTTTGCCACTGAGTCACCAGGGAAGCCCCCAAAATGTATTTCTTATATAATAAGATTTGAAAGTTGAAATGACTCCTTGATCCATGGGATGCAAAGTGGATGTGTGGTGAAAGTGAAAGTCACTCAGTCCAGCTCTTTGCGACCCCATGGACTATACAGTCCAAGGAATTCTCCAGGCCAGAATACAGGAGTGGGTAGCCATTCCCTTCTCCAGGGGATCTTCCCAACCCAGGTCTCCTGCATTGCAGGCAGATTCTTTACCAGCTGAGCCACCAGGGAAGCCCAGAGATTGTGGAGTGAGTAGCCTAGCCCTTCTCCAGTGGATCTTCCCAACCCAGGAATCCAACCGGGATCTCCTGCATTGCAAGTGGATTCTTCACCAACTACCAGGAAAGCCCCATGCATGTGTGTTAGCAGGCTTGCAAAGAACATTAATCTCGTTGTTCATCTCTATCAGAGTTCTTGTATGACCAGGTGCATTGTCAATGAGCAGTAATATTTTGAAAGGAAACCTTTTTTTTTTCTGAGCAGTAGGTCTCAAAAATAGACTTAACATATTCAGTAAACCATACTGTAAAGAGATGTGCTGTCATCCAGTCTTTGTTTCCATTTGTAGAAAGAGTGTTTGCAAAGTCAATTTAGAATCATTTTTAAGGGCCCTAGGATTTGAGGAATGGTAGATGAACATTGTCTTCAACTTAGTCACCAGCTGCATTAGCCCCTAATAAGAGAACTGGCCTGATCTTTGAAGCTTTGGAGCCAGGCATTGACTTCTCTCTAACTGTGAATGTCCTAGATGGCATCTTCCTGCAGTGTGAGTCTGTTTCGTCTACATTAAAAATCTGTTGTTTAGTGTAGCCACCTTCATTAATTCTCTTAGGTAGATCTTCTGGATGATTTGTTGGAGCTTCTACATCAACACTTGTGGCTTCACCTTGCACTTCTGTTACAGAGATGGACTTCTCTCCTTAAACTTGATGAACCAATCTCTGCTAGCTTCAAACTTTTCTTCTACAGGTTTGTCTCCTCTCTTAGCCTTCATAGAATTAAAGAGAGTTGGGCCTTGCTCTGGATGGTGCTTTGGCTTAAGGCATTGTTGTGGCTGGTCTGCACATCAGCAGTAAGGTTGTTTTGCATTCTTATCATTTGTGAATTCACTGGAGTAGTGCTTTTCATTCCTTTCAAGAACTTTACCTTTGGATACACAGCTCGGTTAACTGTTCGGTGCAAGAGGCCCAGCTTCACCCTATCCCAGCTTTTGATGTGCCTTCCTTAATTATGTGTACCTTTTGATTGTGGCTCAGCTGGTAAAGAATCTGCCTGCAGTGCGGGAGACCTGGGTTCGATCCCTGGGTTGGGGAGTTTCCATGGAGAAGGGAAAGGCTACCCACTTCAGTATTCTGGCCTAGAGAATTCCATGGACTGTACAGTCCATGGATCGCAAAGAGTCGGACACAACTGAGCGACTTTCACTTTTGGTTTTAAGTAAGAAACGTGCAATACTTCCTTTGACTTGAACACTTAGAGGCCATTGTAGGGTTATTAGTTGGCTTAATTTTGGTATTATTATGTCTCAGGGGAATAGGGAGGCCTGAGAAGAGGGAGAGAAATGGGAACAGTTGGTGAGCGGAGCAGTCAGAATACACACAACATTTATGTGAGCAGAACAATCAGAATATACACAACATTTATAAGTTAAGTTCTCCTCTTGTATGGGTGTGTTCACCTAGACAGTTATAATAGTAACATCAAAGACTCCTGATCACAGATCTCCATAACAAACATAATAATGATGGAAAAGTTTGAAATGTTGCAAGAATTGCTGGATGTGACACAGAGACACAAAGTAAGCAAATGCTTTTGGATAAATGGTGCCCATAGGGTTGCCACAGACCTTCAGTTTGTGATAAACAGTGTCTGTGAAATCTATGAAGTGAAGTATGCCAAAGCGCAATAAAAAAAAAAAAGAAGTAAAAAAAAAAAAAAGCATGCCTGTGTCGTTACTTTGTTTTCTGTTTCCACAGATTCTACTCTTACCTTTATTATTTCCTTCCTTCTTTTGAAGTTTATTCTGTTCTTTTTCTAAAATCTTAAAATGGATGTTTATTTATTTTCAGCCTTGTATTCAAAAATAAGTTTATATGGGGATTTCCCTGGTGGTCCAGTGGCTAGGACTTCATGCTTCCACTGCAGGGGGGCACAGGTTCAATCCCTGGTCAGGGAACTGAGATCTCATAAGCCACACTGTGCAACCACACACACACAAAAAGTACTTCCCTCAGAGTGCTGTTTTACCTACCCAAGATATTTCATAACCATTAATTTCTAATATCAGAGCTTTCTATTATCATTCCTTCTTTGACTCCTGAGTTATTTACAAAAGTGTTTAAAATTTTCCTAATGTGTTTTTAGATTATCTTTTTATTAATGATTTTGATCAATTACATTATGGTCAGAGAATGGGGTCTGTATGGTACAGATTCTTTATTTAAAGTTTGTAGATATCGCTTTGTGGCCTGATTAAGGTATATGGTCTTTGTTTTTTTTAAGCTGTGTCAGGTCTTAGTTGTGGCATGTGGGCTGTTTGTTGTGTCGTGCAGGGCCTTTCACTGCAGCACATAGACTCCAGTTGTGACTGACAGGCTCAGTAATTGCAGTGGTTGGGCTTAGATGCTCTGTGGCATGTGGAAGCTTAGCTCCCTGACCAGGCATTGAACACGAATCCCCTGCATTGCAAGGTGGATTCTTTTTTTTTTTTTTTTTTCATTTATTTTTATTAGTTGGAGGCTAATTACTTTACATCATTACAGTAGTTTTTGTCATACATTGAAATGAATTAGCCATGGATTTACATGTATTCCCCATCCCAGTCCCCCCTCCCACCTCCCTCTCCACCCGATCCCTCTGGGTCTTCCCAGTGCACCAGGCCCGAGCACTTGTCTCATGCACCCAACCTGGGCTGGTGATCTGCTTCACCCTAGATAATATACATGTTTCAATGCTGTTCTCTTGAAACATCCCACCCTCGCCTTCTCCCAGAGTCCACAAGTCTGTTCTATACATCTGAGTCTCTTTTTCTGTTTTGCATATAGGGTTATCGTTACCATCTTTCTAAAGTCCATATATATGTGTTAGTATACTGTAATGGTCTTTATCTTTCTGGCTTACTTCGCTCTGTATAATGGGCTCCAGTTTCATCCATCTCATTAGAACTGATTCAAATGAATTCTTTTTAATGGCTGAGTAATATTCCATGGTGTATATGTACCACAGCTTCCTCATCCATTCGTCTGCTGATGGGCATCTGGGTTGCTTCCATGTCCTGGCTATTATAAACAGTGCTGCGATGAACATTGGGGTGCACGTGTCTCTTTCAGATCTGGTTTCCTTGGTGTGTATGCCCAGAAGTGGGATTGCTGGGTCATATGGCAGTTCTATTTCCAGCTTTTTAAGAAATCTCCACACTGTTTTCCATAGTGGCTGTACTAATTTGCATTCCCACCAACAGTGTAAGAGGGTTCCCTTTTCTCCACACCCTCTCCAGCATTTATTGCTTGTAGACCTTTGGATAGCAGCTATCCTGACTGGCGTGTAATGGTACCTCATTGTGGTTTTGATTTGCATTTCTCTGATAATGAGTGATGTTGAGCATCTTTTCATGTGTTTGTTAGCCATCTGTATGTCTTCCTTGGAGAAATGTCTATTGAGTTCTTTGGCCCATTTTTTGATTGGGTCATTTATTTTTCTGGAGTTGAGCTGGAGGAGTTGCTTGTATATTTTTGAGATTAATCCTTTGTCTGTTGCTTCGTTTGCTATTATTTTCTCCCAGTCTGAGGGCTGTCTTTTCACCTTGCTTATAGTTTCCTTTGTTGTGCAAAAGCTTTTAAGTTTCATTAGGTCCCATTTGTTTATTTTTGCTTTTATTTCTAAAATTCTTGGATGTGGGTCATAGAGGATTCTGCTGTGATTTATGTCGGAGAGTGTTTTGCCTATGTTCTCCTCTAGGAGTTTGATAGTTTCTGGTCTTACATTTAGATCTTTAATCCATTTTGAGTTTATTTTTGTGTATGGTGTTAGAAAGTGTTCTAGTTTCATTCTTTTACAGGTGGTTGACCAGTTTTCCCAGCACCACTTGTTAAAGAGGTTATCTTTTTTCCATTGTATATCCTTGCCTCCTTTGTCGAAGATAAGGTGACCATAGGTTCGTGGATTTATCTCTGGGCTTTGTATTCTGTTCCATTGATCTATATTTCTGTCTTTGTGCCAGTACCATACTGTCTTGATGACTGTGGCTTTGTAGTAGAGTCTGAAGTCATGCAGATTGATTCCTCCAGTTCCATTCTTCTTTCTCAGGATTACTTTGGCTATTCGAGGTTTTTTGTATTTCCATACAAATTATGAAATTATTTGTTCTAGTTCTGTGAAAAATACCGTTGGTAGTTTGATAGGGATTGCATTGAACCTATAGATTGCTTTGGGTAGTATAGCCATTTAGACGATATTGATTCTTCCAATCCATGAACACGGTATATTTCTCCATCTGTTTGTGTCCTCTTTGATTTCTTTCATCAGTGTTTTATAGTTTTCTATGTATAGGTCTTTTGTTTCTTTAGGTAGATATACTCCTAAGTATTTTATTCTTTTTGTTGCAATGGTGAATGGTATTGTTTCCTTAATTTCTCTTTCTGTTTTCTCATTGTTAGTGTATAGGAATGCAAGAGATTTCTGTGTGTTAATTTTATATCCTGTAACTTTACTGTATTCATTGATTAGCTCTAGTAATTTTCTGATAGAGTCTTTAGGGTTTTCTATGTAGAGGATCATGTCATCTGCAAACAGAGAGAGTTTCACTTCTTCTTTTCCTATCTGGATTCCTTTTACTTCTTTTTCTGCCCTGATTGCTGTGGCCAACACTTCCAAAACTATGTTGAATAGTAGTGGTGAGAGTGGGCACCCTTGTCTTGTTCCTGATTTCAGGGGAAATGCTTTCAATTTTTCACCATTGAGGGTGATGCTTGCTGTGGGTTTGTCATATATAGCTTTTATTATGTTGAGGTATGTTCCTTCTATTCCTGCTTTCTGGAGAGTTTTAATCATAAATGGATGTTGAATTTTGTCAAAGGCTTTTTCTGCATCTATTGAGATAATCATATGGTTTTTATCTTTCAATTTGTTAATGTGGTGTATTACATTGATTGACTTGCAGATATTAAAGAATCCTTGCATTCCTGGGATAAAGCCCACTTGGTCATGATGTATGATTTTTTTAATATGTTGTTGGATTCTGTTTGCTAGAATTTTGTTAAGGATTTTTGCATCTATGTTCATCAGTGATATTGGCCTGTAGTTTTCTTTTTTTGTGGCATCTTTGTCTGGTTTTGGAATTAGGGTGATGGTGGCCTCATAGAATGAGTTTGGAAGTTTACCTTCTTCTGCAATTTTCTGGAAGAGTTTGAGTAAGATAGGTGTTAGCTCTTCTCTAAATTTTTGGTAGAATTCAGCTGTGAAGCCATCTGGTCCTGGGCTTTTGTTTGCTGGAAGATTTCTGATTACAGTTTCGATTTGCAAGGTGGATTCTTAACCACTGGACCACCAGGGAAGTGCCTGTGGTCAGTTTTTACTAATCCCCCAAAATGTTTTATGGAGAAGGCAATGGCAACCCACTCCAGTACTCTTGCCTGAAAAATCCCGTGGACGGAGGAGACTGGTAGGCTGCACTCCATGGGGTCGCTAAGAGTTGGACACGACTGAGCGACTTCACTTTCACTTTTCACTTTCATGCATTGGAGAAGGAAATGGCAACCTACTCCAGTGTTCTTGCCTGGAGAATCCCAGGGGTGGGGGAGCCTGGTGGGCTGCTGTCTATGGGGTTGCACAGAGTTGGACACAACTGAAGCGACTTAGCAGCAGTAGCAGCAAAATGTTTTAAATGAATGTGAATTCTCCAAGCATACTGTTTTATATAAATGTATTTTTTTAAATACCTCTTTGGATCTTTAATATCCATCAGCAATATTTTATAGTTTATTTATTACATATGTTATAGTATGCATACCTTGTACTTAACATTTGTTAATTTTATTTTTAAGTATTTTTTCTCTTTTACACTATAATGAATTCTGCTTAATTTCAATTTTGAATTGCTCATTAAGGTATATAGAAATGCAGCTGATCTGGGTATATTAATCTGTTAGTATGGGATGTTACATTAATTGATTTTTCAGGTGTTAAATCAACTGTGGTGGACTAATGTTAATAACAGTCCCTTTGAGTATGATCAAAACCAGTGACTTGCTTCTGATAAATAGAATACTGTAAATATGACTCAATGTATGGAATTATAAATGTGTTTGTTTTGTAAGATCTTATGTGAACAAGTTCATGAAGTGTGCTGTTCATATTTCTATTTCATTATGATTTTTGTCTATTAGATCTACTAGTTATGCATTGATGGTGGATTTGTGTATTTTTCCTCTGTAACTCTGTCCGTGTTTGTTCTATATATTTTGAGGTTGTGTTATTAGGTACATACAAGTTTAGAACTGTAATATCTTTCTGATGACACTTTTATCATGATAGAACATCTTTATCTCTACAATACTTTTTATGTTAAAGTCTATTTTTTTTTTAATTTTAAGTCTATTTTATCTGGTAACAATAACCAAACTAATTTTCTTTTGGTTAGTGTTTACCTAAGCTCAGAAGGTAAAGAATCTGCCTGCAAGTTGGGAAACCTGGGTTCAATCCCAGGTTCAGGAAGATGCCCTGGAGAAAGGAATGGCTACCCACTCCAGTATTCTTGCCTGGAGAATTCCATGGGCAGAGGAACCTGACAGACTACAGTCCATGGGGTTGCAAAGAGTCAGACATGACTGAGTGACTAACATTTTCACTTTACCTAGCATATCTTTTCAGTCCTTAGATTTTTCACCTATTCTGTATCCTGTGTTTTTTTTTCTGGAAGGATGTTAAAGTTGACTCATAACTGCTCTTTGTCTTTGAGATCCTTAAGTGTACCATTCTGCCTTCTCTCCTAGCGGCAGTACATACCTGTGAAGGTGAAGAGCAAAGCCTTTTGGATCTTCTCTTGGGAGTATGCCATGATGTATGTGGGAAGTCTAGTGGTAGTCGTTTGCCTCTCCTTCTTCCTTCTCAGTTCCTGGGATTTCATCCCTGCAGTCTATGGCTTCATGTAAGTAATGTCCCCATTAGAAAACTCTGGAAGCTGATTTAGTTTTCACAGCTCCATCTGGTATCAGAGGGAGAACAAGCAGAGGCCACATCTAGAGCAGTGGTCCTCACATTGGTGTGCGCCAGAATCACTGCAGGGCTTGAACACCCAGGTTGCTGGGCCCCACCTCCATAGGTTCTGATGAAGTAAGTCTGGGGTAAGTGAAAGGTTGTTGCTGAGCCATGAAAGACCTTGGGATTCTTGGCCTCCAGAGAAGGAATTCAATCCGGGCCAGTGATGAGGCTTGATCGCTCAGAGCTCTTGTGTAATAAAGTTTTATTAAAGTATAAAAGAGATAGAGAAAGCTTCTGGCATAGACGTCAGAAGGGGGCAGAAAGAGTGCTCCCCTGCTAGCCTTTAGCAGGATGTTAGGTACCTAGCAGCAAGCTGTTAATTAGAGAAAGGAGATATCTCAAAACTCAGAGTGGCACCAAGCCCCTCACCCACAACATCCATTTTGAGATAACATTGGCAGCAGGTGAGTCATCCCGGGCCATAGAATGATTGGCATGCATCTTGAAGAAAGGCAGGTTTCCAAGTAAATATATAGATTTCATTAACATAGATTAGGAGAACAATTTTATGAGTAAAACATACTGGTTTGTCAAGTTCTGAGTGTTAGGCGGAGCCAATTTGAAGACAGAGTCTAGGGTAAATACATAGGTCATTAACATAGCTTAAGAAAAACATTTCCATAAGAAAAATGCATTGGTTAGCTCAAGGTTTGAGAAAAGTTAAGTTCTGGTGGAACCAGGTGTCGTCATGGCAACACAGAATTTTAAGAGAAACTTCCTTTTAATTTTGTATAGAGAAGGGAAAAAAAGCTGACACTTGTAGTTTGCTTTCTCCCGCTGCTTAAGAGAAAAATAAAAACATGTCTGACACTTGCAGCCTATTTCCTCTCTTTGGAGACCCCTGGCCTTCCTGCCTGTTACCCTCTCATTAGGACCCCAGAATTTGCGTATCTATATATATAAATTTTCAAGTGGTACGATGCTGCCAATCTGAGGAACACACTTCAAGAACCACTTGTTTGATCTAAGTCAATTAAAGAACACTCTCTGGGACTATCCAAAGCACTTATCAGCCTCGAACTAGAAGGTTTTGATTCAGTCCCAAACAGGAAGGGATGTATTTATTCCTCTATTGCAAAAGGGTCTCCAACAGTTTTAAATAAAGACACCTTCTATATGTAAGGGGACTTCCCTGGTGGCTCAGATGGTAAAGAATCCACCTGCAAAGTAGGAGACCTAGGTTTGATCCCTGGATCGGGAAGATCCCCTGGAGAAGAAGAATACCACTCCAATATTCTTGCCTGGAGAATTCCATGGACAGAGGAGGGGTGGGCTGCAGTCCATGGGGTCACAGAGAGTTGGACATGACTGAGTGACTTAACACATTCCATATGTCAAACGTATAGAGAAAATCAAAGTGGGTTTGCAAGATGAATTCTGCAGATGTTTCCAGATATCCTCTCTGTGGTCTGCTGAGGAGGATACCAGCTCAGGCCTGAAGGAACTCACAGCCCAGAGGGACATGGACACTTAACCCCACCAGGGTGGGAAGGGGGTCTGTGGCTGGCTTCCCTTTAGGATTCTGGGCTGCTTATTTGTGTTAAATCCTGGCTGAGCCTAATATAGTGACTTAATAACCTTCAGCTTCTCATGCTCTGCCTCCTATAATGCCTGACGAAAAACTTTTCCTAATTTTCTGCTGGTGCACAGATTGTGTTCTTTACCTCATTTCACAGAAAAGGAAATATAGTTACAACAAGAAGCAAAGCTTGCCTGGGTGGAGGCCTTCTTCAGTGAAATCTGACCGTGAACCATGGTCTTGTCTGAAAGCTGACCATGAACCATGGCCTCTATCTTCCTTTCCATGCTTCCCTTGTGCTTTTAAAACTGAACTGACATCTGTTTTAACCCCATATGTATATTTTTAATGTTATGTAAGATTTTTAGAACAGCCAGAATTGTAACCAATCTTTATCTGATATCACCAGACAAAAAGTTTTCCAGTTAAACCCCATTTCTCCAGCAAGGTCTGGGATCATTGCTAGAACCTGGCAGTGGTTCCTTGGACCCCTGGAAGTCTCACTTCTGTGTGAGGCACTCAGTCTTCTGGCTCCTACTGTATGCATCTGGAGAAAGAATGGGCAGTAACAGGATCTTTGAGATTTTCCCCTAGACAAATCCTTAGAATGCTCAAAATAGGTTACAGGAACCTATTTCAAACCCATTCCTCTTTTGCAACAGTGCTCGGTATCTCCTGGTTTTGAGCATACATATCTGGGGCAGGAAAAGAAGGGGCTGGTCTTTTGATTTCGAGCATGAATCCCTGCCTTGTTTCAGATCTCTGATGCATGCCAGAATTTGGCTCAGGTGATCCTTTTTATGGGTTATTTTTCTCTGGGTCTCTGCCCCTGTTTTTGTTAATTACCTATATCCGGGGTGCCCAGAGAGCCCCTCACATCCTGATCTCCATGGAGACAGAGTCTTCCTTGACTGCCCAACAGTGACCAAAACCTTCAGGAGAAAAGCAGGTCAAAGCAGGTTGTTTCTAACTTGGCTCTGTTTTTTCTCTCCCTTTGTTTTCTTCATTCCAGACTTTCTGTTCCAGATCTCACCCCGAACATTGGTCTCTTCTGGTACTTTTTTGCAGAGATGTTTGAGCACTTCAGCCTCTTCTTTGTGTGTGTGTTTCAGATCAACGTCTTCTTCTACACCATCCCCTTAGCTATAAAGCTGAAGTAAGTGGTTGGACCTACTGGGTTTTTGTCCCCAGAGTCATTGGTAGCTTTATAGATGTCCTTCTCACTCGGAGCATCTGCTATTGGGTTTGAGGCATTTATGCCCAGGGAACCTCACCCTGAGTTGCTTCAGTGACTGTACACTGCAGGAGGGTGACACATGAGGTGCCAGCTATAGGGGCAGTGCTTTGGAGCCACATATGCCCCCTGGCCTCACTTTGGGGTACTTGAACCCACATTGCTGCTGAGCCTAGTCACTGATTTGTGTGTTTGTGTGTGTATATATCACAACTTATTATTTTTTCATTTTTAAAAAATATATTTTAATTGAAAGATCTTTGCTTTATGATATTGTGTTGGTTTCTGCCATACATCAGCATGAATCAGCCATAGGTATATACATGTGCCCTCACTATTGAACCTCCCTCCCACCTCCCCAGTCACTGTTTTAGACAAGAGCAGGGTTGAGGTGGGGATGATATCCTTGGAAAAAGAGGATCTTGCTGGGAGCCCTCTAGCTGCGTCCCAGTGATAGTTTGCCCAAAGGGACTCAGGAGGTGTTAGTTGGGGGGCTGGTCACCTGAAGCTCTGACCAACCTCCCTCAAATGGATTGCCTATGCATACTCTTCTGCAGAGTAAGAGAGCTAACATGTGTTGTCCAGCCCACCTTTTTGAGTTATATTCGTGCCTAACCTTTCCAGCAACTCTTGGAGGTAGGCGTTATGTTACTGTCATTTCCGTTTGCTAATCGAGGAAATTGCTATTCAGAGAGGTGAAACGATTTTCCCAGAGTCACACAGCCAGTTAGCAGTGGAGCTGGGGTTACCAGGTTTGTTTGACTCCAGAATTTATGCTCAGACCTCTGCACCTTGCCAAGCTCCTGAGAGAGATCACATATAGTATTAAATAGCTCCCAGAAATGGTTCTGTTATCCTAGCTTCAGAGAGGGGCAAACAGGCACCAATCAGCAGAGATACAGCTGGGTGGTCCAGGGAGGTAGAAGGGCTGGATTTAGATTTCAAGAGCTTGAGTTCATTCCTCTGACCTTCCATTTATTCTCCATGGCCAGTGAACCAAGGCACACAGTTCCCTTCTTATGACATAGCCTTGGCCTGGCATCTGACAGAAAAAGCCTTCTTTCTTGGCCTGGCAGGCTCCAGAATTCTGGCAGCCTTTCTCAGCCAGGCTCTCCAGATGTCTGTGGTCCATATGTCCTACCCCTGTTCTGGTCAGGCCTGGGTCTAGGCTGAAAGAAGCAGGGAACCCGACGCACCTTTCCTCAACTCTGTGTAGCCTGTTCTCCAGCACCTTCTATTGTTGGCATGTGAAAGGCCACGGATAGGCCACAGATAGCTCCTGGGGACCACCACCATCTTGTGACACCCTCCCTGCAACCCCCACCAAGGGCCACAGAGCTGTGGGAATAGAAGGGATGAAGATACCTGACCTCCCTCTTGGCTGCCCTCCTGTGTCTGGATACAGAGTTCCACTCCAGCCCCTGCAGTGCCAGCTTTGCGAGAGCAGGGCCTCCAGTCACCGCTCCCCAGGGGCTCTTGCAGGAGGTTCTGGTGTCCATATTTGTTTTTATATCTTTACTTATTTATTATTTTTGGCTCTCCTGGGTCTCTGTTGCTGTACAGACTTTTTTTTTTAAGGCTTTTCTTTACTTGTGGCGAGCAGGGGCTACACTCCAGTTGTGATGCGCTGGCTTGTCATTGCAGTGGCCTCCGTGTTGCGGAGCACAGGCTCTAGGCACGTGGGCTTCAGTAGTTGTGGCTAGCAGGCCCAGTAGTTGCGGCTCTCTGGCTTTAGAGTGTGGACTCAGTAGTTGGGTTGCACGGGCTTAGGTGCTCTGCGGCATGTGGAATCATTTTAGACAAGGGATTGAACCCCTGTCCCCTGTGTTGGCAGGTGGATTCTTTACCACTGAGCCACCAGGGAAGTCCTCAATGTTGTGTGGGTTTAAAAAAAAAAAAAAAAAGAAACGTTTTAATTTGGTATTGGAGTAGAGCCAATTAACAGTTTTGCGATAGTTTCAGGTGAACAGCAAAGGGACTCAGCCATACATTCACCATGTTTTTTGGTACCACCTTGTTGCTAGCCTTTTCCTGGGAATGGTGCAGCTGTTACCAGCTACCTAGAAAGCCCAAACCAATGACTCGGATCAGCCTTAGGAAAATGCTCACTGAGATAGTCAGACCCTTCCTAGAGATTACAGGACTGTGTGAGTTTGCAGTCAGAAACTTTGACTCAGAAACCTTTTAGCTGAGTTTCTGAGTCATTTGCCTCCTAGTCGTATTTGGGTGTGTACAAATTTGTCTCCACATCTCAGATTTACATCCACTGAGTGACCTGACCTTTGACCTACAAGGCAAGGATGCCATTAACCTGAAGACACCCTCCTGAGCTGGGCATTAACCTGAAGACACCCTTCTGGGTCCTGTGCAGAAGTAGGCCATGTGCACATTGTTCAGACCTGAGGAGGGTACACATCTGGCTTCTTCCTGGCAGATTCTCTTCTGCACTCAGTCAACTCTTGGAGGAGCACTGGAGGCTGACGCAGCCTTCCTGATCAGAGCTGTGGTCTTGCTGGGCACTCGGGAGAACAGCACTGGCGGTGCTTAGGTGCTCTGAAGACAAGCCACTCTATCACTTTCGAACTATCTTACGTTCTCTGAACCTGATTTCCTCATCCGCAAAGTACAGCGACAGCATTGCCTCCTTCCAGGTGGGAGGTAGTGAGGAGCATGTGTAAGGATGCAGGGAAAGATGCCTAGCACAGAACTGAGCACAAGTGGACGCTCGGGAAATGGCAGCCAGTCTTACTAGTTTAAGGTGACTAGAACTCCAGTTCCAGCCACTCCCTCCCCCATTAAAGTTCATTTTTATTTATTTGACTGCATTAGGTCTTAGTTGCGGCATGCAAACTCTTAGTTGTGGCTGTGGGATCTAGTTTCCTGGCCAGAGGTCAAACCCAGGCCCCCACATTGGGAGCACAGAGCCTTTGCACTGGACCACCAGGAAAGCCCCCAGTGAAAGCCGCATGCAGCTGTTGCAGGAAAGGAGCTCATCACAGCTAGAGATCTGTAGTCCCCACTGACCCTGTTGTCAGAGAAAACAAGCATCGGCCAGGAGGTACTTCCTGCCCGGGTCCAATGTCAGGGGCCTCTGGCAAGGGTGCTGTCTAATTGCTCTGACAAGCAGTCATTTAAACCCAGTGATAGAGGCTGCTGACTTCATTTGTTTTCCTCCTCTGGGCTCCTGGGGGAAGGCCTGGAGCTGCAGGGGGTGGGGGTTGATGGGAAGTGTCTCTGTGGGCTGTCTCTAGTGTGGGCTGGGTTCTTCTCACTACCTGTGGGCATCTTTGGGTCCCTGCAGTTTTTTGCCCTCCTGCTGGGCCTCGCCCTGTGTTTTGTGGGTGGTGGAGCCTGCCCTGCGTAAAGTCCCCTAGAGAGTGTATTTGGGTTTCAGGGCTGGGATGAGGAGGCTCTGGGGTGGGCCTGGTCCCTGACTGACCTCCCTCTCTCTCTCTCTGCCCCGTCTTGCCCCAGGGAGCACCCTATCTTCTTCATGTTCATCCAGATTGCCATCATCGCCATCTTCAAGTCCTACCCGACGGTGGGGGATGTGGCCCTCTACATGGCCTTCTTCCCCGTGTGGAACCATCTCTACAGATGTGAGTACCCCCACCTTGCACCCTCTGGCACAGGTTTGTGTCACCTCGCCCTGGATGAAAACAGTCGGTGGGGGGTGGGGGTGGTTAGGAATGAACAGGCATTTTTTTGGGTACCTGCTGTGCCAGCAGTGACATGAAGCACAATATCTGCCCCTCGGTGCTACACACAAGTGGTAATAATAAAAAAAGAACCAGCATTTATTGAGCACTGACTGTATACCTGGTCGCTGTGGTTCTAAGAATGTTATGTGCATCAGCTCATTTTATCTTCACACTAGACTTTGAGGAAAAGTATCCCCGTTTGCAGATGAGAAAACTTAAGGTACAGAAAGATAGAGTCGCTTGTTCAAGGGCGCAAGACTGGTAAGTAGAAGGGCTGGCATTGGCATCCAAATGCAGGAGCCTCTAGCCAGCACTACCCAGTAGGGCTTTCTGTGATGATAGACATGCCCTGTATTTGCCCAGTCCAATAGAGTAGCCACGAGTGTGACTGGGGAGCTGAAATTTTAATCTAATTTAAAGAAGCCACACATGGCTAGTGGCTGTCATGCTAGACAGTGTGGCTCTGACACACTCATTGGCTTTGAACCATTTTCCCTATGCTGTACCATACACAACAAACGGGCAACCATAGACTTCCTGCCTGCTGTGAGGACCCATTCAAGCTCTTCCTTTGAAGTCAGCCTAGTGCTGATCTAGTTGTTCTTTTTAGCATTTCCTGCTGTTGCCCTCAGTCAGGCTCTGTGTCCTCTGGGTTCTTTGCACTGTTTGTGGGCTCCCTAAGAGTAGCCTCATGACTCACTCACCTCTGTGTCCCCAGCATCCAGGATTACACCTGATGACACACAGAACAACATAACAAATGTTCAAATGTTTGTGGATGGGTTTTTTTTTTTTAACAGTTTTTATTGGAGATTAGTTGATTTATAATGTGTTAGTTTCAGGTATGTAGCAAAGTGGATCAATTATATATGTACATACATACACTCCTTTTTTGGATTCTTTTCCCATACAGGCTATTAGAGAGCTCCCTGTGCTATACAATAGGTCCTTATTAGTTATCTATTTTATATATGGTAGTGTTGTGTATATGTCAGTCCCAATCTCTGTGGAAGGGACTTTTGGACTTCCCTAATAAAGAAGCAGTGCCAGTGGCCCAGCACCATCTGATTCTCTAAAACGGGAAGGGAGCTGTAGAACTTTCCTTGCACAGCAAGGTGTCAGTAAACCTGGGGAGGACAGACTTCAGAGGAAATGTCTTTGTTGTTGTTTTGGGGCTGCTGAGTATCATCTGGGAAGTGAAACTGACCAGCTGCTAGAGAGAAACCTGTCTGTAGGAGTGGGCCTCTTAGCAAAGGTAAACAGGTGAGTGGGCAGAACAAGTAGGGCTGCTCCTCCAGGTGGGGCAGTGACCAGTTGAGCAGATCGGAAGCAGGAAGTAGCATCTGCTCGTGGCATCCTCATTGAACAGATAAGAGTCACCCAGTAGAGGGCTCTCAGAGTCAGCCTGGGGCCCCTTGGCAAGTCCCAAAGGCACAGGACATGTGAACATATCCCAGTTTGTGATGGGGTGAGTCTGGGGGACATTTCCCCTAAGATGGAATTGCTCTGGCAGTCTCTCCCACAGAGGGTGTCTCCCTCAGGTGAGATCTTTCATCCCATATTGCTAAACAGAGTCTGGAGCCAGACAGTCTTGAGTCTGAATTCTGGCTTTCCCATTACTAGCAAGTGGTTTAACCTTTCTGAGTCTCCCGTTTTTCCATCTGTCAGAGTATCTTTCAGGGGTGTTTGAGGTCTGAGAAAGAATAAATGTAAATAGCCCCACTGTTATTATTAGTAGTATTATTTACACAGGGAGGTCTCCTGCATAGTTTCATGATCAAAGCTTCAGGCTTGATAACCAGAGCCACTCAGAGTCATTGAAATAAACATATTTTTCAAAACTTGAACTATTTTATGCCCTCTGGGGTGATGAGACACAAAAAATAAGGATGGGGTTTCCGGAAACCTGGATGAGCTAATAAATGCTGTTGCTGGCTCACTGGGCAAGTTGAGCTTGTCTGAAGGGCCCGCAGACAGCGTTGGCTGCCAGGAGCAGCTCCTGCAGCAGAGAACGCTCAGACTTGGCGTGTCTGTTTGGGGCAAGACAAGTATGAGTCATTCTGTTTGTCCAGGGCATCTTCAGCCTGGTCGTGTGGACGTGCGAGTGGACACTTTGTGAGGTCTTTACACCTAGGCGGAATATACTCAGACTTCTCATGTGTTTAAGAATTCAGTTTAGACGAGAGTTACCAGTGTCAGCATGCCTGCTCGCACATTCGCCGTTTCGTTTTCGTGTTCTGCTCAGTGGGGAGGAGAGGCACATGGGCCCTTCCCCGAGTGCAGGTCCCAGATGCTGGGACTCTGCGGAGCTTGGGGCCAGGGTGAGTCAGACAGACTCACAAGCGCGGTGTTAGGGAACAGCCTGCTGGCAGGGCCCGTGCCAGCCTGCAGTGGTCAAGCTCAAAGAGCCAGTTTCCAAAGGACTGGATTTTGTGTGTGTGTGTGTGTGTGTGTGTGTGTGTGTGTGTCCTTCATTTTTTCTTTTTTTGTATTAACTATTATATACAGATAAAGGAATATTGATTTTAAAATATGCACTCATTATTAAAAAAAAATACAATAAATTCCCATGTGCCCAGCACCTAGTTTAAGAAAAGAAACAGCACCATGACCTTTAAAGTCCCTAAATCCCTTCTGTGCCCCTCCCGATGGGACTGGATTCTTCCAGTAGAATTTTATTTCTCAATGCCTGAGACTCAGAGAGGGAAAGTAACTTGCATGAAGTTTCAGTTTGTCAGCAATGGAGCCAGAGATCTGAGGAAGTCACCCAGGGAACTTGGTGGGAAATCTGATTCCATCTGGCCCAGCACGGCAGATGAAGGGTCACCTGGTCACCTCTGACATCTCCGAAACATTGTGGTGCTGGAACAGGCCGTCCTGTGCCCCAGGTCCCTGGCTCCATCTGCTCTGGCGTATAGCTGGAATCCTCAGGCCAGTCAGCCAGCAAGAGTGAGTAGCAGCTCCGCAGTCCTGCAAAGGTCACCACAGGCCAGAAGCCAGTTGGATGTGGTGACAGTTCCTCAGGGCACAAGGAAAGCATCGTCAGAGCTTTTTGTGATTGCTCCCAGGAGGTGCCTGTGACCCTGTCTCAGTCTCTGCACTTGGTCACCTCCTTGTCACCGACTCTAAAATACAGAGTGACTGGAAAGCAAAGACCCACCTGGACTGCCAGACCACAGGAGTTTTATTTTAGGAATACTGTGTATTCTTTTCAGCAAAATATAATTACCCGGAAATCAGAAAGAACCACTGAAGGACTTCCCTAGTGACCCACTAGCTAAGAATCCAGCTTCCAGTTCAAGGGACAGAGCTTTGATCCTTGGTAGGAGAACTAGGATCCATATACCTCAGGCCTACTGAACCCAAGCACCTCAACTAGAGAGAAACCTATTTGCTGCAGTGAAGACCCAATGCAGAAAAATGAATAATTTTTTTTTTTAAATTAAAAAAAAAAAAAAAACCTCTGAAAATGTTAGGAATGTTTTGTTTTTTAAAGAAAGAACCATTGAGAAAAGTATGTAAATAGTGATGAAGTGGAGGAATGGTAAATAGACGTGTCCTGGGCTTCACTTGTGGCTCAGCTGGTAAAGAATTCGCCTGCAAGGCTGGACACCTGGGTTCAATCCCTGTGTTGGGAAGATCCCCTGGAGAAGGGAAAGGCTTCCCACTCCAGTATTCTGGCCTGGAGAATTCCATGGACTGTATAGTCCATGGGATCACAGAGAGTCGGACACAACTGAGTGACCGTCACTCACTTCATCTCTTTTTCTTGAGGTTGTAACTTTGTTTAATAATAACTCTCAGTGTACACATCTTTCTCCTCAGACTTCTGTTTCTGGGAGCAAGACTGAGGCCTCTGAGAGTTCTCAGAGAGGCTTGAGTCAGGGCTTTCACCTCTCAGCTTTGAAAACCCAGAAGTGTGGAAATTTCAGATCAGAAGAGAGCACCTTGCAGGCCCTCCAAGCCAGTGTTTCCAAATCATGGGATTTCAGGGACCACTAGCATTTCAAAAAAATCCTGGTGACAGAGTTCCCAACTTTTTATTTTACTGAAGGCACGAAAACAGTCAACTACTGGCCATCTGTCCCAATTTTATAAAAGAAAGGACTTTCTAACAACAGCAGCAAGACACCTGTAGTTACTCAATAAAGAATGAAGCTTAAGTTGAAAACCTTCAGCTCTAACAAGATCTTTGAACTACCTTGGCCTGGTTATTCTCACTGTGACACTGACCAGCGAAGTCTTTGCTGCAGACCAGCATGGGCCTCTTACTGGGCAAAGGTCTGCCACTGTGACCCAGTGGTTCACAGCTTTGGCTGCATATTGGAATCACCAGGGATGCTTTTAGAAACCAATATGGATGCCTGGATCCCACCCCTATGGGCTGATTCACGTAGTGTGGGTGGGGCTCCCCAGGTGAGTTCATTTTACAACCGGAATTGAGAACCTTGACTGTAATACAATCCCCTTTCCAATGCCTGAACCCCCAGTATAGCATTTCAGCCAAGTCGTTGTACAGCTGAGATAAGAGGCCTTAAGGTTCAGGAGTTTCCCCATCTCTTAAATATCTCTGAACTCTGACTTTGGAGAAGGGATTTCCTGAAGGTCAGGATCAGAGAGGGGAGGGGAACCTCTATTGACTGAGTGCCTGCTGAGAATCAGACCTAAGCTTTTATTAATCGCTCAGTTTTTTTTTTAAGGTATTCTTCTAATTAATTTATTTTAAATAATATTTATTATTTTATTTAAAAATGCAATAAAATATAAAGAAACAAAAGTAGCATATATAATCCTACTGTCAGACATCCCCTGTTGAATTAAGAAGAGGGAAAAAAATCACAATGGTAGGTCAGTGGCCCCCAACCTTTTTGGCACTAGGGACTGGTTTCATGGAAGACAAGTTTTCCATAGATGGGGTGGGGAGAGATGGTTTGGATTATATAATATATATATAACATATATTATATATAATATATGTTATATATAACATTATATATAATATATGTTATATATAACATATACAATATGTTATATATAATATATGTTATATATGTAATATAAATATATACATTACATATTATATAAATATATGTTATGTATAATTTCCATAGATGGGGTGGGGAGAGATGGTTTGGGTTATATAATATAGGATATATATATTATAAATATATATAAATATATAATATATAAATATAGATAGAATACATAAAATATATAATATATATTCTATATGTAATATAGAATATATAAATTATATATTATATAAATATATGTTATATATAATTATATATTGTATATAATAATGCATTACATTATTGTGCACTTCATTTCTATTATATCAGCTCCACCTCAGCTTATCAGGCATTAGATCCCAGAGTCTGGAGACCCCTGTGTTAGGCAGAATAACGCCCCCTCCTTGCTGCCGACAAATATGTCACCTCATCATCCCCAGTACCTGTGACTAGATCACCTGACAGATGGCCTTCAGATGGGGAGAGTATATTAGATTATCCAGGTGGGCCCAGTGTAATCACAAGTGCCCTTAAGAGCATAAGTAGAGGCAGGAGGGTTCATGGGCAGTCTCTATGTACCACTCAGCTTTGCTGTGAACCTAAAACTGCTCTAAAAACTAAAGTCTGTTTTAAAAAAAAAGTGGAAGAGGGAGGCAGAAGAGGAGGCCGTAATGATATGACATGAGAAGGACTCAATCCGACATTGTTGGTTGAAGATGGGAGTCCTGAGCCGGGAGTGCCGGCAGCCTCCCAGTGCTGCAAAGGCCAGCAAGTGGATTCTCCCCTAGAGCCAGTGGACTTCCGTCCTCCCGGACTGTAAGACAATGCATTATATTGTTTAAGCCACTAAGTTTGTGATCATTTGTTACCATGGCAATAGAAAACACGGTAATACATCCTTGCTAGCTTTTCCACAACTTGTTTAATTCATGGAACACTCCATGAAGTAGGCATTTTAGCCCTATTTTAGAGATGTGGAAGCTGAGTTCTGAGAAACTTGCTGGAAGAGCAGAAATTTTTTTTTAAGTTATTTATTTGGCTTCATCGGGTCTCACTGCAGCTTGCCAGTTCTTCACGCTTGCCAGATCTTCATGGGGGGCTTCTAAAAGCAGTGCGAGGGCTTGGTTGCTCTGTGGCATGTGGGATCCTAGTTCCCCGACTGTGGAGTGAACCCGAATTGCAGGGCATATTCTTAACCACTGGACCACCAGGAAAGTCCCTAGGAATTTTAACCAAGGTCTTTCTGAGGTCTGTGCCCCACTATCAGGCTGCCTTTCCCCCAGTGGAACTCTGCCTGCCAGCCTGCCCATAGACCACTCTGTGTAGCCGGTCCTCCCAGGGGCTTCGGGGGAGCTTCTCCCTGGTGAGATTCTACGTTCCCTCAGGAAGTGGGGAGATCATGGTAAAGAGGGAGGGTAGAAAAAAAGAGATCATCTAAGGAAGAGTGAGGGACATTTGAAAAGCAAGGCAGGAGACCTAAGATATGAACTGCGGAGAGTGGAAAATGTGTTTCCTAAGACCTGAGCTGTGGCACCCTAGAGACACTGAGGGGTTCGTGCTGCCATTCGTATCTATGATCCACAGAGGTCAGAAAGCACACTGCTTGGGGCCAGGAGAGGAGTTACTCATGGACACCCTGGGATTGGGGTTTTAAGGGCAGTGTCTTGCTGAAGTTTCCCCGCCCCTTGCAGTGCCCAGAGGCATTCACGGCATTACTGACTGTAGCCAGCTGAGCCCGGAGTCGGAGGTAGAGTCCAAGTCTAGTACCTCCCACCAGCTTTGGGTGGAAGGAGCCATTGCCAAGGGTCTGAGGTTGCGTCGTGTGTGTGTGTGTGTGTGTGTGTGTGTGTGTGTGTGTGTGTGTGTGTTTGGGGTGGGGAAGCAGAGGCGTTCTGCCTTTGAGCTCCACCAAGCTTTTCCTGGGCCTCTCTGTGCTGCGGGACCATCACCACAAGGGAGAGTCTTGCTGAAGTCTTGCTGACACCCAGAGAGAGTCAGCTCCAGGCTAACTGTAACCATGTGTCTTTGTAGTCCTGTTAATGGTGACCATCTTCTTTGCAGTTCTGCGAAACATATTTGTCCTCGCCTGCATCATCATCATCTGCTCCCTGCTCTTCCCTGTCCTGTGGCATCTCTGGATTTACGCAGGAAGTGCCAACTCCAACTTCTTTTATGCCATCACACTGACCTTCAACATTGGGCAGGTAAGAGTCAAGGACAGCCCTGTGAAAGGGATTCACTTAGCAGCCTCAAACATTCCACCTGGGCCCTGGGTTCTGCCAGCAGGTGTTTGGACGTGAATGAGGGGCACTTCTTCCCCTCAAGTAGCTTGAGGGTCTGTAGAGAAGGTAGGGCAATAAGAGCAGTGGGGGAAACTGAACTTGGCTAACGTATATTTCATTGAATTCTCGCAGCAAGCCTGTGAGACTGTGATCCCTACTTTACAAATGGGAACGAAGGCTCACAGAGGTTGTCTATTGCCCAGGGTCATTGGAGGAGCCAAGAACCAAGTGTGGGGAAGGCTTGGTGTATTGCTGATCCTGCTCACAGCACCAGTTGTCTTGCTGTATCTCACTGTGCGCACTATTCGTTGAACCCAGGGTAGGCAAGGTGCAAGCTAAAAGGCTGGAAGAAGACACGAGGAGCTGTAGGAACTGCAGACACATTTATTCTCTTCTGGCTGGCGCAGAAGATGCAGAAGCAGCCATAACACCACATAGCCCAGTGGCTTTCCAGGTGGAGCTTATATGTACTTACAGAACAGAAGTAGCCTATGGCCACACAAGTACCTCGTGATGCACATGAGCAGGGCTCTAAGTGATCTCAGCTGTTACATCATTATTTACAAAACGTGGGGCAAGAACGAGAGACCGTGGGGTGAGAGAGCCTGACCACACCATCTTGGCTAGTTTGCTTCTTCCCCTACACTCTGCTTTCCATGACTTCCTGGACTGCGGCCCCCAGAGTGAGAGCAGTTTGTGAGAGTGGGGAGGGGAGACTTTGCGGACTTTGGAGCAGCGGGAGCAAAGGCAGAGTCCTTAGGAGAGAAGTAATTTAGCCAGAGAGGAGGCCGAGAGGCATCCTAAAATGAGAGAGACCAGCATGGAGCTCTGGCCTTCCTCCAGCCCGGGGACAGCCTCTCCCTTGGGGCCATGGAGCGGTGGTTCTCTGCATCAGGATCATTGGACGAAGCTTGTTAAAAAATGCAGATTCCTTGTTAAGGTGTTTTTAAGTCCTGTGGTTATCTTACAGCTGTCACAGTTACATGGCTTTGATTTTTTTTTAAAGCAGATTCCCTGATCCCACTCCCAGAGGTATTGATTGGATTTTTTTTTTTTTTTTTAATATTTCTTTATTTGGCTGCACTGGGATCTTTAGTTGTGGCACTCGGGATCTAGTTCCCTGATCAGGGATCGAACCTAGGCCCCTTGCATTGGAGTCTTAGCCACCGGACCACGAGGGAAGTCCTTGGATTTTGTATTTTTAACAAGTTCTCCAACGATTCTGTTGCAGGTTGTCTAGCACACTTCTCTGAGGGCCCCTCGTTCACCATGCTGTGTTCCCTCAGGTCAGCTGTGTCCTAATTGTCGAGGTCTTACGAGAATCACTTGTGCTGTTCACCATTTCAATTGCCATTGGCACAGCCTGGCATTTCCTGTGCATAATGGACTAATGGGAAGCACAGCTCGCTAGAGAGACCAGTGATGCCAGTGAATAATCCCCACGGAGACTTTTTGCCTCCAAGGTTAGCTGCTGGGAAAGAAGAAGGGAGTTAGGGCTCTCGCAATGAGTGATGGGTCTGGTATTTCCTGCATGAACGTTTTTGGACAACTCATGTCCAGCCTGGCTATTTATCTTAGTTTGTGCACAGCAGGAAGAGAGATGGAGAGCTCTGTAGACTGGATGGGAGCAAGCCAGGGGATCTGTTCGGCCTGTCACACACACAGGTTACTGGTGGTGGATACTCAGCACCTCCTGCCTCTGTCCATGCAAACAGAAATCTGCAGGCTGCAAACTTCTTGAAGTACCTTGAAGAAATCCAAAAAGTTGTTCTGGTTCTTCTGTCTTGCTAAAATCCCCTTCCTTTTCCTTTGAAAGTGATGACTGGCATGGGGCCTGCCCTGGGCCTCTGGGGGACTTGGCAAGCCCCACTGAAATAGTCCACAGCTTGTTGTCAGGTCATCAGGTCACTGTGGGTCAGGAATACAGTTGCAGTGGTTATGAAGTATCCATGGAACTTTCCAGATAACAGCTTTCTGTCCTGTGGCTGTCTTAATGAGAAAATGGTGTCTGAAAATGTTATGGGAAATGTCTACAAGTCACCAGGTGCCACAAAGCCAGGAGAAACTGAATTGTTGGAAAAAGGAGAAAGTGGTTAGAGGTAGGAGCCAAGGCCAATTGGATGGAGAGTGTTCGAGGCTGAGCTATGGAGAAACACTAGATTGATCTCTTGGCATTGAACTTTATCTTAAAAAAAAAAAAACCTTTAAGATGCATTTTTAATCATATGAGTGAATTCATTACTGCTGGGGAAAAGACGACAAAATAGAAGCATATGAGATGTAAAGTAAAGCCTGCGTCTCTTCTTGCCCTGTGGCAGATGTGATTGTTAGAATCAGTTTGGTGTGTGTCTTTGCAGGCTTCCTCTGTGTGTTAACATACAGCTGCAAAGTCCACATGCCAACATAAAGACATCCCACGCTAAGTACTGTTCTTTAACTGGCTGTTTTTCCACTTAATAATTTTACTTTGAGATCACTTTTTTTTTAAACGGCTCCGTGATACCCATTCTGTGGCAGGATGTCCTATGATTTCTGTGACTGGTGGGCCACTACTGATGGACATCGACGTTGCTTCTGTTGATTTGGTGTTATAAATGGAAGAACCCTGTGTATTTCCTCACATACTGTTGCACACACATGCAAGTATTTTCTAGGATAGATTCCAGGTGATGGGATTTACTGGGTCAGAGGGCGTAAGCATTGTATGTTTTGACAGATTTTGCCAAGTTGCCCTTCAGACAGGTCATGCCAGCCTCCAGGCCTCCTGGCAGTGGGCCAGGTGTCTGGAAGCTGGCCGTTTGTTCAGGCATCCAGCACACCTGTTTCGTCGACCTCCTTGGTCTGGGCTCTGTGCTCTGAGCCAGAGACAGGTCTGTTGGGTCAAATGCTTCCTGGGACTGCTGGCTTTGGGCTTTGTTGTTGCTGCCGTCGCCGGATCACTCAAGGGGCTTGTCAGAGGGGGCACTTACTCACCAAAGCAGTCCTTAGAGTCACATTCTTGTCCCAGAGCACAAACTGAGCTACCAGAGTGCCCCTCGTGAGGGTCTGCTTCCCCTGCCCTCCAGCCTGTTGGGAGCTGCAAAGTGCAAATGGACATTTAGAAGTTCGTAGTAGTTAAATGTCAGCTCCCCAGAGAGATCTTCTGTGAGCTTTCCCTGCCCCACAGTCTCTGTCTTGGCATTCTGTGTGTTTTCTTCATAGCACTTACCCAGTTTATAACTCTGCATAATTCACCTGCTTCTCCCTCTGCTTCCCCCGCCAGCCTGTGAGCTTCACGAAGGCAGAAATCCACCTCCTACCCACTCCAGGGTCCCCGGCCACCCCGTCAGTGCTTGGCACAGGGCAGTTGTTTAGCAGATATTTGTGGAATGACTGAATGAACCAAAGAGAGCCAGGGAGAACATCATATGATTAATGGCCAAATGTGCAGAGTATAACCACTGTAGGAATCCAAAGAGAGCAACTTTCCTGTTGAGTGGTCAGGGAAAGCCTTAGGGGACAAGAGTAGGGGCTGGGCCTTCCAGACTCAGAAGGAAGGGGAAGTGGTCAGAGTGGGGGCCAGGTCACCCCCACTGGCTAAGGTCAAGGGGTGGCAGCTCTGTCCCACTCCTGCCAGATCCTGGTTTCAATGGCCAATGAAGCCCCTCCATGTCATCCATAACCCTAGCCAGTGCAGCCTCCGTCTGACCTACAGTTAGTGCTTCTGGTGAGCTGTGTGGCATTCGGAGGGTGTCCTCAGTCCCTCAGCCTGCTCTTCCCAGCTCTTCTACCTGCAGCAGTGCCTGATAGTCACCTGGTCTTTATTCTCCCCTCTCTGGGCAAGACAGAGCAAAGCTGTCCTAGGAACCACATGAGTATGGATTTTCGGCAGGTGTCCGGCCCATCATTGCTGAGTCTGGAGCTGAATGTAGAGTGCATCTCAGCCTGAAGATTTTAAATCCTACTCTGTTTGAGTTGGTCAGTTCCGTGTTTCATAATAGAACAAATCATCAGTAATTATTAATGATACTGGCAGGTAAACTAGTGACTTAGGCCCCATCCTTTCCTCAGGGCCATGAAGTATTTTTTAGCTTGTGGCGCAGATCATTTGCTGATTATTATTGTGCCTGAGAGTCAGTAACCAGGAAATGACAACAGGAAACCATCCATAGATACATAAGAGGTGTGTCTGTGTCTTACACATACACGTATCAGAGAAGAAGGAGAGATTAGATGGATAGATTGACAGAGCTCCCCCCACTCTGCCACTGTATGACCTTCAGCAAGTGACCTCCCAGTTGCAGGTGATGACCTCACCTCTGGTGGGGCAGGGTGAGAGGATTTGTATGTTGACACATGTTGGCATGGGAGCTAGGATGAACAAGGTGCTCTTCAAATACCCAGAGCAAATTCCTAAGGAAGCACTCAGACCTAGAGACCAAGGGAAGGAGAGCAATCTGCTTTCTCTCTTTTTTTTTAAAAAAAAACCCTTTCTTTCTGCAGTTCAGAGACCAGCAGAAGGATAATGTCATCTAGGATTTGTTGTTTAGTCGCTTTAGCTGTGTTCGGCTCTTTTGCGACCCCACAGACTAGCCCACCAGGCTTCTCTACCCATGGGATTTCCCAGGCAAGAGTGGAGTGGATTGCCATTTCCTTCTGCACGGGATCTTCCTGACCCAGGGATCAAACCCGAGTCTTCTGCATTGGCAGGCGGATTCTTTACCGCTGAGCCAGATTACATGTAAACAAAAAGGAAGTGTTTAAATATAGCTGTTTTTAAGAGGAAGGTAAGGTGTCCCACTTGCCCTAATTCGAGTTAAAAACAGGTAACATAAGGAAATCTTCCCCTCGAGTTATGATTAATAGTGGCTCATGTTGAAAGAGCTCTTACTGGGGAGCAAGTCCAAGTGATCCCTTTAATCTTCTGGATCACATGCTTGTCCAGCCTCCTGGACCTTTCCCTGTGTGTTGACATGACCTCGTCTGCTCGTGGAGGAGTTTTATTTGTGTGTGTGTTTTATTGTTGGCAGCATGATGAAAGTATGACTTTTTTTTTCTTTTTAATGAAACATCTCCATGATCTTTCCTTGTTCACACATGTGGAAGCTCATTCAGTCCTGTGTGTCCTTCTGGGGAAGGGAATCTGCCTTCCCCAGCGAGAAAAAGTGTGGGGATGGGTTGTGCAGATCGCTAGTAGTCCAGTGATGTGGTGCCTGCGTTTGTGGACAGACGGGGGACTGTTGGGTTCTTTCTTGTGGTTGTATGTGGCCCCGGCTGGAAGATCTGCTCCTCCTGACATGAGGTGCCAGTGACCCAGGCTGGAGCCCTCGTCCTTGTCCAGCTATATGTGCATGGGTGCTCTCTTTCCTCAGCTGGTGGCATTTTGTCCAAGTCTTAGCTCATTCTTTTGTCCCTCCCATCCTCAGACCTAACACTCAGCATCCCAAACTTGTCTTTCATAGGCCCTTTCCCCTTCCCTCTCTTACCCACACAACCAGAGTGACAGAAAAAGCCTGGACTGAATACAGGGGGGTCAAGGCCAACAGGAACTCCACAGTGCCTCCCAGCCCCCTCCCTGCCCAGCTCACTGGCCCTGGGCAAGTCACATAACTTTGTGCCTAGTTGGTTGATTTGTAAATATTAACTAGGTGCCAGGCACTCTGCTAGGGGTATGTGAGACACAGCCCTGCTTCCCAGAAGCTCTGCTGTCTGTGGGAGAGAAAGAAAAGGAAATGGGCGGGGCCAGGGCCCGGTGACTGTGCTGTGAATAGGGTAGACGGGGCCCGGGGAGCTCAGAGCTGGTGGTTAAGGACGCTTCTTCAGGGCGGATGCCTCTAAGTGGAGTCCTGCAGGACATGCTAGGTTCAAACCTGGTTCTGGGCGGTGAGGCCTGGGGTGAGAGCCTGTGAGGGAGCTGGTGTGGAATGCAGTTCTGTGGGACCAGCATGTGCCACCTGGTAGGGAATGAGGCCATTTCAAGACAGCCGTGGTCAGAGCCAAAAGTCATGCTGAGGGCCAGGCTGAGCTGCTGGTCTGAAGTGAAGATAACTGAGACCAGACTCGTGCTCTGAAAACCTCCCTTTGCCAGGAAAGGAAGAGATCAGGGGTGTGAGCTGGAATCTGGAGCACAGGGAACTGGCTGTTGAGACCTGGAGAGAGCAGCTGGTAGCCTCAGTGTCCCCAGCCTGGAGGGAGGTCATGAGTGGAGAATATGGAAGTGAGTGGGGAAACCTTGGATGAATTGGAAAGTGCCACCTATATGATAACTGCCTTCCTAACCAGCTATGATCTACCTTTGTGACCTTCACAACCCTGAGGCTGAGATCCAGTGATTTCCCTACTGTTTTGCATCTTTAGAACTTTAGAGGATGAGGCCATTTCTCCACCATCTCCACCCATGCCTGTCCATTCAGGCCTGAGTTGGCGGGTCACACCTAAGCCCCATGCAGCTCCACAAGTTGGCCCTCAGCTCCTCTTGCTCCCCGTTTCCTAGATCCCAGGCAGCAAGGATGGGGGCTTAGGCCCTGTGATTGCTGGTGATGATGGCCACGGGAGTTCCCCTAGTCATGGCTGTCCGGTGTTGGCATCCCCAACACAAGTGAGACCTGGGGAACCGGGGCATGCTCGGGGTGACAGCACCTGCCTCTCCAGGACACTGCAGCCCAAGGCTGTTGGCCTGGCTGCGATCCTGAGCCCCATGGCTTCTAGACGCGCTGCCTTAATTGCTGACTCTGATGTCTCATGCTCGTTTTGTCTTTTCTCAAGAAACTGTCTCCTTGGCTCAGTGACACAGCTGTGAACTGGGAGTACAGCTCTGGGCCTAGTGGATATGACGTGTGAGCAGGGCCACAGCAGGACCCAGCATGTGTGGGTGCAGACCCCTGAGAAGGGTTGTGAGGGCCAGGATGGACTAGGGTTTGGGCCTCAGACAGGCAGGATAGACACTGCAGCCCCAGCGTGTCACTTACTCCCCCATGATCCCGGGCAAGACCCTTAACCTCTGAGTCTGCTCATCTGTGAGGCTTATGAGCCCTGCCCCAGGGTACTGTGACAGTTCCTGAGTGTGTGTATTAGTTGCTCAGTTGTGTCCAATTCTTGCAACCCCATAGACTGTAGCCCGCCAGGCTCCTCTGCCCATGGGATTTCCCAGCAAGGATACTGGAGTGGGTTGCCATTTCCTCTTCCAGGGGATCTTCCTGACCCAGGAATTAAACCCGCATCCCCTGTGTCTCCTGCATTGCAGGCAGGTTCTCTTACCTGCTGAGCCACTGATGTGCTTATTGTTAAAGGACCCGGCCCAGGGCAGATACTCGGGTATTGGTTTCCTGGTCTCTCCTCACTCCCACCCTGTAGTGGAGCGTGTTCTGACCATTTCGTACCACTTCTGATCTACCCACTCTGTCCTCAGCCACCTTTTATCAGCTGCCCCATTAAATCTTCATCTTCTGGGAATTTCCTGGTGGTCCAGTGGTTAGGACTCGGTGCGTTCACTGCCAGGGCCTGGATTTGATCCCTGGTCAGGAAACTAATATCCTACAAGTCACTCAGCACGACTGTCTGTCTGTCTGTATCTTCATCATGACCCAGAGCTGCCAGTGAGAGGAATATGGTCTGACTAAACCCTCACAGGGGCAGTACCAAGGGACTGGGATCAACAAACCGCTCCCAGGATGCCAGCCACATGCGGGGTCTGGGGTCCCAGAGCTGGAGCAGATGCCACCCTGTTTGGGGGGGGAGGCAGTGGGAAGTGACTTCACTTCTGGGGTCAAGTAACTGAGCGTGGGGGTTGGGGGAAGATTCTGGGGGTGGGAGATGGAGACGTTGCCTCTCCAGGGATGAGAAGGAGCCCTTTGGGGGGAAGATCACCCCAGCCCAGGGGCAGGTTGTGCGCAGGAGGCACCAAGGTGTGGCCCTAGCTGTGTTCAGGGCTTTGGGGACATGCAGGTGCAGTGCGGGGAGAGGGGGGCACTGGAGGCTTCTGAGCAGGCAAGTGAGGGGCTCTCGTGGGGGGTGTGTGTGTGAGAGAGAGGGTCTGAGTGAGTGCGTGTGTGTGACCCCTCGGGCCAGGAGGATGAGGGAGGCCTTCGAGCTGAGTTGGAATTCTGAGGGAAATTGGTGGCACCTGGTGGTTGATGGCAAGCGAGGCCAAGGGGCTCCGCTGTGGTCGCTGAGGGCGGCTTTAACAGGCTGCTGCATTAGAGCAGAGCGGCTCCAGCAGCGTGGGTCAGCATGTGGTGTCTGATCCCCGATGGTCTGGGTTCAGAGCCTGCCTCTGACACTTGCTGCTTGTACGACTTTGGCCAAGTTACTTGAAGAACCTTTTGTTTCTTTGTTCTAAGATGGGATAATTAAAATGTACCTACCATGAAGGTTTATTGCAAGAAGTAACTGTTTTAACACATGTGAAGTGCTTAAATTAATGCCTGAGTAGTATCAGTGTTTTTATTAATAAGAATAAAATATTTCAGTGGACAGCCTTATCAGCACTAGGTGTTTTTCTCCTCACTCAGACACTGACCTCTGCAGTTCTGACCACTAACTACCTTAGAAAGCCTTCAGTTCCTACATGGTGTCATTCTCACTTGCAGGTAATGAACTGGAAATTCTGCAGCTCGGTTTTTGGGGGTTTTTGTGGCTGTGCTGCTCGGCTTGTGGGATCTCAGTTCCCCTGACCAGGGGTTGAACCCAGGCCACCACTAGGTCACCAGGGAACTACCCACAACCAGGTTTTCATACGCCATGAAAACATTTTTCACTTTTATTTTCAAATTAAAGCCATTAAAATATTAAAAAAAAAGGATGGATTGCTCTTCAGGTCTCTGGCAGCCCAGAGGGACCGAGCAGGGACCAGGGGGGCCACCGTTGTAAGGAATAAACTAGAGTTTATCGTTCATTTTACAGACGTGGACAGTGCCGCCTAGGGAGGTGGGGAGTGACTCACACAGGGTCACACAGCCATCAACTTGGCCAGGCTCCTCTTCCAACTTGCCCTGCTAAGATGGGGCAAAGGGGTGCTGGGTCTGCAGATACGGTGTTGGCTGAATCCCAGGGCCTCAGGGAAATCCCTTCTCTTCAGCCCACATGGAAAGCCTTAAGGTCAGACGAAGCTTTCTCAGCCAGCTTATGACAGCTGGGGGCTTCCCTCAGAGAGCGCAGAGCCTCCAGGCCAGTGTGTCCTCGACATGCCCTCTCCCTGGCAGGGCACCCACTCAGGACTAGTGACCTTCGATTCCAGAAAACCAAGCCAACACGCAGGACTCTGTCCCTCACACCACCCTCCCCTGATGCTTTATTATGAAAAGTTTCACACATACAAGCAAATGAAAGATTAACCTTGAACACCTGTATACCTACCACCTGGACTTCACCATTACCATTTTCCTATACTTGGGTGATCACAGATGATCCATTTCTCAATCTATCTATTTCTGTAATGTATTCAAAGTGAGATACAGACCTCAGTACGTTTCCTGCCAAATATTTCAGCATGTGTGTCATTAACCAGAGCTCAAAACTTATTTGTATTTTTCTTATGTGAAATTTACATACAATGAAAAACACAAATCTTTTTAAAAATTTTTATTGACATATAGTTGATTTACAATATTGTGTTAATTTCTGCTGTACAGCAAAGTGATTCAGTTATATACATTTTTTTTTTCCCTTGGCTGCTATGTGGCATGCAGAATCTTAGTTCCCTGACCAGGGATCGAACCCGTGCCCCTGCAGTGGAAGCGTGGAGTCTCAGCTACTGGACCACCAAAGAAGTCCCTGTCTGTCTTAATGTTCTTTTCCATTGTGGCTTATCACAGGGTATTGAATGTAGTTCCTGGTGCTGTGTAGTAGGACCTTGTCGTTCCATTCTATATATAACAGTTTGCTTCTGCTAGCCCCAAACTCCCACGCAGTCCCTCCCCCACCACCCTCTTGCCAGCTGCAAGTCTGTTTTCTATGTGTGTGTCTGTTTCTGTTTTGTAGAGAAGTCCATGTGTGTCATATTTTAAATTCCACATATAAATGATATATGATACTTGTCTTTCTCTTCTGACTTACTTCATTTAGTATAATGATCTCTAGTTCCATCCATGTTGCTACAAATGGGCATTACTTGGTTCTTTATTTTTTTTGGCCAAGTGGTACTCTGTGTGTGTTCTGTACCTGTTCATCTATCAATGGACATTCAAGTTGTTTCCATGTTTCAGCTATTGGGAATAGTACTGCTGTGGATATGTATCTTTTTTGAATTATAGGTTTTTTTTCTGGGCATATGCCCAGGAGCAGAATTGCTGGATCATATGGCATCTCTGTTTTTAAATTTTCTGAGGAAGCTCCATATTGTTTTCCATAGTGGCTGCACCAGTTTCCATTTCCACCAACAGTACAGGAGGGTTCTCTTCTCCACACCCTCTCCAGAACATTTCTTATTTGTGGACTTTTTAATGGTGGCCATTCTGACCAGTGTGAGGTGATATCTCATAGTAGTTTTGATTTCCTTTTCTCTAATAATTAGCGACGTTGAGCATCTTTCCATGTGCCTGTTGGCCATCTGTATGTCGTCTTCGGAGAAATGTCTATTTAGTCCTTCTGCTCATTTTTCTGTTGGGTTGCTGTATAAGCTGTATATTTTGGAAATTAAGCCCTTGTCAGTCACATCATTGGCAAATATTTTCTCCCATTCTGTAGGTTGTCTCTTCATTTTGTTTATGGTTTCCTTTGCTGTACAGAAACCTATAAGCTTGATTAGGTCCCATTTGTTTTTGCTTTTATTTCTATTTCCTTGGGAGACTGACCTAAGAAAACATTGGCACAATTTATGTCAGAGAATGTTGCCTGTGTTCCAGTTATATGGTGTCATGTCTTACGTTTAAGTCTTTAAGCTATTTTGAGTTTATTTTTGTGTATGGTGGGAGGATGTGTTCTTACTGCTGATTTCATGCAGCTGTCCTGCTTTCCCAACACCCCTGCTGAAGAGGTTGTCTTTTCCCTGTTGATTATTCTCACCTCCTTTGTTGAAAATTAATTGGAGGTGTGTGGATTTACTTCTAGGCTTTCTATTCTATGATCCATATCTTCTTTTGTGATACTATCATGACATTTTGATTATTGTAACTTTTGTAGTATTATCTGAAGTTAGTTCATAGTATTATCTGAAAGACGGTTATGCCTCCTGCTTTGTTCTTTTTCCTCAGAATTGCTTTGGCAGTTCTGGGTCTTTCGTGGTTCCATATAAATTTTAGGATTATTTGTTCTAGTTCTGTGAAAAACGTCATGGGTAATTTGATAGGGATCACATTATATCTGTAGATCGTTTTGGGTAGCATGCCAATTTAACAATATTAATTCTTCCAATCCAAGAGCATGAGATAGTTTTCCATTTCGTCGAGTCATCTTCAGTTTCCTTTGTTAATGGAAAAACACAAATCTTCACATACATTTCCTGAAGCCTTCTTTCAGTCAGCAAGATATTTTTGAGGCTCATTTATATTGTTGCATATAACAATAATACATTGCTTTTTAAAATGTTTAAATTTTGGAATTAATTTATAGTACAGAGAATTTCCACATGCCCCCTACCCAGTTTCCCATGTTAACATCTTTTTTTTTTTTTTTCCATGTTAACATCTTATATTACCACAGTGTGTACATGCTCTGTCGCTTCAGTCGTGTCCAGCTCTTTGCAACCCCATGGACTGTAGCCCACCAGGCTCCTCTGTGTGGGGATTCTCCAGGCAGGAATACTGAAGTGGGTTGCCATGCCCTCTGGGGGATCTTCCCCACCCAGGGATCAAAGCCATGACTTTTATGTCTCCTGCATTAGCAGGCAGGTTCTTTACTACTGAGCCACTGGGGAAGCCCCATTACCATGGTATGTTTGTCCAAACCAAGAAACTGACCCTGGTAACTGTTAGTCTGTTGACTAACCAAACCCCAGATCTGACGTGGATTTCACCAGCTTTCCCTGTAATGTCTTCTTTTTCTCCCAGGATCAAGCCCCCAGGACCACACTACATGCAGTTGTCACATCTCCCCTGTGTCCTCTGCTCCCACTCTCTTTCCTAATTTCTTGTGACACAAACAGTCTTGAGGTATCATGGCCAGGTATCCCGGAAGAGTGTCCCCTTTGGGTTTGTCTGATGCTTTTCTCATCATGAGGCCACATTTAAGGTTTTTGGAAAGCTCAGGCAGTATACACTAGCCACACTTCGTGCTGTTTACCCTTCATCGTTTGGTTAAGATAGTGTTTGCCAGGCTTCTCCAGTGCAGAGTTGCTATTTTCTCTTTTCCCTGTTCTTTGGAAGTGAGTCACGAAGTCTACCCTAAGCTCGGGGGCAGGGGGTGACGACTGAGTAAGAATTAAATTCCTTCTCCTAAGGGGAGAGTCTCTACATATATTTGGAATTCTCTTGAAAGGATTCCAAAAAGAATTCTCCATTTATTTATTTATTCAGTCATTTATTGACTGATTTTTTAAATTGGATTTTAATTTTTATCACCATAACTTGAATATATAATTTACAAAGTTTAGGCTTATAAGGAGAAAGAATAGCTCCTTATTTGCTCTGGTACTTCTAGATTACTACTCTTTCTTGATTTTCTTCTGGTTTATATTAAGTTGAACCATATGAAACTGTTAATACTCAACCATTTTTGATCTGCATAAATGGCAGTTTCATATGGTTCAAACTAATAACCTAGTATTTTGACTTCCTGTTTGGCCAGTTGATTATGTGTGACATTGGAGTTTTGTTATGAACTGTGACTCTGCACCTGCTGTCACCTGACCTGGCTCAGGGATCAGTCCCCACCAGCTCCAGGCGCCCCTTCCCCAGGCACCTGGACCTGGGTGAGAAAGTGACTGCCGGGGGTGAGGACTGCCCTTGCTGTGGTAACTGTACCCCACGGGCAGTTATGGGACAAGGCCTCAGGGCCTCTGCTCTGACAGCCTCAGTGGCTGGGTTCTGGGCCTTTTACACGCTGGGCCCCAGGTGTATCACCTTGCAGGGTGATGACTACCAGCCCAGCTCTCCCAGTACAGCCTTAGGCCAACTACTGAATTCTTGGTGCCTCAGTTTCCTCATCTGTAAACTGGGTTCCATCAGCCTTCCAGATGAGTTCCCTGCAGTGACAGAACGGCAGGTCGTGGTCCTGAGGCCATTGATGTTGTGGGTTCTGAGGGCCGCCTCCAGACCCCTCTGTGCTCTTTCTTGCCCACGTGTGAGGGATGCTTTCCAGGACAGGGGCCTGGAGGTGGTCAGAGGCTGAGACCCCAGGCTCCACCACCCACCTCTGACTTGCCTTTAGGCCCTAGCCAGGTGCTGCTCTAGCTCTGGGCTTACATCTCCCCATCTGTGCTGAGGTGGCTGATGCAGATAGTCTGAAAGGCTTTTAAGTGCCTGAGAACTGGTGATGTCTGCAGAGGTGAGCCCCTCTCCCACATCTGTCCTGTTTCAGGCACCAGAGGTCCTGGGAGCTTGGGATGAATGGAATTGTAAGAGTGCAGGTCCAAGGTTCGGGGGCCTTGGCAAATCCCTGTTCACATCAGGGAGAGGGGCTGGTGGACTGTGCTGCTAGGGCCCTCTCAGTTCTGGGGCTCAGAGAGGACAGACAGACCAAGCCAGGCACAGACACCATGATGGCAGAATCGCTCTGGACCCTGCCCAGGCCAGGGGAGGAGCCACGGTCATCAGGCAGTCACACCAATGAAGGCAGAACTGCAATTTGGATGGGTCTGTGGTACCATAGAAGTTAATGGTTTCAAGACCCAATCTGGGGTGTGAGGGAGGCTTCCCTGAAGAAGTGATCCTTTCTGAGCCTGAAGGGGAAGCAGGTGTTGACGAGATGAAAGGGAAAGAGAACATTTCAGACAGAGGAAACAGCAAAGATCCGGCACTGGGAGGGAAGAGGCCAGTGTGGCTGGAGCTGAGTGAGATGGAGCACGGGAGAGGCTGAAGTAGACACACCAGGTGCAAGGCCTGGGAGCCCCAGAGTGTTTGATCTTCACCTGAAGAGCCATGGAGCACCTTTACAAGGCCTTAAGCTGGGAAGCAGCATGACCAGATTTGCGTTTTGAAAAGCAACCTCTGCTGCTAGGGTGGGGCAGGAGACTACTGCTATTTGTATGACAGTGGCTTTGTCCAGGGTGATATCTGTGGGGACAGACAGAAACAGAACCAACAGGCTTGGGGGCTTGGTGTGGGGAAGATCTGCCTGAATACCTGAATGGAAGATGGGGGATATAGGTTCCCAGTGGGAGAAGCAGGTTTGACAGGGGATATGGCTGGGGTGAAAGGGCCAGTGGGCACCCAGGTGAGATGGAGGGGCACCAGTGTAGAGCTGAGGCCAGGGCTTGGGGTGGAAGATCATGGTGGAGGAGGTAGAGCAACTTCTGAGGGGACAGTGAGACCCTGTGGGGTCAAGCGTATGCCCTGAGGTGGGGGGGTTCCTTGGGCAGCGTCTCCCCAACACCAACCTGGCCTCTCAGCAACCCAAGGTTTAGGGGCAGGTATCATGAAGCTTCTCACAACCTCTCTCTCCCCCCCAGATCCTGCTCATCTCCGATTATTTCTATGCCTTCCTGCGGCGCGAGTACTACCTCACACACGGCCTCTACCTGACCACCAAGGACGGCACGGAGGCCATGCTTGTGCTCAAGTAGGCCTGGCTGGGCACAAGGCTGCACAGACTTCCGGGGTGAAAGGGCCAGCAGCTGGGCCAAGCCCTCTAACCAGAGTTGCCAGTAGGCAAGTCCAAGGGCAGATGAGGTTTGAGTCCAGGGTGACTACTGACTGGTACCAGCGAGGAGCCAAGGCCAGCAGCAAGGTCCGTGGGGGGAGTCACCAGGAGCATCTCCCCTTGGATCGCCCACTTTGTGGCTCTACATACCAAGGAGCCCTCCCTCCCAAGCAGGAAAGGGGACGAAGCAGGTGAGCAGGGTTTGTTAGGTTGTGGCTACTTAATAAATGTTTTTTGTTACGAAAACGTCTACCCTGGAACCACACTGCGCTCTTGGAAGGGGTGGGCGTGACCTGTAATAACTGCCGTGGGGCACTACACACAGGTGTGGGTCTCCTGAGAGCTCTGAGTTCACAGAACACAGGTCTGTGTGCTGGCCCGCCAAAAATGGTGTGGGGCGGTCCTCTCCCCACCGCCAGCCCTTCCCAGTCCCCAAGCAGCTGGAGGCAGAGGGCCAGGCAGGCCTGAGCAATCTTTATTCTGCAGAGGGACAGTGACCACAGATCCATACACCACATCAAGACCAGGTGAGCCCAGGGCCAGTCCTTTAGGGGTGGGCAGGTCCAGGAGGGGCAGCGCCTCAGGTCGGGGAGGGGCAGATGGGCAGACAGGCAGGGGCCTAAAAAAAAGACAAACCACACAGAGCAGGGGTGCTGGGGGCTGCTCCCCACTCTCCCCAATCCCAGCCAGCACCCAGAAGAGCAACCCCCTAACATAACTGGGCCAGGATCCACCCAGGGGCAGAGGAGGTGCAGTTGGTACCCCCTGGCTAGGAGGTGGCACCTCTGTCCCACCCACCAGGGGCAGGGGCAGAGGCAGCTCAGGTGCGAGGAGCTCCCTGGGCAGAGCCTGACAGCACCCCCCCCCACCATGCCCAAGCCAACCCCCCCTACTGCTGGCTCAGAAGCCGAAGGTTTCCTGGGAGGCGTAGACCATGTAGAGGAAGCCATCCTCGTCCTTCTCCTGCTCGTAGATGTCCGCGATGGGCGTGGACACGCTCACCATGCTGTGCTGGTTGACCAGCAGGAAGAAGGCCTGAGTGGGGTTGAGCTGCAGGCGGCGCCTGTGGGGGGCGGGAGGCAAGTACACTGTGAGGGGCCTGGCTGTTGGGGAGAGCAGCCGACCCCCTCCCCAAAATGACCCTGATCCTCCATTTCACACCCGTCCCAGGCCCTTCTAGAGGCGCTTACTTCTGACTGGACACTGACCCCAGCCTTGACCTTGACCTTTCCCAACCTCCCCAGAACAGGGACCCAGCTCCCGGTCCCATACCCCACCTCCACCCCTTCCTTCACCGAAAGACCCAGCGCCCCGCCTGATCCCAGCAGAACCCAAGTCCCCCTCTGACAGCTGCTGCCTGCTCACCGGATGATCTTGACCAACTCGCTCATGTTGACATGGTCCGGGACCAGGAACTTGGTCTTGTCCAGGACCGGCAGCTGCTTCTCACCCTTGTAGCGCTCGATGATCACCTAGGAGCGGGGTGGGGCGGGGGACGCGTGAGCCCGAGTTGGGGCCTGGGTCGGGCCGGGATGGGAGGGGGCGGCGGGACTCACCGGGATTTTGCTGGGGTGCTGCTCGCGGATCTGCTGCACCTCTTTACAGCGGTCGGCTACGGACAGCAGGCGGGGATGAGGCCGGGCCGAGGTTCCGCCCCGCGGGTACCCGAGGGGCGGCCCCGGCCCCGCCCCGCCTCCTCGAAGCTCCCGCCCCCGGGGCCGTCGGGCCCCACAGCCCGGGCACAACACAGAGATGGGAGGCAGAGGCCCCCGGCCCAGGCCCTAGCCGGTTTCCCAGCCCAGGGGTCCAGCCCGAGCCTGACGTCACGGAGCTGACGTCACCTGCGGCAGTCGGGTCGGTCGGCCAACAGCCCCAACCCCCACGCCCCTACCCCGCGCTCGCAGATCGCCCGCTGGGCCTCACCAAAGCTTCGCCGCTGCTTGAAAGGCCGGTCTGAGGGCATCGCGCCGGCCCGGCGGGGCGCGCAGGCCGGACCTCCGGGGCGCGCGACGCAGGGATGTGGCTACGGTCCGGGGGCTCCGGGGGCTCCGCGCCTCACGCACAAGGGCTCCGGGGCTCTCGCTGAGCCCGGCGGCGGCGGCTCGGGGAGGTAACTCGCCTGGGTGACGTCAGGTCACAACATTCCTTAAAGGGGAGGCCGGCGCGCCTCTCCCATTGGGCCGACGCAAAATCCACCCGCCCGGACCCGTGACGTCACGGCGCAGAGAGCCTGTATTCCCGGCCCCGCGCCGCGAAGGGGCGGGGTTCCCAGGGCGCGTCACAGTCCCGTGACGTCACGGCCTGCGCAGGGGCGGGCGTGGAGGGGCGCCGTCTCTCTAAGGCCGGGTCTGAGGGGAAGCTGCAGTTCCTGAGAGGCCAAGGCGGCTGGGGGAGCAGACTCGGAGCTCCGCCGGCGGGAGGGGCGGGGCCGGGCTGCGGCACAGCATCCTCCTGTCCCCACTGTCACTGTGTCATCTGACAGCGCTCACAGCCTGTTCCGTTCCGGGGACGGTAGGAGGCACTTGGGGATGACAGCACTAAAACAAACGTCCTTGCCTTTGTGGAGTTCTTGGTTAAATTAGAAAGATAAAGGTGGTGGTCGGGGTGGGGGATTAACACATGAAGACTCTTGGAGCAAGACACTAAAAAGGAGCATGAAAGTTTTACATGGAATTTCTAGAATCGAAAAACAGCTATTGAAAGTCAAGTTCTCAAAGGATGAGGCAAGAAAGCCTATTAGATACAGCAGAAGAGAAAATCACTGAACTGGATGAAAGATCAGAAGCAATGAGCCAGAAAACAAGCCAGATGGAACATATAAAAGAGAAAGGGACCAGGAATGATAAAGTGAGGAAAACTCGGGTCCAATCAGCGTTCCAGGAGAGAAGAGAATGTGGGAGAGGCAATTCCTGAACAACTTCCAAAATTGATTAAAGATGAGGATCCTCACCTAAAATCTGGAACAGAATAAATACAAATAAATCTCATCTAAACACTTTGTAGTGAATTTGCAGAACGTTAAAGGGAAGAAATTAGAAAAATGGCAAGTACTATAAGCATGGAAGTCCAACTAAACAAGTAGCTGCTATAGAACATGAATGGTGACAGTTCGTGGAGTGCAGAGCAAGGATCAGGACATGATAACAGGTAGGACTGGAGAGGGTAATTGAAATTTAAGTGTTCTGAGAAGCTTCATTTATTTGAGAAGAGGAGGATAAAGAGAATTAGTAATTACCTGGCTTTGTAAAGTCAAGTATGTATCTCCAAACACTTCAGAAGGTAAATAGTATTTCCAAACACTAAAAGAATAGAAAGTAACGAATTATAGAAATGATCCCTGAAAGTATAGTCTTAAGACTAAAGACATTATTAGTGATGAAGAGGGTCAACACAAAATGATGGAAAGAATAATTTTCTAAGGAGATAGAACAATTCCAGACTTGTGTGTTAGAGTTTAAAAAAATAAAAGACTTAAAGAATATGAAGCAAAAGTGACAGGATACAAGGAGATATGGCCATATCCTTCATCACACTGGGAGATTTAAGACCTCGTTCAGTAACTGATAGACCAGTCAAAAAAAAAAAAGGATACAGAAGATTTTAATACTATTAATAATTCTAATCAATGGACCCTGGTAGAAACTTGAACCCAATATATTACTTTCAGGAATACAAGAATCATTTATCTTAAAAAATGATCTGATTACTAGGCCCCAAGACAAATCTCAATAGATATCAAATAATCAGTTTCATACTTACCATGTTCTCTGACCACAAACAAGAGCAGAGTAAACTCTAGGTCTTCAGATATATAAAACACTTATAGAAAACTCTTTACTTCAAGATGAAATCATATGGAAATGAAAACTACTTGGGTCAAACTAAAAATGAGAATACATATAAAAACTCCAGGTTGAGGGTACGGGGAACTAAAGCAGAATGTAAAAGATCTTTATTAGTGATATTAGGTAAGAAGAAATATGGAAAATTTATGAGCAGAGTGTCAAAGAACTTTAGAATGCAGTAAGTGTAAACCCAAAGAAAGTGGAAGATAATGAAAAGCAGAAATTGAAGAAATAGAAAACAGAAGCACTAATATGGGCCACAAAACAAAGCTGGATCTTTCAAAAGACCAATAAAATAAACAATGTGCAAAAGGGCTTCCCCTGTAGTTCAGACAGTAAAGAATCTGCCTGCAATGCAGGAAACCCAGGTTTGATCCCTGGGTTGGGATGATCCCCTGGAGAAGGGAATGGCAACCCACTCCAGTATTCTTGTCTAGAAAATTCCATGGACAGACTATGGGATCGAAAAGAGTTGGACATGACTGAGCGACTAACACATATACAAAAGGGATATAACTACAGATATAGCAGAAATGACAAAAAAAATTATAAACTTTATACCAATACATTAAAAAATTAGATGAAATGGACAATTTTCTAGAAAAAAGATAGTTTGCCAGACCAATTTACACTTGATCTTAGCCAAAAGGCCGAGAAGCGATGCCAGACCAATTTTTTTTTTCCATTTATTTTTATTAGTTGGAGGCTACTTTATATCATTACAGTAGTTTTTGTCATACATTGAAATGAATTAGCCATGGATTTACATGTATTCCCCATCCCAGTCCCCCCTCCCACCTCCCTCTCCACCCGATCCCTCTGGGTCTTCCCAGTGCACCAGGTCCGAGCACTTGTCTCATGTACCCAACCTGAGCTGGTGATCTGTTTCACCCTAGATAATATACATGTTTCAATGCTGTTCTCTTGAAACATCCCACCCTCACCTTCTCCCAGAGTCCACAAGTCTGTTCTATACATCTGAGTCTCTTTTTCTGTTTTGCATATAGGGTTATCGTTACCATCTTACTAAAGTCCATATATATGTGTTAGTATACTGTAATGGTCTTTATCTTTCTGGCTTACTTCGCTCTGTATAATGGGCTCCAGTTTCATCCATCTCATTAGAACTGATTCAAATGAATTCTTTTTAATGGCTGAGTAATATTCCATGGTGTATATGTACCACAGCTTCCTTATCCATTCGTCTGCTGATGGGCATCTGGGTTGCTTCCATGTCCTGGCTATTATAAACAGTGCTGCGATGAACATTCGGGTGCATGTGTCTCTTTCAGATCTGGTTTCCTTGGTGTGTATGCCCAGAAGTGGGATTGCTGGGTCATATTGCAGTTCTATTTCCAGCTTTTTAAGAAATCTCCACACTGTTTTCCATAGTGATGCCAGACCAATTTAAAAAGAAGTAGACAAACCAGGTAGCCATATACAAAAAATGAGTCCAGATGGTTTTCTAGTTGAGTTTTCCCTACATAAAAATAAAAAAACTCAAACCTGTGTCAAATATTATACTTAATGGTAAAACACTATGCCCTATGGTAAATGTTAAGCATTATTCTCTTTAGAACCAGGAACAAAGTTTTGAATTATATCATTGAACAAAATGCATTATTGCGTGGAGGGCCCAGCCAGAGCACCAAGACAAGAAAGGATCAAAACTATCATCCACAGCCAGAAAACCCAAAGGAATCTACAATGAAACATTGCTAACTAATACAGTCTAACAACATACAATACTAAGTTGTAGGGTAGTACAGGAAAATGAGAACTCTTTACACTGCTGATGAAAGTGTGTCATTTCCGCTTCACTGGAGAGCAATTTGACAAAATCTACCAACACTGAAGATGCTCATATCCTGCAATCCAGATGTACACACGAGCCCAAAGAAATACAGTTAGGTATGTTTGTTGGAACATTTTCCTAATAGCCAAAAAAAGGGGGGGGAGGCACCTAATGTCTAATCATTAAATATCTTGTATAACAGAACAACAGCAGAACAACAACAATGGAACAACAGAATATTCCTGTAGTGAAAGAGGGAGAGACAGGGTCAGCCAACTAGATATTTTCAACTTTGCAGGCCGTATGGTCTCTGGAAACCAAGCGGTTCTGTTGGAGTGCAGAAACAGGCCTGAACTATCTGAATGGGCATGACTGTGCCCCAATAATATTTTATTTGCTAAAACAAACAAATTTGACCTGAGGGCTTTAGTTTGCTGACTCTTGATCTAGAGCTGTGTGTCAAAGTACACACATCTCACATACACAAAGTTGCAGGAGATTGTGATGAGAACCATTAAGAACAACTGGAAGAATTAGGTCGGCCATGGCCTTGAGGAAGTGGCTACACCTTTCTTTTGTCAGGCTAAGCCTTTGGGGATAACCCATCCCCAAATCCCACAGTCTCTGCTCCATCTTCCTACTGCCTGGCCCGTCAGCAGCAGGGCTGACACCCCCTCTACCAGTCCCCTGGTTACTCTTCCTCACTGCTTGTCTCTGCATTGTCCCCGAATCCAAAGGCCTGGCCTGTTTTATGTCTCTAGATGGAATTCTAGCAGACATCTCAAACTTGACCTACTCAAAATGAATCCATGATCTTTCCGCAAAATGAACTCTAATTGTAATCTTCCCTGACTCCATCTGTCATCTTTGACTCCTTTCTTTCCCATGCCCCCACATACTATCCATGCCTACATCCTCTTAGTTCTACATTCAAAGTAGCTCCAGAATCTTACCACTTCTTTCTACTTCCACTCCTGCCTTTCAAGTCAGAGCCACCATCACCTCTTGCCTGTCTTCTTCCATTGTTTCCTCCCTGGTCTCCTTGCTTTGGCCTTGCCCACTTGAGACTGGTCTCACTACAGTGACAAGAGTCATCGTGGGCACACAGGTGTTGGATCAGGTTATTCCTACACCCCAGTCGTTAAAAGTCAAAGGCTGAACAGTTAGCCTGTGAGGACTGTAGGATCTTCTTCCCTGTTGCGTCTCTAGGTTTATCTACCTCACTCTTGCCCTCTTGGCTTCAGCTGCACTGGTGGCCTTGCTATCACGATTCTGGGAATCCCAGACACACACGTGCCCTAGGGCATTTCTGCACTTACTGGTCTCTTTGCCTGGAGCATTCTTCCCTAAAACTTTGTGACACACTCATTTCCAAGGTCTGCTCAAAGGAAGCCTTCATGATCTTATTGAATATTGCAGCTCCCACCCCAGTCACTCTGTCCTCCCTCCCAATACTTTGCTTAATTTTCCCCAGAGCAGTTATCACCTTCTAATATATGTTTTTCTAACAGTTTTATGATGAAAAATTTCAAGCAAATAGAACACCTGAAATAATTGTTCAATGACCTCCCATATACTCACCAAGTACATTCTACATCTAACACTTAGTTCATTACAGGGCCATTTTTCTTTTTTCTTTTTTTTAATCTTTTTGATGTATTTCAGTCAGTTGCAATTCAACATCCATTGATGATAAAAATCTCAACACAGTGGGTACAGAGGAACCATACCTCAGTGTAATAAAGGTCATATATGACTAGCTCTTAGCTAACATCATACTCAAAGCTGAAAACTTTTCCTCTAAAATCAGGAACAAGACAAGCACATTCCCACTCTCTCTGTATTTATTCAACATAGTACTGGAAGTCCTAGCCAGAGCGATTATGCAAGAAAAATAAATGAAAGCTATTCAAATCACAAAGAAAAAAGTAAAATTGTCACTCTTTGCAGATGACATGGTATTATACATAGAAAATACTAAAGATGCCACCAAAAAACTGTTAGAATTAATAAATTCAGTAAAGTTGCACGATACAAAATCAACATACAAAAATCTGTTGCATTTCTATATACGAAAATGAATTATCAGAAATTAAGAAAACAGTCCCATTTAAACTTGCATCAAAAAGAATGAATTACATTGGCATAAATTTAAGGAGGTGAAAGACCTGTACCCTGAAAATTAGAAGACACTGATGAAAGAAATTGAAGACGCAAATAAATGGAAAGATACTCTGTGCTCATTAGGACTAGAAGAATTAATACTGTTAAAATGTTTATACTATCCAAAGCAATCTACAGAGTCAATGAAAGCCCTATTAAAATTACCATGGCCTTTTTCAAAGAAATAGAACAAAAGACTATGAATAGCCAAAGAAATTTGAAAAAGAAAAAGAAAATTGGAGGCATCACACTCCTTGATTTCGAAAGACATTACAAAGCTATAATAAAATAGTATCACATAGATCAATGGAACAAAATAGAGAGCCCAGAAATAACCCAATGCATATCTAGTCAACTTACCTACAAAGAAACCAAGAATACACAATGGGGAAAGGACAGTCTTCCTGGGGGAATTGGACAGCCACGTGTACAAGAATGATACTAGACACTAGACACCATACAAAAAAATCACAAAAATCAACTCAGAATAAAGACTGGACTGTAATTCCTGAAACCGTAAAACTCCTAGAAGACAAAATAGATGGTAAGGTCCTTGACATCAGTCCTGGTGATGATTTTTTTTGGCTATGCTGCATATGACACGTGGGATCTTAGTTCCCCTACCAGGGACTGGATCCATGCCCTCTGCATTGGAAACATGAAGTCTAAACCACCAGACAGCCAAAGAAGTCCCCGTGGCAATGATTTTTTAGAACTGACACCAAAAGCAAAGGCAACAGAAGCAAAAATAAACAAATGGGACTATATCAAACTTAAAAGCTCTGTACATCAACAAAATGAAAAGAAACCTACCAGGTAGGAGAAAATTTATACAATAAATTTTAGGGGTTTTGGATATAAACGGTTTCTATCCAAAATATATACGTAATTCATATGACTCAATAACAAGCAATCCAATTAAAAAATGGGCAGAGGACCTGAGTAGACATTTTTTTCCAAAAAAGACATACAGATGGCCAACACGTACATAAGGTGCTCGTTATCACTAATCATCAGGAAAATGCAAATAAAAATCATGGAGATGGCAGCTCATAACTGTTAGAATGGCTATTCTCAAGACAAGAAATAACAAGTGTTGGTGAGGATGTGGAAAAAAAGAGAACCCTTGTGCACTGTTGGGAGAGTAAATTGGTCCCAACAACTATGGAAAACACCGTGGAGGCTCCTCAAAAAACAAAAAGTAGAACTATGATATGATCCAGCAATTCCACTTCTGAGTATTTATCCAAAGAAAACAGAATCACTATCTTGAAAAGATAAAAGTACCCCTTACGTTCACTGCAGGCTTCCCAGGTGGCTCAGTGGTAAAGAACCTGCTTGCCAAATAGGAGACCCAGGTTCAGTCCCTGGGTTGGGAAGATCCCCTGGAGAAGGAAATGGCAACCCACTCCATTATTCTTGCCTGGGAAATCCCATGGACAGAGGATCCTGGTGGGCTACAGTCCATGGGGTTGCCCCAGAGTAGGACATGACTGAACAACTAAACAACAACAACGCTCACTGCAGGGTGGAGAGGGAGGTGGGAGGGGGGACCGGGATGGGGAATACATGTAAATCCATGGCTAATTCAATGTATGACAAAAACCACTGCAATGCTGTAAAGTAATTAGCCTCCAACTAATAAAAATAAATGGGAAAAAAAAAAAAAAAAAAAAAAAAAAACAACGCTCACTGCAGCATTATTTACAATAGCCAAGACATGGATACAACCTAAGTGTCCATCAATAGATGAACAGATAAAGAAAATATGGCATATATATATATATACACACACACACACAATGGAAAATATTCCATTATTCAGTCATAAAAAAGGAAGGAAATCTTGTCATTTTCGACAACATGGACGGACCATACTTTCACTTCTCTGCTTGCTTCAATTGCTCTGCTTGCTTGTTGATATCTGGTGTTTAGCCATTATGATGGTCAGGTAGTGATAGCTCTTTGTGGGCTTAAATTTAATACGCTATATAATTTTACAAAATATTTTATTTCTCTTTCCCACTAACAGGTAAGCCCCCGAAGGGCAGCGTTTCCTCCGTATTTGGCCCCTGCCCTCCTGGCCGTCAAACAGAATATAGCACATGGCACGCGCTTAGTAAACACCTGCTGGATGCGGACCTCTCCTCTGAGCACCCACTATGTCATCTCTGCGAGACACCGCCTATCTGAGGGGCGCTCTCCCACCCATACGAGCAGAGCCTGAGTCTGGGCTGCGCACTGATGCTGGGCACTAAGGGCTCAAAGAAGACTGGTGAGGAGACAGTGTCAGCTCCGGGCAGCGCCTCTTCTGTGCTGTTGGAGGGTTTCTGTCTGGGACTCGTGGGCCTGAGGAACGGCAGAGCTGGCCTTGGCTGTCCCGTGAGGGTGGAACAACCCCTGGTCTGGTTGCTCACCAGATATCTTGTGACCCAGCAGTTTCCTTCTCTGAGCCTCTCTTTGCTCCTTTACTCAACAGCAGACAGATCTGGGTCTAAAGTAGTTTTATCACTTACAGCATAACTTGGAACAAAATCTTTTTCTTTTTCCCCTCTTTTTGGGACATCTTAACAACTTAATCTTGCAACTCTTCTGTTGCATTTATTCCCTTCATATTTTTTTTTATCTTTCAAAAGTTCTTATCTCTGTATGATATTTTTGTTTTAGCCTCCTATACTCTTAACCAGAGCATGAAGGACTATGCCAGAGGTTCTCAACCTTAGCTATATGTCACAAAAACCCAAGGAGCTTTTACAAACTGAGCTTACTCAGGGATTATGATTAAATTGGCCTAGGGTGGGGCCCAAGCATAGCTTGGTTTTTGTTTCTCAGTTGGCCGTCTCATCTTCACCAGAAATAAGCTCTTGCCACTGTCTCCTTTATATCTAGACTGGGACCTAGTACATAGCAAGCATTCACTAGTAACTGAATGAACATAGCACTCATTTGCAAAGGGAGTTTGCAAAACAAAAACAAGTTTTAGGTAGTCTGCTGTTTTTGTTCATGATATTTTTCCTAAATATATATGAAAACCTATTACCTGAAAGCCAAAAAACAATCTTGTATGTCAAAACAGTGCTTAAGCCCAGACAATTAAAAACGATGAAATTCCCTATTCCATCTCACCTTTAGGCAAGTCTTCGACAACATATATCTTGTGAATGAGGATGTTAAAGTGTATTTTCATCTCAGTTTCTGCTGAGACCCCAAGGCAATATTCACCATATGCCAGGAGGGGAACAGGACGAATGCAGGACTGCAAGACAAAGCAGCCCCAAGTGAATTCACACCTCCTCCTGATCTTTAGCCCACAAAAGAGCTAGAAATCCAAGGACAATTTCTAGAAGCTGTGGAATTTGCTGGAGTCTCACCATGGGTGGAGGGAGTTGGGAGGGTGATTCTGCTTCACCTTGACTCAACAGAGGGGGAGTGTGCAGAGAGGACCCTGAGAACCAGGAGTCAAAAGGAAAGTTACAGGGGGCCAGCCAGAGAGAATGCATTATCCAAGTACGGGAATGGAAGGTTGGGCCTGCATGGTGGAAGGTAACGGGGGTGCAGGGACAAGAGCCAGAGTTCTGAAAACTGAGTAAAATGCACCAGAAGCACAAGCATCAGCTTTGAACACACACCAGGCTCCAAGAGGAAGAAGCCAGTATTTATCACAATACTGATAAAGTATGAACTGTCCTCATCTCACTCCCCTCTTTGCAAATAAGACAGTTCAAGGTGGGAAACAGGCCACAGTCAAGCACTTACTGTTCCCTCCGCTGCCAAGGGCAAGGCTGGCAGCACACCCAGCCTGAGGAAGGGGCAGCTTCTATCTCAAACACCTTTTAGCCGTTTTGTTACACTGGACCGGACACGTCATCTACTGATGGGGGAAGCCCAGGACTTGCCCTACATTCCATCCAGGGGCAGGGGAAGAGCAGGCCCTAGGGAATAAAGTTAAAGACATGGGAGACCCAAGTAAAAGTGCCCTTTGATCTAGCTGAGCTTGTTTAACATAATGGTAGGCCCAGTACTTTGAATATGTTTGTGTTATTTTCTTTCTCAATTGAATATGATTCATCAGTTTAAGTTCACTGACCCTGGATTTCCTCGACCAATTTGATGTACCTGCCAATTTAATGATTTCTACCTATCGAATGACTTCTAACAAATCTTCAAATTTAATGATTTGTTCTTTGCTGCAATTATCAAATTCATGAGATCTCCATTTCTTTGTTCTTTTTGGGTAATTCATGAGAACTTGGATTTGGTGCAGAAAGATGATTTAGGATTCTCAATGAAAAAATGCACAAAAAGAACAGTTGGGTTTGAGAGTCAAATATATGAAAAGGGAGAAAACCTGTAATTCCTGGAGTGTTTTGAGGACTCATTTCTGGGGAAAAGGCAATACCAGCTCACAGAGAAACATCCGAATTCCAGAACAGCAGCAGGGGCTGAGGAAAGATAAATGGTGAAGGGAGGCGACCACTTACCTGAACTGCAGGCCCCCTACTTGGGGAGCCCAGCGATAGAATGGAGGGTGAAGATCACACCTGAAGGCAATCAGACAGGGGTTGCCTCTGGTGAGTAGACGTGGAGACGGCCTGGGCAGCAGCAGGAGAGAACTTTTTGGGTGGAAGTGATCTCGAAGGGCTGGGGGGACAGGGGTTGTATTGACAGGTGTAAGCCTTTGTTACTTCAGTGGTAAACGTGAGGTCTCTCCATTTCACTGTATGCAAATCTTACCGACTCTCCAAAAAGGGCAAACACACTAGTTAATGATATGCACGTGTAAGTGTTTAGGAGCGTGTACTGCCTGCAACTGTACTTCGAAATCTGGAGAAGGCAATGGTAACCCACTCCAGTACTCTTGCCTGGAAAATCCCATGGATGGAGGAGCCTGGTAAGCTGCAGTCCATGGGGTCGCAAAGAGTCAGACATGACTGAGCGACTTCACTTTCATGCACTGGAGAAGGAAATGGCAACCCACTCCAGTGTTCTTGCCTGGAGAATCCCAGGGACGGCGGCGCCTGGTGGGCTGCCGTCTATGGGGTCGCACAGAGTCAGACACGACTGAGGCGACTTGGCAGCAGCAGCAGTGCTTCGAAATGTATCGAAAAACTGAACAGATGGATGGATGGAGGGAGGAATGGCTAGTTATGTGATAACACAGCAAAATGTTACTTGTAGCAAATATAGAATTAAATGGAGGATATAAAATTATTTCAACTTCTCTGTTTAAGAATTTTCAGGACTTCCTTCATGGTCCAGTGGTTAAGAGAGTCTGTGTTCCCACTGCAGGAGGTGTGGGTTCAATCCCTGGTTGGGGAACTGAGATCCTGCATGCCACTTTGTGCAGTCAAAAAAAAAAAATTTTTTTCCCCCCCATAACGCTGGGAATAGAAACGCCCTGTTATTTGGGCAAATATACTTCTGAAACCCAGAAGCCATGCCCTTCCTCCAGTGTCAGTTTCTGACCTTAGCAGTTATTTTATTCCCGTCCACTTACTACTTCTAAGTACAGAAAACACTAGGGTATTCGCATGTGTTATAGCATTATTTAGTGGGATGAATCCAAGGCAAGCTTCCTGGGTGTGAGGTTCCACTGCCCAGGCGATTAGGAGGTGTAGCATCTTTATGTTCATAGACCATCTGGTTTTCCACAAAGCCAGAGGGAGCCCAAACTTTCCTCAGGGCCTAGAGGGAAGTTTTATGATGGAGAATTTTAAGGCAAACAAGAGGGAATGGTTGGGGAACTAAATGCAGGGAGGAGGGCCAGGTCCCCAAACCATTTCCAAACTCTTGCCCCGGAGCCAGACCTCCTATAGTCCTGTAATAGAAACCTGACCTCTCCTCTGGGGTAACTGGTTAATCAGACCATCTTCCCCTGCTACTCTTTTTGAACTAACTCAAGATAGAAGGACAAGGGAACCTTAGATTTGAATCCAAGTCTCAATAGCCTCTGAGAACAAAGAGAAGACAATGGTGGTCACATTGCACTTCCTTTCAAGCCCTGAATCTCTGAGATTATTACTGACCAGTGTCTGTGATCACAGCCTCCCGTCCACAGCGACTGCCAGAGGATCAGGTGTGCTTGAAGATTTGGGGGAAAGTATTTAAAAGGATTATTTCTATATTAAGACAAACAGATTATGAAGTGCAAAGTTCCTATGATCTTCCACTAAAACAGATTTTGAAGACATTTTGCTGAGCCCTTATAAACTACACCTAGGCTCCCAAGGGTATACTCTCCCCTGGGAGTATACTCTGAAGGAAACTTCACTGGAAAATTTAGAAAAGCATTTTTGTTGGATGGACACACTCACACTGGAGATGGAGGTTACTGCTGGGGAAGGGAGCAGGACAAGGAGGGGAGAGCTAAGATCTGCTTTATAGTTTAAATCTTTAAACCTCTGTCCGTGTTAAGTCGTCTTAGTCGTGCTCTTTGTGACCCCATGGGCTGTAGCCCGCCAGGCTCCTCTGTAGATGAAATTCTCCAGGCAAGAATACTGGAGTGGGTTGCCATTCCCTTCTCCCAGGGGATCTTCCCCACCTTGGGATCCAACCCAAGTCTCCTGCACTGCAGGGGGAGTTTCCACCATCTGAGCCACCAGGGAAGCCCTTTTCCACTGAAACAAGAAACAAAAGACAAAAACAAACACTAACACAAAATAAATTCACGTAGTTTCTGGAGGGAAAAACCCCAGAGTGCTGCTGGATGACCAATGGCCTATGGCTTGGCTTTACTGAGTGGTAACGCGCCCCCTGAACCCGCCCCCATTGCACCCCATTCCGCGCCTTAAGGGAAGGCGGATGCTTACTCAGGGTGAACACATGGGTGAACCAGACCACTTAGGATTTCTGGGGAAGGCAGGATGGAAACAGCAGAGCTGCTGGAATCAGAGGCCTGTGCTCCGTCCATGAGCTCTCAGGCAAGCCAATCCTGAGAACCCAACTTCCTCATCGTTAAGACGCTGTACCACCCTGTGCACAGCGAGCTACAAGGGTGATATGAGCCACACCTGGCACTCAACAAATTTCACTCTCCTTTCCCTAGTGAAGTGCAGTCAGGAAAAAATCTTTCAAAACACGGATGGGGATGAGGAATGATAAAAGGGATGGGAGGGACGAGAGGCCCAGAAGCCAGGACAGCAGTTATAAACCGTGTCCAGCTCAGCAAGCGTGGCCACAGGTGCTGAAGGGGCACAGAGCCCAGGCTGCAGGCGGCGCAGGCTCAGCCTCCAGACCATGTGATCACACAGGAAGCGAGGCCTTTTCAACCCAGTGTTTAAAGACACACAGCCAGCCGGGTAAGCATTCTGGTTATTTTTAGTTAAAGAAAAACAGCCTTTTCCAAGGGCGACAAAGTCAGAAGGAAACAGGGTGTGGGCTTCTCACAAGCTCTTGCTCCAAAACCTGGACGTGATTTTCCTCCTGGAAAATCAGGGGCAGCTGGCCAGGAATGACGTTGGTGGGGTGGGAGGGGCTGCAGCCCACCCGGTCAAGAACTGGTCTGGGAGGGCTCTAACGTGCCTTCCACGTGCCCGTCAGTGGACATGATTAAACGCTATTATTCTTGAGGGGCATTAAATTAAGGAATGACGCAGGGAGCCAAGAAAGCGGCTTATTCAGTTGGATTCTGAATCACAATCAGGAAATAGTCTTTATCTGCAAGAGAGGAAACAAGAAAAAAAAGAATCACTAACTGTAAAATGGGAGAAAAACACACCACAAAGCCAGTAAATCATTCAATCACCAACTGTAAAACGCTGGTGGGGTGGAGAGGGATAAAAAGCATCAATGCTCAGGCTGACTCCCCACGGCTGGGGAAACAAGATGAACCCGCACGTTTCCTGTACGGGCTTCTGCACACACGCTATAGGGAAGCGGGCTCCTAACCCTACCCACCGGTGGTGCTCGGCAGAGCATCCTCAGTTCTAATCTTCCCAGTACCAACAGGGAGGTAGGGTTATCGAGTTTTTTGGGAAGCTCGGGTTCAGAGATTAAATGAACTGCCTACAGTACTGGTTCTCCAACTACAGACTGTTGGAATAACCTGGAGGGCTGTTTAAAACAACACAGATGGCCCCACCCAGAGGACCTGGACTCACTGGGTCTGAGGTGGAGCCTAAAAATTTGCATTTTAACAAGCTCCAGGTGATGCTGACGCTGCAGGTTCTGGGAGAACCACTTGTTTAAGGTTGCCAGGATAGTTAGTATCCAAGATGGAATTCTAACCTCAACCCTGCTAGTCTTGGGTTAATGTCAGTTCTGTCACAAGTTCAGTTGCTGATCTTCCAGAACCTTCTGGACTAGAAAATTTCAAAGGCACCAGGTCAAAGGGGGCCAAAGCACCTGAGTTCCAACTCTGGGGATCAAGCCAGTCAGGAGGAATGTCCGTTATGAAATCATAGCAAGTCCAAGTCCTCTGGGGTGAGCCTGACTGCCTCTCATTTTACAGAAGAGGAAACGGGAAGCGCAGAGTGTTTAAACTTTGCCCACTTAATAATCACACTCAAACATTTACCAAGGCTTTCCCATGCTGGCTCTGGGTTGATCCCTTCTCAAACAGCATCTCAGTGAATCCTCAAATCACTCTATGAGGCAGGGACCAGTGTTTTCTTATTTTTACTAATGAGAACACTAAGGCTCAGAGAATTAAATGACTTGGCCAAGCCAAGGCTAATATGCCAGGTGGGAGAGCTGAGTTTGACTCAGGTGCTGGGCGCCTCTGGGCTGCCTCTTGCTGAACACGTGATAAGCCTTGGCCATGTCTGCTTTGTGTCTATTCAGATTCAAGCCTGAACCTTGCTTCTTCCCTTGACGATGGACATCTCAGAAGGAGCAGCTATTATATGACCAAGTCTCATGGCTAAGCAATCTGTTTAAGTGAAAAATCACTAATAAAAATAGAAATAACAAGCTACCGGCAAAACTAATGAAAAGATACTATTAGCAATACTCATGTCTTTTCTTCCAAACAACCAGGCTCCACATTCAATAACAGCACTCCAGTGCTTTGTGGGAAATAGTGTGTTAAGGCTTGATTGCCCTGTGTTAACTCAGGTGTTCCAAGCAGACATTCTTAGAAGCCTTAAGCCAAGAAATGCTGTCCATGGAGAGTCTGGCGATTTGGAGACATCGTTTGTCCTTGTTTCACACTTCGAGCTCCCGGGGGGCACGAGGTCTGCTCCGATTTGGAGGGTTGGCAGCCTAACTTTTAGGGGAGTGGAGGTTTGTCTGTAACCATGGCGCGTGAAGTCTTGAGAGGGATTTGAGTTTAAATCTGATCTCAAGCTTTCTGTCGACCTCGTGCCAATATATTCAACCAGATGAGGACCAGGTGAGGACCATCAACCAGATGAGGACTGTCCCCTTACCAGACATTTTACAGAGATGGAAACAGGTTCATTGTTGCTCTGTAATTTGCTTAAGGTCAGACTCATAAGAGGTGAAGCTGGAAAACAGCTGGGGTGCCCGCTACAGTCTATTTTCTGACAGAATCAGAGACCTCATCATTGGTTGGTTGGCCTGAGACCCATTAGACAATGATTACGTTGATAAACAATGTATGTATGTCTTTGGAATAAATGACTCTGAAGTTATTCTGTTTTCAATTGTGACTGACTTGCTCTGTCCTCAGCCCTCTAGGGAGTGTCCCCAGGAAACTAAGGGCCCCTGTGACTGGCTCTATGGGTCTCTCCTTCCCATCCTTCCAAGCAGCTCCACTGGGCCCAGACAGGCCTGGGAACAGGAGCAGTGCTGCTCTGCTGCAAGGAGGGGCTGACCCCTCTCAAATTACCTCAGAATTCTGCAGCCAGCCAGCCGCCTGTGTCGCAAGCCCAGGGCCAGTCACTGTCCCAGCCTTGCCCCTGCCTGCCTTCGTCCAGGGCCCCAGTCACAATCCTATTACTGACTGCCTTGAAAAAAACCTCCGCTCACTAAGTCAAGTCCAGACAGCTGAGTTTGGCATCTGAGGCCCCTTCTAACTTGGACCACACACATCACCTCCCCTCCTTCCTAGACACATCCTGCTGCTCTAGACAGGCTGCACTGCAGGCACCTCCATCACCCCGTGCACACTCACCTCAGGGCTCAGCCACAAAGGGGACGGTGAGAGAGGATAACTGCAAACAGTGCTGGAGGCTGTCTACCACACCAGGCCGTGCATGTGAGTGAAGTGGGGCAGGGCAGGTGGCCCTGCTGACCCCTCCTGTGGGCCCAGTGCTTAGGGGCGCCTCTCAGGGTGAGCATCTTGTCACCCTGAGAATAGATGCTAAGACAGGTACTGCTTGTACCACACATTCCCCAAGTACTTCATGTGGAAACAAAGCAACCCGTTCCCATGCTAGAGGAAAGATTGTCTGCATGGGGACCAGAGAAACAGGACTGTATTTAAGAAGTGGGCAAATTAATATTTTTTGGGTTTTTTTTTAGAATAAAATGAGTGCATGGAGTTTTGCCTTACAATTTGGTTTAGAATCACTGAACTCTTTTTTCTTCAGGCATAGCTTTTCCAACTCCACCACCCCCAATCCCAGCCCACTTGCTTCCTCTTAACTTGTGCCCTCAGAGTCAGCTCAAATGTTCCCTCCTGCCACAAGCAGGCCTAATCACACCCTCCTCCATGTTCCCAAGTGCTCCTTGAATTCCCCCAAATCATGACTGAGCAATTCACACACACACACACACACACACACACACGTTGATGTCTACCCCCTCCATGACACCATAATTCCCTACTACAGCCCAGAACCCAGGACAGGGTCTGCCTAGAGACACTGTGAATGAGGACTCGCTGGGGATGCAAGCTGGGACAGGCCAGGCAATGAGACACTCAAATCTGTACCTTCTGCTCTTTAGGCCTTTCTCTGGAACCCATGGACACACCCATACCCAAAGACTTCCTGACAGCTACAGGGCACGCACAGTGAGGGTCTGCTCTCAAGTTGGGGTGGGGAAGACCCCTTACCTGGTGCAACCATAATTTCATTTTTCTTGGAGCGAATTCGAAGGAAGGTGAGGTCATTCTGGGGGTCAATTTCACGCACGGTGCTCCGGGCCTTCAAGATGAAGTTGTGCATGAGGTTGGCGTACTGTGTGGTAGTGGGATTGTCCATGGTGCTCTTGATGGGAATGCCTGAGGGGAGAGCAGAGACTGAGCAGAACCCTGGGAGTGCCTTTCTGCCCTGCTCCCAGCCCCACACCCAGAATTCCAGAGCCTAGACTGGCAGTTAACAGTCATCACCCACTGTTCACTGAGGACTTGACAGGCAAGTGCTGAGCACTTGAAGGATGTTAGCTCCAGTCCCCAGAACTGCTCTAAGGATGGCGTCACCGTCTTTACTTGTCAACAAGGCAACCAAAACTCTGAGCAATGAGGTGGCCTGCTGAGGTCTCACAGCAGATAAAACACAAGCAGTGGGGCCAGGATTGCAATGAAGGCCTGCTGGCTTCACTGCTGGGCTTCCTTCACAGGGCCACATACTGACTGGCTTCCAGCAACTACCTTCCAGAAGGATAGACTATTACTCATAATACTGAGAATATGAACAAAGAGAATAGTTCCTACAAATCTGTAAATACTGAGAAGTACAAGAAGGAAGGTCAGCCTGTGCCAAGACAGAACCATCACTAGTGTTTTGCTCTAGTTCCTAACAAGGAAGGCTTAGGGCTCAAGCATAAACACACTGTCTACACATGTGACTGTGCCCCCAAGTTAAAGCCTGTTTCTCTATCTGCACACACCCTTGTAAACAGCATTGCTACTGCTTTCAAAGAGCCCACAAGTGGCCTATTCCAGGGTTAATCATTCCCCTATTGCTGGGGACTCAGGCTGCATTTTTTACTTAATCACCTCGTAGTGAACAACATCCTACGCCAAGCCTTTTCTGTTTTGAGGACTGCTTCCTTGCGATGAACTATTAAATGGCCCACCCTCACTGGACGGTGCCTGTTGCCATGGAGGTGAGGAATGGGGCTTAGCTTGAGACACTTCAGGCCATGACTAGGTCATCAGGTGCCTATGAATCACTGTAACATGTCAGCTAGAGGCTCCATCGATGAGGCCCCGAGTGCTCAGGGCACAGGCTCTTGTGACAAGTGTGGCCCAAGTCACTCCCCACACATCAGTGGCTGGATTTCAGCTCTAGGACCCCGCCTTCTGGCCTATAACTGACCAGCCAAAGGATCAGCCAAAGACAGTCACCTGCAGACCTACCCATGGGTGGCAAGAAGCTCACCAAACCTTGTCTTATTATGGCATAGTGAGTGTGGGCAGAAGCGGGCATGGGAGCAAGAGAAGCAGTGAGTCAGAGGCTGCTCTGAGCCAAGTAGAGTTATGAGGATAGGTTGCAGTGATCACTTGCCTCTAAAGGAGAAGACGACCAGGTCACCAGGGCAGATGTTGTGTCCTGGGTGGCAACCAGGTACCCACCAGGGCCCCGAGAGGCCTCATTCAGTGGTGGAACCTTCCTCGAGACAGCAGTATAAGCAGCTGGGGAGATGACCAGTAGGAACTCTGAAATCGAGGACCTGGGCTTCTCCTCTGGCTCTGCCCCTTCCTGGCTACGTGGCCTAACACAAGTGATCTAACCTAAGCCTCCATTTCCTCATCTATAAAATAATGCCTGTGCTTCACCGTGCTGCTGGGAGGACTAAATGTGTCTTAATTCATCTGAGAATATTGAGCAAAAGCATGCACAGAGTAAGTGTTGATTTATTACTGACATTACCCATGTTATAAACCCCACCCCCAGGTAACCTGAGGGGCCAATCTTGAGGCCTGGCAAAGTCTGGGGTTGCGGGGGTGGGTGGGGTCAAACCTCTTGACTTTCTTTTTGTATTCCATCAGGCCACCTTCTCTCAGGTCCCTCTGCCTGGAACTTTCTTTCCCTTCCCTACTCTCCCCTGACTCCCACTGTCCCTCATGCCTCCCTCCACCCCCGGACATGGTCAGCACCCCCATTCTACAGTCCCAGCACCATGCCGCTGTCCTGCAAGGCAGTTAAGTCTGAGATCATGCCTGCACGGGAGTGATTGTGACGCCTGTCCCCAGCAGACTGGACGCTCCTGAAGGGTCAGAGGCAGATCTGATGTGCTCACCAGTGTCTTTAGGGAGACTGCATCAAATATTTATGGCTGTTGTTAAAAAATGAGTAGACACAAGTGTGCTTTTAGTAGTTCAAATATACTGTCAAGAGTGTGATCACATGTCTACCAAGTGAGAAGGTGTGTAAGGGAGAAAAGAAATGAACGTCTTGTTGGCTCACTGTAAGAATGAAAATGAAAACATGGAGCTGGCAGGGTGGGGACGGAGGGCAGGGACCAACACTGGGGATAATTTCAAACAAGCACAAGAGAGAATTCCAGATTCACAGGATGCCAGAGCTGGGAAACACCTCAAAGACAGCCAAGTGAATAGGCAGCCTACTGCAGGCCATGGCCTCCACAAACGGGGGCTGAGCGCCTGCAGTGGTGGCTAGTCACCTCAAAGCCATGATTTCGAATCTGGGGGTCAGCTCTGTCAGGTTGTATAGCCAGGTCCGCCCACCAAAACACACTAATAAAACTTAACAGGTATTTATTGAGAACCAACTTTGTGTCAGCATTACTGTGGGTACTGGGGATACAGAAATGATCACAAGAGATAAAGCTCTGCCCTCAGGGACTTACACATCTGAGACTTTTATTTCGCCCTTTGTGGGTAGCAGCAGATGGCAGGAGGTCTGGAGGGTACAAATAGGATGTTCCTTACATTCCAATCTTGGTTAAGTCTGCTTAAAGGTACATTTTTATTATGAAACATCATTTAAATCTGGCCAAGGGTGAGACATCACCAGGCAGTGGCAGGTTGTTGGTAAGTGATTGGGACAAGAGCATGTCCTGATTTCAGGGGTGGGGAGCAATCCCTCCAGGCTGAGCTGGTCAGGAGGACATCCTGCTGGAAGAGGCAGCTGAACTGAATCACGGAGGTGGAAAGCCCCAGAGGAGTATCAGAGATCCCTAATACAATCACCCTGACTGAGCACCTCTAATGCAAGCCTTCAGAGGGGCTAAGGGTCCCCCAGAGCAGTGAGTTCTGACCACCTCCATTTGTGGCTGGGTGATCTGGGGCAGGTCAACCTGACTGCTCTCGGCTTCCACTCTTTCATCTGAAAAATGGGCAAACATCCCTGCTTTGCAGAAATGTGTGAAATGTAAATGAGAATCTGAAGTGGGAGATCTATGAATGGACCACAAATTAAAAAACACATGGAATTTCCTGGTGGTCCAGTGGTTAGGACGCTATACTTCCACTGCAGAGAGCATAGGTTCGATCCCTGGTCAGGGAACTAAGATCCTGCATGCTGTGTGGCTCGGCCATCAAATAAACAAACAGGCAAATAAATAGATGGATAAATAAATAAACACAAACACAAGAATTTTTGATATTCATGTGGCATTTACTATACATCAGGCACTGTTCTAAAAACTTCCCTTAGAAAAAGATAGTATGACTGTCCACATTTTACAGATGAGGAAACAAACTGAGAGGTTAAGTGATTTGTCTAAGATCACATAGTTGATAAGAAAGTAGAGTCAGGATTCACACCCAGGCAGTCTGGTTCCACATTCCATATTCTTAGCTACTGTGCCATACTGCCACATTAGTATACAAAAAATAAGTGCTCATCAGTTTCAAAGAGGTAAGAAGTTGGGGTTATATTTTCCTAATGAAAAAGCTCAACTTTGGGAGCAGTTTTAACACAAGAATGAAGGCTTCTGGTCTGGAATACTGGTGGAAGTCTAGGGGGTCCCAGCTGGGGAGTCGGCCCCTGAGGCAATTTCTCCTCAACTGGGGTCAAAAATGTCTATTTACAGAAGAGTCTCATACCAAGTCTTCTGGGTCTTGGAGCAAGGAGCTCCTTGGAGCAAGGACCAAGAAGGCGGCTTAAGGCAGCTAAGTTCTGAAGAGGGGAAGGGAAAGCCCTGGCCACCCAGCTGATTACTGGTGGGCCTGAGATGCCTCCCAGTGTCCTCAGGCTCCCTACCCCACTGCCTCCTTTGAATGCAGTGACCACACGGTTTAATCAGAGCCTGACAAAGCTGGGGCGCACATTCTACCCAGCTATGGGCTGGCCGGGGTCTGATGACTTGGAAAACATTCTGAGGACATGCCACCTTCAATTTGTCACCCGTGGTGACTTTCATTCTGCTCTATTTAAGCAGGCACTGTTGAGAATTCTGCCACTCCAAAATAAGGCATAGAATGACAATGCATACACACAGAGGCTCTCAAGGAGCCTCAAACAAAGCCAAGCTGACTGAATGCACTGGGTTAGAAAACGGGGTAGGGGGTCCCAATTGGGTGACCCTGGACATGGCCTGGGACTCAGTCCAGTAGCCACTCTCTGGTCCTTCGTGGAACCCTGTGGGAGAGAGAGCACAAGTGCACTCGGCCAGCTTTGGGATGAAATCTTGGCTCTATAATGGCAGGCAAATCAAATTTCTAGACTCACTTTTCTCCACTGCAAAATGGAGACAATAGAGCCGCTTCAAGGTATGACAGAAATGATCTGCCAGTCCGTGGCCTGGCAGAGAACAGGTGTGTGATAATATTGGTCTCCTTCTTCATCATGTCTACTGTGGTTTGAGAACAGTTAGCATGTACCCTTTTACAGTTGTTGAAATAATGTCCCAGAAGAGGAAAGAAAACTATAGGCCCAAAGCAGTTGACAGCAGTATTACATAGCAAAAAGAGAAGCAGAAACAACATAAAGGGAGAATGGAAAATAAACAGTGTACTGCAAGTTAAAAAGTTTGCTCATGTAAACCATAGAGCAAAATCAAAACAAAACCCCAAACAAAAACTCATGAGTAAACAGATGCAAGAGAGTAACAACTATAATTATGACCAAGAGAAAAGGCACTGGACAAGGGCTGACTGAAGAAGTACGGCATGCTGAGAAGTATGACGTGTCAGGGCAGTAGGGTAGGGAGGATTTTTCCTTTTTTTAATTTAGAATTCTAGTAATAGTGCTAGGAAACTGGAGGTGATTTAAAAAAAAAAAACAAAAGGATGAGAACTAGATCAGGTACATGAGAGGTTTAGTAAAAAGCAAGTGTTATGCTGTGTTGGGCTCTTTTCTAAAGGCCGGCCTGCACTCAGCTCATGGCTGGAAGGAGGGTGTACCTTCTGTGTTTACCACGATGATTCCCTGCACGCCCTTCTGGCTCTGGAGTCGCTTCAGGGTCTCCTCCACCTCTGCCTGCCAGAGAGAATACAACCAAGGTTAGAGCGGTCAGGAAGCCTGGATCAGCTCCCTCGTACCCCCGGCAGATGACTCACACTTCCCAACAACAAACACCCAGGCACGTGGCACCACCTCCTTCAAGCTCCCTGGGACTACCTAGAACAGCCCTGAGGCCAGCACCAGCATCTAAACCATCACATTCCCAGTGTGGGGTGGGGCTGCCCCTTCTGCCCCCCAGGGGCTCTCTGCCCCTCACTTAGTAGGCAGCAGAACTCAAATACCATTCCCAGGAGTACAGGCACATCCATGACTCAGCTAGGGGACAAACCAGAGGAAACTAATGATTTTAAAAATTCCAAATGGAGGTGTCTAACAGGAAGGAGATACACTGTCATTTGTGGCCCAAAGAGCACATTCCAAAGGAAGCAAAATGATCCCATGAGGATGGACTCAGTGACTAATAAGCTGGCACCTGGGACAGTGTGACACAGCACACAGCCAGAGGAAAGGCAGAGGAAGGGGCTCATGAATCCTGCATCGTCAGGAGCTGGTCTGGGTGGGCTACTCTGGCACATGTGATTTGTAAACAGAGTGGACAATCAGACTGTGAGTCCTCACCTCGCCAGGCAAGGCCTTCTCTGTTATCACTCCCGTCTCTTCTACCCTTCCCTCCACTCTCCACCTGCATGCCTGTATCTCCCTGCCTCCACAGCTTTTTACCAAACAAGGCCTCTTCTTCGCTGAAATACAACAAATTCTTCAGGATCATCTTAGATATCACATCCTCCATGAAGCCTTTATGGATTCCAACTCAGTGGCCTTTGGCCATTTCCAATGGACTCCCTGAACTCTTGACTGTATCTCTCTGGGAATTAATAAGTGCTGTTTGACTTAGAGTCTCTCTAATGGTCTGCAGAGCAGGGACACAATGAACAGTTGTTAAATTGAACTAGGCCTAACTCCCCCTGCAGATGGAAACTGGTATTCAAGTGCGTTTGTTTTCAGGAGGTCCCTCCTAGCCCCATCCAGAATCTAGTCAGGAGCTCCTCACAGGCTGCGGGTCGGACTCTTGGACACAGAGGCTCTGTTCACCAAAAGAGAGTGGTACTCCGCCCTCACAGGCTGATGAGCTGGCCCAGAGGAGGAGCTTCTCAACAGAGGATGAAGACAGCACAAAGAAAGATTGTTTTTCTAGTAGGCCCAAGCCTCACAATCCAGTCACTGCCACCCACTCTCCACTGATGTGTGAATACTCTCAAATGCTGGAGGGAAGGGCAAACAAGTTCCTCCTACAAAATGGCAAACAGCCTGACGCCTCTGTAATCTGGAGTCTTGGTAAAAGGACATGGCTAGCTATGTGGACTGAAAGTACAATGCAGTAGGTTATGCGTGGATGAGATCTTAATTCATTCATCAGATTTTCACTGAGCTCTGACCACACACTATTCTGGAGAGGAGCAATCAAGTATTATATGATAGTGGTCAATACTACATAGCACTCAACCAGACCTGGTAACCCTCTTGGAAATTCATCCTAAGGAAACGATCCAAGAGAATTAAAAGGAGAGTACGGCAAGATGTTTGCTGCAGTGACATCTTCAATAACAAAAAGCAGGAAGAGCCAAAACTGCCCAATATTTAGGGAAAATGTCAAAGGGATTATGAATGTCCATTCATAGGAATATAACACATTAACAATGGTGACCAGAATATTTATAACACCTTAAAAAGAAAGTGCTTGGGAAATGGCATCCACATGAAAACAAGAAGAGGGCTAGAAGGATCATGAACGAAATAAAAAGCCACACCGAGAGTAGGGAACTATAGATAAGGTTTTCTTTTGTTTTTTTTAAACAGCCTCTTTTACTCTATTATTTTTATTTAAAAACATTTTTAAACCCATCTCTCTGTGTATCCAAGAGATTAGAGATCTCTGACTTGGGACTATGGAGCTCTGGCAGTCTCAGCATTGTAAGAATAAAAATACCCTGGTGGCTCAGATGGTAAAGAGTCTGTCTACAATGCAGGAGACCCGGTTCGATCCCTGGGTTGGGACGATCCCCTGGAGAAGGAAATGGCAATCCACTCCAGCACTATTGCCTGGAAAATCCCATGGACAGAGGAGCCTGGTAGGCTACAGTCCATGAGGCCGCAAAGAGTCGGACATGACTGAGCGTAGAAAGACAAAAGAATAAGTAGGACGTAGTTTAGGACATTTCAATCAACATGCAATCAAACTAGGGATGGGGAAAGCTAAAGATGCCAGAATCAAAGTCCAAAATACCCTGAGAGGTTGGAAAGTGAGGCTTAAATGAAAAAGATGAAATTTTGTAAGATGGTTATTCATTCAATAACTGTATGGGAATCTTCTATGTGTCAGGTGTTGTTTTAGGCCTAGGGATGCTGTACTGGACAAAATACAATGAAAACCCTGCTCTCATTGAAGCTGACTCTGGGGGTGGGGTGGGCAGAGGGAATCAGACTTTAAGCAAAAGCATAAATAAAATACAAAAGTCAGATTCAGTAGGGATGGGGGATCTGGAAAGCAAGGGGCTGATGGCAATTTTAAACAAGGTGGTCAGAGAAGGCCTCGCTAAGGTGATAGTTGAATAGAGATCTGAAAGGAAACAAAGGAGCTAACCAGGTGGATTTCTAGGGAGAGTCTTCCAGAAAAAATGCAAAGGGGCCAGTGTGGCTGAGGACAGTGAGTGGCAGGCAGCCAGATGAGAGGGAGGCAGGATCAGACTAGATTTCAGAGGTATCATAGACCAGAGTGATGACTTTGGTTTTTAAAGGCAGCGGGGTGTGAGGAGCCACTAGCAGGTTTCGAGGTGAGCAATGACAAGATCTTTTTCGTAAGGATGCCCTGGCTGCTGTTTGGAGAATGGACTGCAGGGGGCAAGCACAGCCTGCCTGAGCCCGGCCTAGCCTGGTGAGTGCTGCTCCTTCTGAAAGCGGGCTACCCTCCTCTCCTTCACTCACCACCAAGTGTAACTAACTCCCAAGTCTCTGGACTCTGCTCATGAGCCTCTGTGGGAGGCCTGCTCTGGATACCTGCCCATCTTCTAGGTACCCAAGGCACCCTGACTCCATGGCACTTATCAGCAATGAGTATAACTGTCTGTTCTGCTTATCTCCTCCTCCAGACCCAAGGTAACCTGGGAGCAGGAACCCAGACTTTGTAATCCCAGTACCTGGTACAGTATAGGCTCAATAGATACTTAAGGAACAAATAAAAACCATTTCCGCAACTGTGTCTTATAAAAATCAACCTTTTAAAGTACAGTACCCTGAGCTTACAGTACCCAACACGATGAGTGGGGGTGTAGATGATCCTTAATTTAATGAGAACTAACCACTGAGATCTAGCTGCTTAAAAGGTAAACATGCTTACCAAGAAAGGCAGGACACACAAGTATACCCGACCTACTCAGTATCTGCTATAGGTCAGATATTAGGATGAATGTCTTCAGACACGTCTCATCTGAACCTTCCATGGTTAGCATGAGCTCCATCTTACAAGGAGGAAACCAAGGTTCAGAAAGGAGAAGTGTTTTGCCCAAGGACACACAGTAGGTCAAGAGAAGTGTCGAATACACCACTGACCACAAATGAAGATGTCCCCATCCTCACGAGTTCAGATTTTGGTATAAGAGACTTTCAAAAACAAGTGGCAATATTCTTTCAGGGTACAGGGTACAGGTGGGCGGGGTGGGCAGGGGGATGCTTCTTGGATGAGTGTGGTCAGGAACACCCGAGGATGTAATCCTTAAGACAAGAACTAAATGACGAGAAAGAAAACTACTCCAGGAAGCAGCATGAAAGCTAACACAGTGAAATGGGAAGGAGCTTGGCATGTTCGAGGAATAGAGAGAACCAGTAATGGAAGGTTTCTGATTCTCTGCTAATCTGACAGGCAAAACCCAAATAAGAGAAAGTCAACCTTTCTTTAATTTTTAAGAATTATCAGCGAGGGGACCTCCCTGATGGTCCAGTGGTTAAGAATCTGCCTTGCAAGGCAGGGGATGTGGGTTCGATCCTCAGTCAGGAAACTAAGATCCCACATGCCATGGAACCATGACTATTGCGCCCCCTGGCCTCAATTAGAGAATCTGTGCCCTGCAACGAAGTTCCCACATGCCAAACTAAGACCCAACACAGCCAAATAAATAAATATATGTTAAAAAAAAAAAATAATTATCAGTGAGGCTGTCAGAAGAAAAACAAAACTTATCAGTGAAGTTAAGCTGGAATTGACTGTTTGCATCTCTCCTTTTTCGAGTCTTTTGCTTTTTCTACTAATTTTATTGATTTTCAAAAACTCTCTACGTTAGAAATTTTAGACTTCTGCCCATCATATAAATTACACTTCTCCCACTTTTCTAATTTAAGTTTACAGTGTTTTTCAATAATCAGAGGTTCTGAATTTTTATGTAATCAAATTTAATAAGAACTTTTTCCTGGAAGACTAGAGAATAGCTTCTCCAACCTGACCACAGCCAGTAGGGTGGTGTTATGGGGGAGTAGAGGTCATGAGGTCTACAGGAGGCAGTAGGCACCTGCCTTTAGGAGAAACTGCTTAAAACAAATGTCAGGTTCAGCCCTGAAGGAGCAAAGAAAGAAAACAAATGATGCCATAAAGACAGGAGCAGCCACAGCAACATCAGCAGATGCACGAGGAGTCCTAACCAGCCATCCAAATCATTCCACCTCTGTCTCTAAAGTCTGTTATCCCTGCAGTGCTAGCTGACTGGTACCAGATATATCTAAGTAGATATGTAACGCCTCGGGTTTGGCTCACATCTCAAAATTCCTGCCCTGCTCCTAGAAAGAGCCCGGCTGGGATCCTCAGCACCCCGAGTCTTTATTTCTATTAACATGGGTGTCTGCACCAGAGAAGGGACCAGGCTCCTGGGTTCTCTAATTCCTAGGTGCATGCTGCTGACAGACCAAAAAACACTCCAAAAATAAAAAAACAAGTAGCAGTAAAACTCCAGGATTATTCACTGGTTTGGCACAGGAGGGATAACCACTGAGGGAAATGATTCACAAAGAAACTGTGACCAACGTGACGACCAAGCATAAAAAAGTTTTAATTTCTATTAAACAAAAACGAATTACAAGGAGGGGACAACATCTGCATCAAATATAACAGAACAAAGAGTAATTTCAAAACATCACATAGGATGATTAAGAAAAACAGCAAGTCTCTAAAAATTAAGTGGGCAAAAAGGATAAGAGGAGAAAATATACCTCAAGGAAACCACAAACACAAGAAAAACGTTCAATGTTCCCTGTAAATAAAGACATGAAAATTACAGCAATGCCGAGGTTATGTTTTTGAACGCTGGCAGTTATTACGGCAAAACTGGTACAAAGGCAATAGACCTTCTGGGAAAGCTACAGGACTACATTATTATGAGAATCACATGTGCTGATCCCCTTGCTTCAAATTCTTTGAGAATTTCTCCTAAGGAAATAATCTAATAAATGTGAAAAAAAAAAAGAAAAACAAACTACACATTCAGAGACATTCATCACAGCGTTATCTCTATTGCTGAAGAACTAGATGTAACCCAAATGTATACTGGGGGAATGGTTTGGCAAATTATGATAAAAATATTTCATTGATTATTATGTAGTCACTAAAAATGATTCATTACAAAGAGAGATAGCAACAAAATTATATGTCTTTGGGTATTAAAACAAACAAACAAAAAACTAGCAGGTACATCTTGAATGTGAATACATGAACAAAGAGGAAGGAGAATGTACAAAGATGAAAATATTTGTGTGATGGAGCAACACTGGATGCTAATTATAGCTGATTTTTATTACATCACCAGCGTAAAGGGCAATTTGTCATTTTCTACCAAAATGTTCATGGGGTCGCAAAGAGTCGGACACGACTGAGCGACTAACACACACAAACAACCCCCGAAAGATGTTAAAATGTGCACGCTAGAAGTATCACTACTACATAACGCTACATAAACACGAGCATGAGTGGGGGAAAAAAAAACCAACAGTACTGCAGCATTGTCTGGAGTGAAAAACTGTAAACCACCTAAGTGGATATAATGCAATGGAATAGGAAAATAGTCCTATAAAGAATAAAACAGATTTGTATGTATCAACATGAAAAAATATCTGGTATTTTTTAGTGAACAAAGTTAAAGAATGAGATTATACATATAACCTAAAGTAAGCTTGTGTGTGTGCTTGCTCAGTCATGTCCGATTCTTTGTGACCCCATGGACTGTAAGCCTGCCAGGCTCCTCTGTCCATGGAATTGCCACTTGCTACTCCAGGGGATCCTCCCAACGCAGGAATCGAATCCTTGTCTCTTACACTGGCAGGCGGATTCTTTACCACTGTGTCACCTTAATATGTATAAATACATCAGTTCCAATTTCATGAAATAAACATGTTATATACAAATGTGCTTTATGCACTAAACAAATCTGTAAGAAGATGTATCCAACTGTCAACCGTGATCAGCAGAGGGGAGTGAGATGGGGACTACACACACTTTCCTAAGTTACGTATTTCAGTAATGCTTAAATTTGTTAAAACATGCATCTAAAGTATTTTTTGCTTTTATGAATATAAATACACAATAGCATGGTACAGGTTGCAGGAAGCTCTGATTCGTGTAAGAAAAAGGGGTCTCATATATATGTGTGTGTGTGTGTGTGTGTGTGTGTGTGTGTGTGTGTATAAAGCTATGACAAACCTAGACAAAGCTATGATATAGCTAGAAAACCTAGACATTGCTAGAAAAGCTGACAAACCTAGACAGCATATTAAAAAGCAGAGACATTACTTTGCCAACAAAGGTCCATCTACTCAAAGCTATGGTTTTTCCAGTAGTCATGTATGGATGTGAGAGTTGGACTATAAAGAAAGCTGAGAGCCGAAAAATTGATGCTTTTGAACTGTGGTGCTGGAGGAGACTCTTGGGAGTCCCTTGGACTGCAAGGAGATCAAACCAGTCAATCCTGAAGGAAATCAGTCCTGAATATTCATTGGGAGGACTGATACTGAAGCTGAAACTCCAATACTTTGGCCACCTAAAGCAAAGAACTGACTCATTGGAAAAGACCCTGATGCTGGGAAAGATTGAAGGCAGGAGAACGGGACAACAGAGGATGAGATGGTTGGATAGCATCACCGACTCAATGGACATGAGTTTGAGCAAGCTCCAGGAGTTGGTGATGGACAGGGAAGCCTGGTGTGCTACAGTCCATGGAGTCACAAAGAGTCAGACATGACTGAGCAACTGAACTGATATATACATATAGATATAATAAAAGAAACTAACAATGTTTGTTTCTGAAGGAGACTGAGGTTGGGGGTCACAGTTGGGTGGGAGATCTATTTTTCACTTAGATCTTTTCAGATTTTCTTTTTAACTGTGTATAAGATTTACCTGTTAAAAGTTAATTTTTCTTTTACAGTTTAAAAAGTGATGTGAAAGATGAAGTTACTTCCTCTATACTATAAACTAGCTAACTATATAAAGTACACTGTTAAACTATGTAGAGGAAGAACTGAAGAGAAAAAGACTAATAGGAGTAATATACCTAATCATAAGTCGTTACCTAACTCCAGATCATGGCATTGTTTTTTCTTCCTTTTCCATTTTTCTTATAGTCTTTAAATATACTATATAAGATTTTTAAAAACCATTCACAGGCTTTAAACGTGGGAACGGTTTTAAACCTGATTTAACCTTGAAAAGGTCTTCTCAAGTTATTTTAAAGTTGGGAGGATTAAAAACACAAGAAAACAAACCTGTAAAGTCGTAAAGAACCCACAGTTCCAGCCAGCAGGGCAGGAACCCCAAGGGTGGATCCCGCTCGTTTCTGACTCATGCATCATGTCCCAGCGGCTCGAAAGAACGACGGGGACACAAAGACAGCAATCAAGCTTCTAGGGTGCAAATCCACCTCCGCCATTTCCTGGGGGCAAGACACTTAGCTTCACTGGGTTTTAGATTCCAAGTATGTAAAACGGGGATAATAGGTGTACCTACTTATCTACGTAGGTACACCTACATAGTTATGGGGTGTACCTACTTGTAGATATGTAGGCATGGGGAGGCGTTTAGCAGAGCCAGATACGAATTAAGGTTCCTGTAAATGTAATCATTATAGTTACAGTCGCGCAACAAGGTCCAGGATGCTAGGATGCTAGGATGCAAGGGTTTGTGGGCAGGCCTCCCCACCTCCGTCCACCCCTAGCCGAGGCCTAAACAACTGCTTCCGGTCAAGGGACTGCAGGATCCGGTGGCCCCGCCTCAGTCCCTTCGGAGTCTGGAGGCCCGCGCCGCCCCAGTTCCGCCCTCCAGACAGCTCGGGTCCGACCCCGCCCAGCCCCGCGGATGCCCAGCCAGGCGCTCAGAGCCGTCCCCGGAGGATAGAAGGCCAGGCTCATGGTGGTGGAAAGTCGTGCTCGGCCACCTCCCGGCCGCCTGCCACAAGCTCCCAGCGGACACTCACCATCTCGGACCGATCCGGTAGCTCCGAGTCGCCGGCCCTCAGCCCGGTCTCGCAGCCTTTCTGCGCCTGCGCACAACTCCCTGTCAAGGCGGACAGCCTCGGTAGCCTATCAGAATCCAGCGTAGGACGGCGAGGCGGGCGGGTAGGCGGGTCTTAGTCAGCTCCCTCAGGGCTCGAGGGGAATTTGCCTTGTGCAATCATAAAGTGAACGGCGAGAGAGCAAAGGAGCACTTCAGCTATGGAAAATTCCTAACTCCCACTGTGCCGAAAAGATGCTGGTTCGCGTTGTTGGAAGAGGCTTTCAACCCTCAACCGAAGTCTTGAGCTAGCTCTGGGTGGAGGGTGATGAGCGATTCTGAAGGCGAGGACTGGGGGTGCTGAGGCCTTTGCTCTCAGGTTGAGGCAAAAACAAGGCGCGAAGCCCAAATGCTCTAAAAACGCGAGAAAACCTGGAGTTCGGGCTGGAGTCAAGCGTCCTTGGGGGTCTCCAGAGCGACTCGGGAATATTCCATGCAGGCTCTGAGAAGTGGTCAAGGCTAGTCTGGCAGTCTGCACACTTTGAATCCTGTGTTCCCTTGGAGAAGCCACTTCACATTTCTGTGCTCCCTCACCTTCTAGACCTGTGTTGTTCCGTCTTCCACAAAACTGTGTTTTCTAGCAGGAAATGATTTACTAAATAGTGAACCTCGTGCCAACAGCCTGGGCTGACACCCTCCCTTACTCCAGTAGACTCAATTTAGTTTCTTCTAGTCACTGGAGTTTGCTGGATTTCAACACAGATGATCTAGTTCCCAAATTTCTTTCCACCGTAGCCTCAGTTGGGGAGGACTTGGTTCTCTTTCCATGGGCGTCCGCAGGTTAACAGGGCTGAATAGTGACTTTACAATGAGTAAACCAGAGGGTCAGGTTAACATAGCTGGAAACAGGACATATTCATACATGCCCTTTGATACCATGCACCAAGGGCACTCCACCTCCGGTTTTGTTTTTTTCCACAAAAATCCATGGCCTTAACTATGAGAAAACATTAAACTTGAGGGGCATTCTACAATGTGTCCGGGAAACACTCTTCAAAAAATATCAAAGTCATGAAACACTAAGAAGGAATGAGGAACTGTCACAGATTGGTCGAGACTGAGAAAATCACTGGTGAAAAAACTGGTGACGGCTGTATAAAGGTTTAAAAAGTTTAGTATAAAAGTTGAGGGTTATTTTATTGATGGTCAAGTTTTTATAATTGTACCAAGTTATATGGGATGTTAACATTGGGGAAAGCCTGGGTGAAGAGTTGTGCAGGAGTTCTCTGTACTGTTTTTGCAACAGTTCTGTAAATCTAAAGTAATTACAAAGTAAAGTTTTTTTTAAAAAGGATTGGACACAAATGATTATTGAATGCGGGAAACATTTGAAAAGTGTTTAGCAAGGGGAAGAAGGATAGGGTGACTGGACCCCAAGATAAGCACAGGAGTATTATGACCATCTTACATACGGTAAACCAGACTGAGGGGGGTGAATGAATTGAACAAGATCATAATCATAAAAGTAAAAAAAAAAAAAAAAAAGTATGGCCTATAGTTCATGTGACTGGCTGGAGCCAGAGTAAGAATTAAGGAGGCGTTGGAAGGAGTTAAAGCTTTGAGTGATAGGCTTTTGAGTTTTGGAATTAATATTCTGTGGAATGGAGGAACCACTGTGGAGAACTATTTGAGACTAAAGTCTTCCACAGATCATTCTGAGGCAGCACAAATGGACCAGAGAGAATGAAAGTAATGACAAGTTGCTACAGTCAGTGAGGGTAGGGATAAAGGATGTGGGCTGTGGCAATGGGGGCAGCTCTGAAAGAAATGATTCTCAAGTTTTGGAGGTGGACTTAACAGGATCTGAAGACCAATTAGATGGAACAGCTGAACTAGTTATGGAAGACTCCCAGAGTTGCTGTTAAGTAGAAGTACAGCAAAATGTTTAAGCACACAGTCTTTGGAGTCAGTCCTGGATTCCAATTTGTACTCTTGCCGTGTAACAGCTAAGGACACTTGTAGTTTCTCAATCATGTTGAACCTATTTTCTGTAAAACAGAGATGATCATTCATCTGTGAAAGTGACCAGGAACACTAAATGACAGTGCATGTCACATATCTGAGTGTTTGGGATATAGTAATAAATGCTGAGAGTTGTCCCAGAGTAAGTGAATAGAGGTGTGATATTGGTTGCTAGGATAGAGAAGACAAACAGAAGAGGTCTGAATTAGAAATGAGGAAAGTAACAGCGTGGCTGTTTTCACTTATCTGCAGGAGTGACTAAAAAGTTTCAAGGTCCTTCCTTGTGAGTTGCTTTGAGGAAACCCTGATGCTCACAGCATCTTTGCGCAATGGGAACTTGTTCATGGGGGACCAATACTGTCCTTCCTAGGTCTCCACTTAAGACCTGAAAGATTCCCATGGATCCTCCCCCTAAATGTCCTGACCACAAAGCAGCTTTACAGACACATGGAAACTGACCAATGAAATGAGCTGGGAGTGACAGCAGTTTGTTTTAGAGTTCTACAACATGAGATCCTCTTTCTTTAAGTCCAGAGACTAGCAGCCAGTCAGCCACAGCTGAGTCCCAGTGTGATGCTCTGAAGAGTTTGGGGCTGGAAAGCCAACTGTTCAATAAAAATAACTACTTATTTTCCCAGGGAGGATTTCCTCATGCTGGGGGAAACACGTCTTCCCTCTTTTCCTTAGCAACGGTGCAACTAGAGCTTCCTAGCTGCTTATATAGGACAGATTAAAAACGATAAGATCTACTTTGAAGGATCTCCAAGAAACCTATCTCCCAGTCACTGCTAGATCACCATATTAAAATAGATTAAAAAAAAAACAAAACCCACTTCCCTTAGCGTCTTTCCACTGGGTCAATTTTAAATAACAGCATGATCAGTTGGTTTTCCTAATAAGAAAAATTCTTGTTAACTAGCTGGTGATTCTCTATTGCTATTCTCTATGGCTGAAATCCTGTCTTAGGGCACCCTTAGTTGTGCCAGAAAAGGAGACATCTTCATCTTGGTTCTCTTCAACACAGGCACCAAATCCAGTCTCACCGGAGTCTTTCTAGTTTTTCTCCCATCTACTCCAAGCACAGACAGGCAGTAACTTGCCCACTTACAAAAGCAGAGGGGGAGAAATCTATACATCCTGGTCACATAAAAGGCTTCCCTGCAGGTGGGGAAAACCCTATTCAAGACTAATAGCAAAGTGTGCAAATTAAGGACCAAAAAGTTTAATTGTAAACAGTCTTACATCTTTTAAGGAAATGCAAGGGAAGGAGCCCCCTGCAGGACCTTTATAACAGCACTTGACTCCCTATGGTATCTGTAGAGTTACCTGAGTATTTGAAATTACAATTTAAGAAAACAAAGGAACTCCAATACAATAATATACAATCCAGTGCTGCTATTCCATTTTTGGTTAACAAAAGCATAACATAAATACAAATAATTCTGAAAGCAACTTAAAAAAAAAAAAATGAAGGGGGCTGGAGATGCCAACAGTATTAAATAGAAGTAGTTAACCTAAAGGAATTTAAAAGGATGGAGTTACATCCAAAACAAGGAGGGATATAAAAACAGAAGTCTTAATTCCACAAGTCATCCCTAGTAACATTTCAAGTTATTAACCAGATAAATAAAAAATTGGCAGAGTGGGCCTGATTGACATAGTTGATTTAGGATGAACCTCTATGGGCTGGTGAGTCATGTTTCACTAAAATATCTGATGAAATGACATTGGTATGTCAATCTCTTGATGAAAAATTAGTACCCGAACTTTTAAATAGAGTTATTGTAAGTCTTATGAAATTAAAATTCTCCTGCACTCTGATTTAAGATAATAAAAGCCAGAGCAGGAATTCATTATTATGAGCTGCTGGACCAGTTTTAAATCAATCTATTTGATAAAACAAGTAAGGTCCTTCCCTCCTCACCCAGGCTATGTGAAACACTGCCTTCCCCAACCTCCCAAAAGAGCAGAAGAATAAGGCAATTGCTCATTTTACTTTGTTTTTATTTCAACATAACATGCAGTAAAAAAATTAACAGGATTTATTAGCATTTACAATGCTTACAAAGAAAAAGGACTCTAAAAGCAATTTAGTTCAGATTTAAGAAATCGCTCTAATTAAACACTTACAATAAATCTATTTCCAAATGATCAGTTTGGACCAAAATTTAAGCTAGTATTTGGTAGATATTTATGTCTGCTGTCTATCTGCAATATTTGTAATTAACCTCTGATTCTTGGGATATCCAGCCCCCATCTTCCTAACACAGCAGGAAAGACATACACATGGCCATTTAAATTAAAGGGAGAAATAGAGCAAGGGAGACCCAAGGCTGCAAAAATATATACAAGCATTTACCTTTTCCAGAACTAAACATTTCTTCCATAAAAATATTAAATAGCCAAGCCCTATAGAACTAGGGCCGGGACTACTTCATATATAGCTATTCTGTATTTTAAAAATATAGGGCAGAAAGCCTTTTGGATGATATTTATACATTTTCGCACAATATTTCTAGGTCCCTAAATGAATCATCAAGCATTATGTAGAACAAAAAAGTCTACTTTCTTACATTATCTCTTAATTTAATCTCATAAATCTCTAGTAAATATTGTAGGTAACTACATTTCAATATGAGCATTCACCTCAATAGGAAGTCTTTATAGAAGGTTTAATCTCCATAGCCACATATTACCAAAGTTCAGACATATAATGAATGGGTAGTTGGCAGACATTCGCTCTGTAAGACAAAGCAATAGTTTTTTGCCCCCTACCAACAAAAAGGCAGAGTCACTTTGAAAACTAGGGCTTTTAGAGACCATAGTACATTTCCTAGAGTATGAGGAATAAAATCAAAATAAAGATAGGACTGAGGGGAGCCCAATCTCTTCCTTTACACTAACGACTTCTGGATGAGGCAACCCTTTCACTGACATGTCTGCTTTATGATGGCAGTGTTTGAGAAAACAGATGCACAAGTTTAAAAGTGTTTTTGTCATTGTTTCAAGATGTAAAAGGAAGAGTAGTTAGGGGAAAAAAAACCCATTTCCTTTCCAAATAGAACAGGGGTTTGCTATTTGCTTATTTTTGGCTCAATGCCCCTTTTTCATGCTATGCTACTGAAACCTGCCGAAGTCCCTATTTCATGAGATATTAGGTTATGAGTTCAGTTATGATAGGCACTCAGCTGGCTTAGGCTTCCTCACACTGTCCTCTGACAGCAGTCATCTTGCTAAGTCTAAGCAGGCTAAGTTAAAAAAAATTTAAACACAGAGAAGGTCAAAGTGCGTTAATCAGTTACTAACAGGGCAATCTAATATTAAATAGTCATGGGAAAAACCTGTTAAAATTGTTAGAGTTGAACAGAAAATCCAAATCAGGACAAGAGAGAATGGAAGTAACTACTGTAACGTCTGTCAGAGAAACTGTCGATTTGTTAAGTGTTATTTCACACAGACAATCCATTCTGTGGTTACTAGCCACGCGCCGCTGTACACGCACCACTTGCTTTTTCAGCCGGTGCCACGGCTCCTCCTCCCGAACGAAACTGTGCTTTATAGGTAGTTCATTGACCTCTACTCCGATTAGAAAGCACTCTAATTTGAACTCCTTAGCAGTAGTTAAATGTAACTGGAGTTGTTGGATTATGATAAAATTTAAAGATGGAATTGATATACAGGAACATACGAAAACTGTTGATGGCCTTCGATAAATTCACCCAAATTAATTCCAAAAATTGGCTAACTTTTTTTTTCTCTCTACAGTGAAGGCATCATAGTGTCAATATTGTTTGTGAAGTTTAGTATCTGCGAGGCAATTAAAACAATCAAACCTCCAAATGAAGAGTGTTAAGTCATTTGCAGACCAGGACCAACTTCTCTCTGAATTCAAATTAACAAAACTACTTTGTGGAGAGATACAAGAGTCTAGCATCTCTTTTCTAGGGATAACATCAAATGATGCATGGATTTCATGCTCCGGAAAGGAAAAACAACAGTCAGGCCAGGCTGAAAGAAGAGGGAGAGCACAAGCCGGAAATCTGCTCATAACCCCAGAAGCTGGGCTGTTTCAAACAAATACCTCTATCCATGAGGCTTAATAGGTAGATTTTACATATTTTAGTTACCAAGTGACCTCCCTGCATATTTTCAGAATCTCTAAAAGAAAAAAAATCTAAGTGAGACTTCTGAGACACATACACATATTTTTTAAGGAAACAATCTAGTGGAGTAAGACAAGGCAGATTTCATTGCTGTGTTAATCTCATGGTAAGTAAGGTTTATGACTAAGTCATTTGCAGATCTGATTTCTGAAAACACTGAGAAGAAACCCAGAATCACTGGGACATAAATCTCAATGATAACATTAATTTACTTACACTCAAGGTAACTCTCTAAACAGTCATAGTCCAATTTTACAAGTGTGCAATAGGCAAAGAAGGAAAACGCTGCAAATAAGTTCTTGTCCTTTGGTGGTGCAGGCTCTCAGAATTCACTCTTGTCCAAAGCCTTCTGTTTCTTCAATAGCAAATAACAGCTTTTCCTTCAGTTGCTCATAGCTCTTGTAGGGCGGCAGGTCCAGGCGGTTAAAACTAAAAGTAAGAATTGTCACCTTGAGAAAAGGATATATACTAACAATGGTTTCAAAGCCAGGCAAAATTAGGTTGAAATTTCAGTTCTGTCACTGGGCCCTTGGGCACCTGTTTTTTTTTTTTAACTTTTCTTTTTTCTTTGGTAAAATGAGAGTTAATAGTATTTACCTCTCAGGATACAATGAAGAAGAAGTAAGCATATATAGCATAGTACCAGATTCTCAATAGGTACTCAGTAAAATGCTAGTCCTCTTAAACTTTCCCATTTACTCTATTATCAAATGTGGCCAGCAAACGTTTGCTGTTTGGGCTAGATGGTAAATATTAATACTTTAGGCTTTGTGGGTCATAGGTCTCTTATCAAAAGGTTTTAAATATACCCCATTAACAATAAAAATATTTTCTGCTATCTAATATGCTGGTCCTACTGCCTTTCTCTTATTCTCAACTGTGAGTTTTTAAAGATACCTTCTAAAAAAAAGAAAAAAAAAAAGATACCTTCTAATTTGGGGGCATATTAAGGACACTTTCACAAGGTAACAGGTAGTGAATCTGCCCTGAAGCCTTGGCCTTCTACTACAGTTTTAGGATAAGGTGCAGGTAGATACTTGGAGGGCTTCCCAGGTGACTCAGTCGCAAAGAAGCTGCCTGCCAATGCAGGAGACACAAGAGACATAGGTTCGATCCCTGGGTGGATTGGGAAGATACCCTGGAGGCAACCCACTCTAGTATTCTTGCTGGGAAAATTTCATGGACAAAAGAGGCTGGAAGGCTACAGTCAGTCCATGGGATCACAAAGTGTCAGGCGTGATTGAGCACTCACTCAACAGATATTTGGTAACAGAAGAAATCATGTATCCACAAAGGGAAAATAAATTTACAGTTATAAAAATGAATAAAAACATGGAACTTGAAAAAGTAATGAAACTGGTTTTCATGCATGACTGAGATAAGCTGTTCACAATAATGTAATGGCACAGTGTGTTCCAAGTTTAAAAAAAGGGACAAAAGGCCAAATCAAAATATATGTGTACAAGGTGAGTATAAGAAAATCAACTGTATCTCGATATACTAGCAATGAATAATCTTAAGTGAAATTAGAACAATTCCATTTATAATAATTTCTAAAAGAATAAAATACTTAGGAATAAATTTTTCAGAAGAAAAGCAGGACTTATGTAATGAAAACTACAAAACACTGTTGAAATACATCAGAAAACTAAATAAAGGGAAAGACACCTGATATTCATGAATCAGAAGACAATACTGTTAGTATGGCAATACTCCCCCAAACTAATCCATCAATTTGTATCAAAATCCCAGCTGATCTCTTTGCAGAATTGGACAAGCTGATCCTACAATTCATATGGAAATCCAAAGGACCCAGAAGAGCAGAAACAATCTTGAAAAAGTTGGAGAAGGCATATCTAATATAAAAACTTACTGAAAAGATATAGTAATCAAGACAATGTTACTGTCATTGTGGACAAATATTACAGATCAATGGAAAAGAACTGAGAATTCAGAAATAAACCTATGTATTTATGGTCAACTGATTCTTCAACAAACATGACAAGCTGTTTTAAAAAGTCGTATTAATGAAAATACAAAAGAGTACACAAGATCATAAAAAGGGCAGATAGGAAAAAACACACAAATGTCTGGCAAGGTCTATATATGACCACTGAAATGTCTCACAAAATAAAGTGCAAATATTGTTGGCATTATACTGAATTCCAACATTTTGTATTTGGGTTAAGATATGGGTTTTTAGTTTTGTACATTTTTGGAAATGTGGTTAAACTACATTTATAATAAGAAAACATTATTTCTGTCACTATGCTAAGAGTATCTCTCTCTCTATAGCTACCTAGATTTGATTCCTTCCTCTACCTACAGAGAAATGTTAAAGTGTTTTCTAAATATCACATTTCAAAAAAAAAAAATGCAGTGGTGAGAAAAGGGATTAACTGTAAATTGGTAACAGGGATTGTTTTGGGGTGACAGAAACCTAAAACTGGATTGTAGTGATGGTTACTTCTTTGAAAATTGACTAAATATTACTAGATATGGCTAAGTTTTTTGTTACATAAATTATATGTCACTAAAGCTGTTAAAAATAATTCAATACCATGGGGAAAATATTTCATTTCTAATTTGTAATATGCTATAGTATATACAAGATAAATGAGAAAAGGCTATTTTCTACACTTTAAAAAATTTTTATTTTGGAGTATAGTTGATTAACATTGTTGTTAGTTTCAGGTGAATAATAAAGAGTTTCATTTATACATAAACACTCTCTGATTTTACTTACCAGGTATGACTTCTAGGCAACCAATTTTCTTTCCCAACTTTTTCAATGCAGAACTTCTGTGGCCCATTGCTCCCTAAAATATAGTGAAATCATCAACAGTTTGATAATGTAATGGTTCTCAAATTGCTATCCCCAATTCAGCTGTATCAGCATCGTCAGGGAACTTACGAATCACAAATACACAGGCCCCAACTGAACTGAATTAAAAACTCTAGGGGTGAGGCTCAGCAACAATATTTTAACAAGCTTCCAGATGATTCTGATGAGTGCTCAAGTTTGAGAACCATATTGTTAATGCATGCTAAGGAGGAGAAAACGCAGTTTCATCTACATCCCTTAGCTAGAACAACAGAATGCTGTAATTAATTATATCTCACATAAGAATAGAATGCATAAAAAATTTAATTTCAATTTTAAACAGGGAAACTAAAACTCACTGTCTTATAAAACTTGATTTAAATAGAAAACTGTGAAAATTTTAGAAAATGTAAACTACCTAGTGAATTCAATAGGTCCTGTAGGGTGTACCCTTACACACTTTTTACCCAATTCTTGTCTCTCATTTATCTTCAGTCAGCTGTTAAGGTTATCTTTTAGTACTGGTTTTCTAAAAACATCACTACTGCCCCCTAAGCAGCATTTTTTGGTGGTCACAAGGATTGGAAGTACTACTGGACTTTTGAATAAGACAGTGCCAGGCACACTTAACGTTCTGCCATGTGTAAAATAAGTCAAGCCAAAGAATTTTCTCATGTTCCACCTGACGAAACACAATACAAATATAAATTGGTAATACTTTTGCATCTACTAATACTGAAGTGTTTTCTTAAGTAGTTATGTGAAAAGCCCAGTAACATAAGATATGGTCATTATGAAACAGGATAGCTAAAATAATAATTAAGTTTAAAATTATTAGTTTATGTACTGCACATTCTCTCAATATATTATAGCATTTCTAGCCACACAGATGACAAGTTTAATAGTGCTAATTAGTATATAACAGTAGAGTCTGGATTACTTTTAATAGACTGAACCAAATATCAAAATAGAGAAATATGAAATGAAGGATTTTCAGTGAATTTCATTGATAAAGGCTATTTGATGAATAATACCAGTTACCCTGGATGCTTATGGACTTGTAAGACATCATGTTGTAAACATAAGCTATAATTTTAGGCTGTCTGTTGTTTTCAATCTTACTGACACTGCCCCTAAACCAAACAACCTTCATATAGACTCCTGCACGTTTATTCCTATTTTTAAAGCTACTTCAACTTTAAAAAGGTCTGAGGCCTTTTAAATATCAGAGCCTTGGCTTATACTGGAATTCCAAGATTAGACATTATACTTTAAGTTCTACCTCATTTTTCCTCTACTTTAATCAGCTATATTTTGGCAGGTATATTTGGCAGGTATATATTATCCTTAATTCATTTAGGCTATTTCCCTCTTTCTCTTACACTTATTTAAGTCTATTATTTTTTTACCTTTTCTATCTGTTCTTTCATGTTTCAGTAATTCTTATATAGAAAGAGCTTCTGATCTTCTCTTAGATCAGCTCATTTAAACAGGAACAACTTTTTGTGTCTTCTAATAGTTTCTCCCAGATATACATGTATGAAATATAATTTCTTCATAAATCACTTAAAAACTTCTTGATATTACAGTTAATGTTATGTTTATGTATTTTCTGGAGGTTATAGATACATTTCATATCTACCAACTTCATTATATAATACTAAAGACATAAATATGCTACAAAAATGGGATATTAGACCTGATAAGGTCAAGATCCACCAGCTTTAATTATTATATACATTACTCTTACAACTTTCTTTTCCTATACTGGGTGGAAAGAAGGTTAAACTAATTGTCCTCTAAAATTTGATGAATCACAATTTTACTGTCTTCCAAAAGTATCCTTCTGTATTGCTTCAGATTACTCCACCCAATCCTAATATTATTTCTAAGAGCAGACCTAGTTCTTATTATTTTAATAATCAAATTCCCAGTTTTTACTGAGAAACTTGTAGCAATTTTTTCTTCATTTTAGTCGCTATTCCTTAACCTCTCCAAACCCCAACATGGTCTCTCTTTTTCAAACTAGAGAGCATTCTCAAAGGTGCCCCTCTCCAAAAATGTACTTAGAAATTATCCTTTTTGAAAAACAAAAAAAGAAATTATCCTTTTTGAGACTTCTTTCTCTGAAGCACTAGATAAAAACTTCCCTTCTATATTGCTTCAGAGAGACTAAAATATTTTTCTTTTTTACTCCCTGGCCTCTCCTCTGCCTCTAGGATAGTCCTATCTCAACCCTAAATACAGATGTTTTTAAGCATCAGGTCTCTATTCTTTGTATTCTATTTCTGCACAAGCCCATCCATTCTCACAGCTTCAAATGTCACTGCTTCACTGCTCTTATGAGTCTACTTTCTCTAACTCTTACCTCTAAACTCAACATCTGTAAGACTGTCCTCTCATTGAAATTTTCTACTTGGTTTTCTGATAGTCACCTTACACTTAGCAGATTCCTTACACTTCACAACTTCTCCATGTTGCATAAAATGTAAGCATTCTTCCTTTACATTTAATCTTCTAATCAAGCCTTATTTCTACCTTTGGAACTCCTCTTATTTCTACCTTTTCCATCCCTATTTTCTCTCTTAAGATCAGTTTCTCATCATAGCTCTAATGGTTTCTTCCTATTTCCACGCTTTTCTATTTGCATGCTATACTATCAAGTCTTCCTCAAATGCAGCTTCAGCAAGTTCTACTGTCTTCAAAAAGCTCCCAGAGCTTCCAAAACCCTAAGTAATGTCCAAATTCTTTCAATCTGGTTTTTAAAATCTTGAACTGGTTCAACACGCTATCCAAAATCGTCTACTTGATCTACTTACTTTTTTACCTTTTGGCTGTACCACAGGGCATGTGGGATCCTAGTCCCCTGAACAGGGATCACACCTGCGTCCCTTGTGTCAGAAGCACTGAGTCTTTACCACTGGACTACCAGGGAAGTCACCTACTTGATTCTTTAATTTTGACTCTCTTTTTCCAGAAGACTTAAGGATTCCAACTTCTATCCTCCCATGCTACTTGCATATTGTTAGTGTTAAATAAAGACCTGAATTTACTTACTATTTAATCACAAAATATTCTTATAGTCATTCGCGTCTAAACAACATGCAATTTAATCAGTGACTATTATGTGACAGGCACTAGAAATAAAAAGATGGAAGATATGGATCTATATCTCAAGCAGCTCCAGGTATAACAGGGAAGAGTGGTAAACAAGTCATTAAAATATAATACAAACAATAGTGCCTGGCTCACAGAAGACACTGAAATGTTTGCCAAACGACTGAAATATGTGGAGTCTAGCCTAAGATTTAAACATTTTTGAGATAAGGATTACAAAGTGATTTAAAAGTTGACACAAATCCAGGTTAACTATATCTAATTAAGAAAACAGACATACTTTGTTATTTCTGATATACTGTATACACATTAAGGTAACAGCAGTGTGATCCTGTACACATACCCATTAGGTCAGCAAATCCTCCAACTGGCAGTCGGCAGGTACCAGTAACAAACTGCAAAAGTCGCATTCTCTTCTCATTATCGATTTCTTTAACAAACTGTTAAAAGCACATTTAAAGAGATATATAGGTCATATGTGACATTTAGAATACTAAACAAGAAAGGAAAAAAAGATCATTTCATATCTTAGTTGAACTCACAGGCTGATATGCACCAGAAAATGCACCCATTACCATGGATGGTAGAGCTTCTCCATGCTTGTCAAAAGCCCACTAATCAGCCCCCTCCACCAACACCAACCCGAGGACCACAACCTGATAGGTAAATAGAAAAAGAAGAGTGCCCTGGGCTCGCGAGTGCCCTACTCGTGCAGCCTCAAGATCAGCTCTTCTAGGGCACCCCTCCTTTTACCCCAGATCTGCCTGTCCAACAGACATACATGTGGTTACAAAGGACGCAGAGTTTGAGTTAGAACAGACTTTTTGGTTTTGTGAACAAATGAAATTAAGCTCACAAATTCTGACCTGAATATATCCCAGGAATGTTCTCTCAATGTTCTTTATGTTTTGGTGTAGCTATGTGTTGCCAGAATTATGTGGCTTTTAACTCCTACAACCCTGACTCAAAACATTAAGTTTCTATAGAATGCTTTCTAGCCTGTAGCACAAGAATTCTGGCTCAGCCAAATTTTTGGAAAGAATTTTTATCTTACTGTACTAACTTATAGAAGCTTGGTCATTTCAGCTTATGATTTTATGATTTTTTTAAAATTTATTTTTAATTGAAGGGTAATTACAATATTGTGTTGGTTTCTGCCATACATCAACATGGATCATCCAAAAGTATACAAATGTCCCTTCCCTTCTTACGAGTTTCTTTACATAAAAAGCAGGCATTAAGAAAAAAATTTTTCTACTGTGGTTAAATATATGTAAAATAAAAATTTACCATTTTAAGTATATAATTCAATGACATTAAACAGATTCACACTGTTGTGTAACCATCACCACCATTTCCAGAATTTTAGTTTACCAAACAAAAACTCATTTCTTTAAACTTACCTCCTTGCTTCTGCCTTCCTTCTCCCCTGTACTTGGTAAACTCTATTCTACTTTCTGTCTCTATAAATTTTTTTATTCTAGATACTTCATATAAGTGGAATCATACAATATTTGTCCTTTTGTGGCTGGCTTATTTCACTTGGCATAATATCCTTAAGGTTCATCCATGCTATAGCCTGTGTTAGAATTTCCTTTCTTTTTAAGGTTGGACAATATTGCATCGTATATACATACCACATTTTGTTTATCCAATCATTTGTTGATGGACATTTTAAGTTGCTTCCACCTTTTGGCTAATATAGATAATGCTGATTATGAACATAGTTATATGATAAGTATCTGAGTTCCTGCCTTAAATTCTTTTGGGTATGACCAAAAGAATGTATTGCTGAACCATAAGATAATCCTATATTTAACATTTTAAGCACCCACCAAACTGTTTTCCACAGTGGTATACAATTTTATATTGTCACCAGCAATGTAGGAGGAATTCCAATTTCTCCACACCCTTACCAAGGATGAATATTTTTCATTTTTTTAAAATAACACCTTAATGGGTGTACATCTCACTTTAGTTTTGATTTGTACTTTTCTAATGATTAGTGAGCAATTTTTCAGGTGCTTGTAGCAGAAATTTTTGAGGAGGCACCATTATGATTCCAAACCAAGGGCCTCTAAGTTCTAAACATTAAATAATTCTTAATGAGATATGAATAATGAAAATCATAGTTCAGACAATTCTATACACAATCCTCAAAAGCATTTAGATCAAATGCAGGGGAATATTATTACCTGGCATTATCTTATTCTCTGGGCAAAGGTGCAAGGTGTATGTTGCTTACTTGGCACTAGTCAAAGAATGCTGTATTCTGTATTCACTTATTACAATGCATAGAATGGAATGAGGACCCTGAACATACTGGTACATTTTGTTCTATGATTCATTTCCATATGTGGTAAGCATTTTCTACAAAGTTATGGTTTATCTTCCAAAAGAAAGAAACTGAGACAAACCTGCCAAAACCACATGATTTGTTTACTTGTCCTAGTATAATGACGGTAGATGGCATGTCTTTGCCAGTCATTCAAATCAATCTCTTGCATCCCACATAAAAGAACCTTTAGGGATAAAAAAGACAAATAGTTTCTTTAGGTAAATGTACAACCTATATAAAAAATGCTAGACATAGATAAGACTAACATTAGACGATTTTCAAAAATTAATCAGGAGGCTTTAGCTAAAAATGTGTGTCAAGAATTTCATCAAAATTTTAGCTATATTACTTATAAAAGTTGAGTTTCCATGTTTGGTATCATATATACACATATTCAGGTGAACAGTTACTCATTGGGCAGAGGTTCTAATACCTTTGGCAAAATTTTATATTTTTGGATAAATTATAGACTTTTAACCACTGGGGATTCTTCAGAAACATACTGCCAGAAAAAAAAAAAATATTACTGCCATTGGAAAAATAGTGAAGTGAGCTGAAAACAGACACCTGAAAGCATTATTTACCAGCATGCTTCAGAGGAAAGGAGAACTCATTACCTCTAATTCCTTTGCATCAAAGTACTGTAAATACTGCTGGGGAAGAATTTCATTAAAGCCCTCAAAGAAAGCTTGCGTCTGTTCTTCAACACCACGAGACAATCTCCATTCAGCTACCATTCTGGTAAATAATTATAAAAAAAGACTATGAGAAAGTTTAGATTTTACCTTAAATTCTGAGTACAAAAATAATTTTTACAAACTTTATTATGAAAAGTGTCAAATACACATAAGTAAAATAAATGAACCCTATGTACAGATATCTCAGCTTCAAGACAACACCAATCTTATTTCATTATGTCTCTATCCATACCCTAGACAGTGAGTAATTTCATCTTAAACAAGTATTTCAGTATATATTTCTATTAGGTCTCTTTTTTAAAAACATAACTATATTTCTATCATCACACAAAAAAGGTAACAATAATTCCTTTACATCAAATATTCAATGCTCAACTTCTACTGACTGACTCAAATTTTTGGACATACTGACTGTATCTGATTCAATTTTCTTCTAATTTTCATCTACGAAGATACATATCAATGTGAACAGTCAAAATCACATCAAATAAAAAACTTTCTGCTTTGTTACACAATGATTTTAATAAGCAAACAAACACATATTTTAGGCATTTGATTACTTGATGACAATTTCAGACAACAGAAGTTCTAAAGTTTATTAAACTGAAATTTTGGAAAATAGCAGTGTTGGTTGTATTGGACTAATCTCTCTGGTGATTATAATTACAAACACTGAGCAAGTTACAGACATCACATGTCTGAAGGCATCAGAGAGAAACCAAAGGCAGGCAGAAACTGGTGGGGACAAGATTCTTGAAGGAGGCTCGCACACTGGAACAGAGCCATGTTTACTACACTTTTCCTCTGTGGGCACTGACCAGTTTACAAAGAGCACAGGGAAATGAAACTCAAATTAAAAGCAACAGTATCAGTGGGCTGAGGAGACATAAGGTTGACAGCTTAAAGCTGCCGAAGCAGCTACAGAAAAATCCCTGAAAGAAAAAAGACAGAGGGAATTCTGAAATCTGCACTTCAAATCCTTAACTGACTCCTAAATACACATGTGCAAAATGATGAGATGCCAGGGAACCCTGTCCAGTGAACAACTGGAGAGTCAAAGACCCAAGCAGAAATTCTGGCAGTCACCTAGTGCAGTGGAGAGAGAATTTAAGTTTAATTCTCACAAGTTACATGGAAAATACCTGGGCTTTTCACTGTAAGGACTATGGAACCATGTTCTAAGGAATAAAGAATATGTTTTAGGATTAAAAGCAAAATGGAAATAGAGTAGCTCTAGCAAGCATCCACAAAAATAAATGTGATCTGTCCTTAACTTTTTGTAAAAACAAAGTTTTGACAAATATACTTCAAAGAAAAAAAAAAAAAGAATTCAGAGTCTCTGCCATGTATTAGCCACAATGAAAAAATGAATACATGTGCAAAGACGCTGAAAAATGTGACTCATAAGAGAAAAAAGTCCATAAACAATACTGGGAAAACTGATAGCCCAATGTTGAAGTTAGTAAATACTTTAAAAAAACTATTAAAATGTATTAAACAATTTAGAGGACAAGATGGATAAACTGTACGAACAGATGAAGAGTCTCAACACAGAAACTCTTGAAGAACCAAAAGGAAATTTAAGAATATCTGAAATGAAAATTTAATTGGATGAGTTTAACAGCACCGTATTCAAAGACAGATCAATCAAAATGGCCTAAACTGAATCACAGAGAAAATGAAAAAAATACAAACACCATCTGGGATAATATCAAAGGTTAAATATACATGTAACTAAAGTCTCTGAAGTATGAAAGAAGGAACCAAAGCAAAAGGAACATCTATAGAGAGAAAGCACAAAAATTTTCCGTAACTGCTAAAATGGCATCAATCACAAGAAGCTTACAAAATGCCAGAAAGGATAAATATAAAAGCAATTACAATTAGATATATCAGAGTAAAAATGCTTAGAAAACAAAATCTTTTAAAAACCAGAGAAGAAAGCATACACTTCATCCAGAAAACAAAAACAATGGCTCACATCATCAAAAACAGAAGCCAATAATGGAATAACAGCATTGGAAAAAAGTGCTAAAAAACAAACAAAAAAAAAACACCAAAAAACTATAAACCTAGAATTCTATATCGAGTGAAAATATCCTTCAAATACTGAAGGTGACATACATGTATTTTTGTATAAAAGCTGAGATAATTCACTGCCAACAAGAACACATTAACAGAAATGGTGAAGGAAGTTTTTAAAGCTGAAGGGAAATGATCCCAGGTGAAAAAAATGTATCTGTAAAGAAATGAAAACTAGAAATGGTAATGTGGTAATTTCTTTTAAAACATATTGATTTCTTAAAGCAAGAAAATAGTATTACAGGGTTATAAACATCAGAAATACAATGATAAAAATAGCTCAAATGGCTGAAGTGAGATAAAATTATACTATTATAAGTCTCTTATATTAGTATATTAGTTATAAATTACAATGTTACATATATGAATATATCAGTATAAAATTAATTAAAAGTGGTAAGTTAAGGATGTATATTTTCACTAGAGCAATCATTAAAAAATTAAAGAGGTATAGCGAGGAAAAACACCAAAGATATACAAAAGGAAAACTAGAAATCAGTAATACAAAGGAGGGCAGGAAAGGAGGAACAAAAGAAACTGGGAAAAAGAAGAAACAAATAGCAAGGTGGCAGACTTAAGTCCAATCATGTCAGTAACAACGTTCAACTTAAACGTACCAAATGCAATCAAAAATAAAGATTATCAGACTGGATAAAAATAGACCTAAGAATATTCTGCTTATAAGAAACATACTTTAAACAGAAAGACAAAGGATTGAAAATAAAGCATAGAGGAAGATATGCCATGCAAATATTAATCACAAGAAAGCTGGAGAGGATATATTAGTATTTGAAAAGTGGAAAAACAGGCAAGAGATCCAGAAGCTGGAATTCAAGCAGCAGCAGTTATGTGAAATCTCACCCATATCAACTGGTGCTGAGAATATGTGAGTGAACTAATAACTCGAGACTAAAAGTATGAAAGCACAGCATAAGAGAATACACTAAGAAAATCATTTTACTTAAAAACTTTACCTGATCTTTCAATATTCCCCACAAAAACATCTGCATATAAAATTGAGATTGCTTTCAATGCCATGATGTTAGACGGCATAGTAGGTACAGAATTGGTATTTAAAAGGGTGATCCAACACTGCTTCTACCCTTCAAACTTCTACTTCTGGAGAAAAACTGAAAGGCCTATCTGTTCAAAATTCTTTTCTATTACTTTATAAATCCATTCAAAATTCTTTTCTATTATTTTATAAATCTCCATATTTCTGGTTACACTGAAATATACCAGAAAGGGGAGATGAAACTCATTAACATTCACTAGATTAATTCTTTGTAAGGCTTACAGTTTGTAAGGCTTACTTCATGGGAGTCCCTCTACCCTGCTGCCTCCACAAGAATCCATCCTACCTTTCATGTGCTTTGCTGTCAGACTTGTTACAAAGAAATTTATACTGTCTACTGAACTTAGTCCTTGTCCCAATTTCTTGTCACCTGGCCTCTGTATCTACCATTGGGCTGTAGTTCTGTTATAAGGATTATCATAACTTACTAGCCACCACATTGTCCAAAGATTCATTTTCCTTGGCTTCTGAAGTACAGGACATGGCCAAGGGGCTATTAATCCTGAGCTTCCTGACAGCACCACACACTATGGCAACTCTCATCACAATTTGTGGCTTGTGCTTTCCATCCTATGTACTGCTTCCAATAACTTTTGCTCTATTTCTACATAACCGAATCCTTCCCAAACATCAAGTCTCAAATTAAATATCATCAGATTCCAGTTCCATGAATATAATTAGATAAAGTGATATCTCCTATAGTATTTGTTCCTCTCAATGTACTTACAAGATAGGAAGTGGTGAATTGTGTCCTTAATAACATACAATCAGGTCTCATAATAATTAGTATAAAGGCAAATAATACTTTTTGAAATACTGTATACTAGTACTAAGCAATTTATCAACGTGCTATATATAGTCCAACAGAAAGGTTAAAAACTATGCCAAAAAGAGCATTCTCTCTTACCTGATATACTCCTCTTTATTTTCTTCTGTTACAAGAATATTGCCACCATTGGGTTTCAAATCATGACTCTTGATTTCACCTAAAATTTCTTTATCAACGGAGAAATACATTTCCAAACCACACTCCTCAATATTGTTTTCTCTGCCCAAATGAAAGTAACACTGTTACACTAATTCAATCATTTAAGGTTCTTTTTAAAACTAAAGGACTGTGTTCTTCGGTAATTAATGTATTAGTCACTAAGGCTTGTCCAACTTTTTTGTGACATCATGGGACTACAGCCTGCCAGTCTCCTCTATCCATGGGATTCTCCAGGCAAGAATACTGGAGTGGGGTGCCAATTCATTCTCCAAGGGATGTTCCCAATTTGGGGGTCAAATCCTTGTCTTTCTGCAGAGGCAGGTGGATTCTTTACCACTGAGCCACCTGGGAAGCAATATGTTCTTCAATAACTATTGTTAAACTGTAACATCAGAATAACAAAGCTGGAACATGACGCTCTAATAGTCATATTTTGCCTAAGATTTTTGGGTATATTTCTATAAAAATAATTATACTGAATAATGAGACAGATTTAACATAAATCATGTAAATTCAGTAAACCAATTAAATGCTTACAGTCTGAATACATTACCAACACTATAATGAAAGCATACAGACTAGAGACTTCCCTGGTGGTCCAGTGGCTAAGACTTCAATGCAGGGGGCTCAGGTTCAATCCCTGGTCCGGAGAACTAGATCCCACATGCTACAACTAAAAGATCCCGCATGCCCCAAAGGAGATCAAAGATCCCATGTGCCACAACTGAGACCCAGCAAAGTCAAAGAAATAAATATTTTTTTTAAAAGAAAACATACAGATTATATTTTTATAATTAAAAGGAAACAAACTTACTTAACCCAGATGAGAGAATTGTAAAATTCTGGATCAATCGATTCTAAATCCTTCAGTCCAACTGGTTTATTCAAGATACGCTTATAGAATGGCAAAGAAAAACCTGTGTCTATGAATTTCCCATGGAACAGAGCCTATGCAAGAAGAAAACAATCCATAATTTTATAATAGTCACTGTATTTTCAGAATGTTAAGATGAGTTCTTCAGTTAAAAGACAAATAAAACCAACTCCCCATCATACAATCTATTACACAATATTTCTGGGAAAAGGGAAGATGTAACAACCCAATCTTAAGACATGTCTTAGTGATGAGAAAATTTCAAACGAGAAAGTTAAAGGCACAATGCTTTAGTATAGCTGAACAACTAGCAAAGTAAACACAGCTCTCCACTTGCACTTACCATAGCAATAAACCTGCCAATAAAACGAAAATATTTCAGGTGATCTGGATTGATGTAAGAAGCGGGGTTTATCTGCAAGCAGTAGTTATCCTTCCCTGCATATTCAAACAGGCAATACATTGGGTTCAACACCTCATGTGACAAAAGAAAGAACCATTCTCTGAAACCAAAAGAAAATTTAGGGTGAAAAATCTTGTAAGTAACCATACCAATAAATCAAAGAGTAGTGCTATAAAACTCTCAGGAATCTATATTCCTCAGGTGGTGATATTTCTCTAGTCTCATTTATTTTTACAGCTTCTGTACAAACCGCCATCTATTTTACAAAGATATTTACACACTGCTTATTTCAAAGAATCTAAGACATCATTGACTTTAAAGACATTATTTGATGAGCCACTAAAAATATTTTCCAACTGTAATACACATCTCAGTTTCAGAGATGTTAAAATATGAACATTTTAGTCTTAGAATCAGTGAAATACTAAACATAGGCAAGTTTAAACTTCACTGTTGACCCATGTGGTTAGATTCGCTGAAACAAGTCTAACATTATTCCATCCATGTCCAAGCCCCTCGTGATGCTCACTAAGTGCTACTGCTCTCTTAAATATGAAAAAACTTCCAATTTCACGGAGGCAATAAAACACTTAATTTGAGCTACTCATTCATTAGAAAAATACACTGAGAAGCTCTAATTCAAATGCTGTGAAAGTATCAACCAACACTAATATAAGATTATAGTTACTAACTATGTAACAGGGGTGAGGATCTGGCAGAACAGTAGGCAGAGTGAATCTGGGGCAGTTTATCAATTCATGCCCGAGATTTCTTTTTCTTTTGATTTATGGCCTCTGGTGGTAATCCTGCTTATACTTAATACTACTGATTAATTTTCTAGCTAGGAATGAATGATTATCCTCCTCCTGAATTCTCTTTACTTTGTACAAAATTAAATGTTTCTACTCATATTTTTATTTACCTGTGATTACTTCATACATTTTGAAATATGAAGTTTGAAACAAAACCTAAGTAAAAACCATTAAAATGCAGTGACCAGTTAGTGACTCCACAAAGACTCAGGGTCTGAAGCAGGATATTAATAAACTATATCTCTACACTTTACAGCAATCCCAGAGCAGCAGTTATGATCACTCTTATTATACAGATGAAGGTAGTTGCCCCAAGTCATACTAATAAGTACAGAAAAAGGATTCAAATGCAATCTTGACTTTGAAATCCTTGCTTTTTGTAAGGCCACTGATATGCAAATTTTTAACCGTGTATGATATATCATTATAGAATAAGCAAAGCAACTTGCTGCTTGAGTCTGTCTTCCAGACTTTGATTGGAAGCTTCAACATTAAGAAAGGAGAATTTAAAATTTTAAGTCCTATTTTATATAGCCTGCTATACTCTCAAAACAGATACGTATTTATTAACCTCAGCTGGGAACTGAAGGACTACTCTCCCTATCAGCAGTCTGTGTGGGGAAGTGACCTGACACCAGGGCCTTGTATGTTCTACGGAACAGATATGATGCAGTCTAACGAACACTGGCTTCTAGTGCGATGATGTGAAACTTGCATCCAGGCTCTACAACTTAGTTGTGTGTCTCTGGTGAGTCTCTATACCTCATTATTACCTGTAAAATTCTCTCATAGAATTATCCTGATGAATAAATGAGTGATGTGGGTGAAATCAACTAGCAGTACCTTAGAGAGAGAAGTGTTGAATTAATGGTTTTTGAAGTTTTATAACTGCAACATTTAATAAAGGTACAAAAACTTGCTACATTTCATTTTCCTGAAATAGAAAATTGAGAAAATACTTGCAAGCAAAGTGTAATGATACCTTTGGAGGAAAGGAACTAAGTTCTGAGTATTCATATTATCACTACCTTGCTACACCTCCATAATCTAAACCTTCTTCTCCTGGAAAAATCACCCACAAACGTCTTCGCAGATCTTGAGGACTGAAGCTCATTATCTACCAAAAAAAAATAAAAGAATTGGTAAAAGTAGAAACACCTTAATCACTTACTTCTGGGTTAGAAATCTCCTTCATTATAAGTAACTTAAATTCCTCAGGACATAGAATGGTGTTTGTAGTTTGGTCAATTCCACATATACAGAAAATACATTAAAGTTTCATAATATTTTATAAATTACACATATCTATATTTCTATATACTTTATATATAATTTTCTTTAAATGATCCTACCACTGACAAAATTTCTTCTCTCACTTGCTTAGAACAGAGTAACTGTGACCATGATCAGAGGTAAGGTCCTTATTTGGTTTGGGCAGGTTTCAGTTTGTTTTATACCCAAAAGGTACACATAATAGCCAATTGGCTAACTTGGAAATGAAAAACAGCGGCTGTGAGAGAACAGTTTACCTTGGAAACTCATTCTCAGTGGAAAACTGGAAAAACTGCTCAAAGTTTGTATTCTACTACAGTAGTTAATATGATCACCTTCACATTTTTAGGACAGTGACATTACTGAGCGACAGTGGAGAGGTCAGTCAGGCTCTTCCTTTTTAAAAGTATTTAAATACTTGCCCAAAATTGGGCATGAGATTACAAACATTACTCTTAGAAAAAAAAAAAAATGACACAGAGAGTAAAAGTCCATACAATGATTCTATTTTATGAAGGGACAAGAATGAACAATCAAATTTAAATATCTAGAGAGGCCCAGGAAGTGACCTGCTTATTCTAGGGATCTCTCAGTTCCTATACTTTCATGAATTCATATCCCACATGAAACAAATAATTTGATGCTTATGACAAATGTTCTACAAATACTATAGGCTACAAATATACCAATGGAAATAAGTTAAAATTATCTTTTTTGTTCATTTCTTGGCCCTTCTGGTTATTCTTTGTCCCTGTGGCTGCTCCCCAAACTGTAGCATAGTCCCTGATCTCTTTTGCTGTTCCCCTGTAAAAAATATATTTAAATAATACCCTTTAACAAATGTCTAATATGAAGGAGGGCTTTGCAGATGGTGCTAGTGGTAAAGAACCCAACTGCCAATGCAGGAGAGGTAAGAGACACGGGTTCAACCCCTGGGTAGGGAATATCCCCTTCAGGAGGGCATGGAAACCCACACTAGTATTCTTGCCTGGAGAATCCCAAGTGACAGAGAAGCCTGGCAGGGTCACAAAGAGTCAACATGACTGAAGCGACTTAGCACACCCAGCACACAATATGAAGGAAAAAAAGAAATGTTTCTCCTGCCATTTCCCCCATACGCAGTTTTGCTATGTCAAAAAACACACTACCTTAAACAACTTTATCCAAACATTATGAAGAAAATCTGATGCTATTTTTGTTATATGTCACTCTCCCAAAGCAATCACATTTTTAAGTTTTTATTTCACATTTATTGGATGGGTGTACAGTCTAGGGTAAGAATTTTTAAAAACTGTTTTAGCACCACCTGATCTGTCATTCTGCAAAAGTCTCGAGGTGTCAAATGCTAAAGGGACATTTACTCATGTTTGCATCTTTTCAGCACTGCTATCATCAAGTCACTTTCCAAGAAACTGGCTCACCAGGGATTGACCACTCAGTGACTACATACTGGTTACAAACATGAAAAGAACAGAGAGGCAACAATGGGACAGAGAATGGCCTTGGAGCTTTCCTTACATCAGACTAAGAGAATGACTCATAATTCCCTAAAGTGGCCTTAGTCAAGATCTGTTCCTAAAAAACTATCTGCTCCTACTTAACAGGTATTTCCCTTCAATGTTAATAACAGGTTCCATTAGTAAAGAATGCAACTGCTTCTGAAAGTAAGCAGACAGCCACTGTCAACTATCTCAATCTTTTTTCTGTTTGCATGCAGCTTGGCACTTTGTGAAGCTGTAGCTACCAAATTATCATAAAAGTTTGATAATAAAGAATCACATTCACATCTGTCCATAAAATAAGGATGAACTGGAAGTTTTCATACTGAGATATTTTTCCCACTGGTTATTTTCATACAACAATCACTTAATGTTTGTGTGTGTATTCAGTTGCTTCAGTCATGTCCAACTCTTTGCAACCCTATGGACTGTAGCCTGCCAGGCTGCTCTGTCCATGGGATTCTCCAGGCAAGGATACTCAAGTGGGTTGCCATGCCCTCTTCCAGGAGATCTTTCCAACCCAGGATTCGAACCCACGTCTCCTGAGACTCCTGTATTGCAGGTGGATTCTTTACTGGCTGAACTACCAGGGAAGCCCAATCACTTAATACTTAGCTGCATTTGGTTGGAAAACAAAGTTGTAAAATAAACCAAGTAGTAAATTAACTCAGGTTCTAAAGACAACTAAAACATTTGAGACTACTCCTAAGAACATTACTTTTAGATACTGTCATCAGTGACCAATTACACTTTTTACTACATAAAAAAACTCTTAAAATTATAAGAATAAACATGCTTATTGTAAAAATGCAAGTATTTTCAGAAGTATAAATTCTCCCTCTTTCTCTATCTGGAGCCAACAATGTTCATATGAGCTTTGTTCATATGGAACTTTGGTAGATGTTTATCTACCAAAAGCCTATTTTCTTACTTAAATATCAATTTCAAATCAAATACCGAGCTTAGAAATGGAAACATGAAACTAGTATTAAATTACTATGACATTTCAAAAGCACAGAACATACACATACACAAAACATACACACACAAAGTTATCTGCATTTTCCTAAATTTTAAGTACTAAGGAATCTGATGATGAATGAGACTTAAAAAATTCAAGGATTTCATCAAAGTGTTTAGATTAAACTGCCAGCACCAAAGGTTTTGGGTTAGAAGCCAAGAGGCAAACCACTGAGTGAATAAAACAGTACCTGCTGAAAGGAATCCTCAAACAATGTTTTTCTTGTCACTGTAATCTTTATGTGCTGTGGCATGGCCAGTTGCTGAAATATAAGAATGTCTTAAGTCAACTCTCACCATTAAAATGGCCTATCAAAAAACCAAAAGAATAAAGTTTCACTTACTTTTTTTCATTTACAGTAACAAGTAGACTATGAATATGAATTTTTATTTAGTAATGTTTAACCATACATTTGTGAGTATTCATGCTAATTATAGATCATCTGATATATAAAAAACAGAAGAAAGCAAGATGTTGTACACAGCAGTGATTACTTAGTGAGTCAAATTTTTACTTAAATTTTCAAAAAGCTAATTCAAATTTTTTTGGTTTACATGGGACCAATTAATTATAAGTTTCAAATTTAAAAATATTCATCACAGTCACACTTGGACTAGTGCATTAATTTTACTGAGAACCCATAAAGAAACCACTAATTCACTAAACATTTATATTAAAAATAATTGATAATGTGTTAAAAATACTCTGAATATAATCACATATGTGTACTAATGTATCTATCAAAATGACACATACATATGGATCTATCAAAGTCATATCAAATGCTAGATATGAAAGGAGCTGGTTACAATTTATATACCAGAAAAAGTTTTAACTCATTTGAAGATTTTTCCAACTTGAAAATAATGAGTACCTAAATGAGTAGCAATGCTTCCTTATTCAAATGGTTTCAAACTTATTCTTCTGGACAAGAGAAGTCATAAATTACCTGTGATAAATCTATTTCTTGAATCTAAAAATAGAAAAATTCCAACCCTTCCATATTTTACCTGTTTGTCTATACGTTAATTAATTCTACAATCACTGATTGTGTAAGCAACATAATAAAAGGAATACGGAAATACAGTACTGGTACTAACCTGACACCAGAAACGGAAATACTGAACCTTTGCCTTGAAGTCCCGTACATAGGCTATCTGGGGTCCATTGTCTCTGAGGAACAATGTTAATATGACATAAATCTGCTTGTAAGATAAAATACTGAAGGAAAACACAACATCACACTCCCTAAGTACTTAGAAGTTAAATACAAAATTGTCTCAGTACAACATACTCCTAAAACCACCTTAAAAATGAAATATTCCCCAAGACTACTTTTAAGTAAGAAAACAGAAATACACTTTGATCTTTTTAAAGCTGCTGTTTCTGAGATTCTCTCTTATATTCAGCCAAATATAATAGGGCTAGGTAAAGGAGGTTTTGTCTCAGAAGGGCATCTACTCCCAAATTCACTCTCCTTTCTCCTTAATACTATCTTGAGATTTACTTGGGCAGACTGCTACTTATGATAAAAACACTTCCCAGTATGGCTGTGTGACTTAACTATGGCTAGTGATCTTAAGTGGATGTGCTATTGAATAGGACTTCCAGGAAGGAAGGCTCTTTTAAAGAGAGCAGGGATAGCTGGAAAGGGATTTTTCTTCCCCCTTTCCAATTTGTTCTTCCTCCATATCCCAGCTCAGAGTGGGACTACGACAGCTAAGCTTCAAGCAGCTATCACAAACTATTAGGTGACTCTCACACAGATGATGGCCTAGCATGGTAGGACAGAAATGAAGAAGCTCAGATCACTGATGATACCATGGGCTTCCAAACTAGGCCTGGACTTCACACCACAAGATTATTTGCTTTTTCCCTGAGCTACTGTTGACTTCATTTTCTAAATGTTCAATGTAGAAATACAATTGATTTTATATATTGACTTTGTATCTGGCAACACTTAAATTCACTTGCTAGTTCTAGTTTTTTCCCCTAGATTCCATATGATTTTTATACAGACAGTTGTGTTAACCTGGGATCTGTGTGAAAAATTGTGTGAAAAAAGAGTTTCACTTCTTTCCTTTCAATCTTATTTCTTTCCCATCTCACAGGACTACCAACACAATGTTGAATTTGGAAGTAGTGACAGAAGAAATACTTGTCCTATTCCTGATGTAAGAGGTATTTTGCCATTAATCTTATACAGATACTATTTATCAGATAAGAAAGTTTCTAAGGCAGCTGAAAGTTTATAGTAAACTAGCACTGTATTTTGTATACTCTGTACATTGCTTTTTCTCCTTTAATCTAGTAATGTGCTGAATTAAATTGGTTTAATATACAAAATTCAATCAATCTTGCATGGGGAGGAGGGACTCCACATGATGATGGTGTAATATCCCTCCTGTATCTTGCTGGACTTAATCTGCCATTATTTTGGTAAAGATGCTTACATCTATGTTCATAAAAATATTACTCAATAATTTTCGTATACTGTTTTTGGCTGATTTTGGTATCATACAATGAGATACCACTTCATACTAACTAGGATGGCATTATACACATCATGTACGGATGTAGAGTTGGACCATAAAGAAGGCTGAGCAGCAAAGAACTGATGCTTTCAAATCGTGCTGGAGAAGACTCCTGAGAGTCCCTTGGACAGCAAAGAGGTCAAACCAATCAATCGTAAAGAAAATCAACCCTAAGTATTCACTGGAAGGGCTGATGCTGAAGCTCCAATACTTCAGCCACCTGATATTAAGAGCCGATTCACTGGAAAAGACCCTGATGCTAGGAAAGATGGAAGGCAAAGAAGGTGGCAGAGGATGAGATGATTAGACAGCATCACGGATTCAATGGACATGGATGTGAGCAAACTCCAGGAGATGGTGAAGGACAGGGAAGCCTGGCATGCTGTAGCCTATGGGGTTGCAGAGTTGCACACGACCTAGCAACTGAACACCACCACCACACATATACATACACACACATACACACAGAGTAACAACTGTTGGCACTGATGTGGAAAACCTGGAACCCCATGTGCTCTACCGGTAAGAACATTAGAACAATATGCCCACTGTGGAAAAGTCTGGCAATGCCTCAAAAAAACACAGAATTATCATTTGATTCAACAATTCTGAGTATACACACAAAAGAACTGAAAGCAAGGACTTAAAGAGGTATTTGTACATTCATGTTCACAGCATCATTCACAATAGCCAAAAGGTGGAAATAATTCAAATGTCCATGAGCCACATGTATACACGAAATATGGTAACCCATAAAACGGATTATTATTCAGCCTTAAAAAGGAATGAAATTCTGATAAAAGCTAAAACATGGATGAACCTTGGAAACATGATGCCAAGTGAAAGAAGCCAGTCACAAAGGACAAACTATATGATTAGTCAAATCACAGGAACAGAAGGTAGAATGGTAGTTATCAGGGACTGGGGGAGAGCAAGATTGAAGACTTTACTGAATAGAGTATGTACAGGATGATACAAAAACGTATTAGAGACGGGACAGTGGTGATGGCTGCACAACAATAAATGTACTTGATGCCACTAAGATGTACATCTAAAATGTTCAACTTTGTTATGTCTATTTGACCACACACACAAAAAACCCAAACAAAACACATTAAACAAACATAGTTACTTTTCAAAAATGAAAAAGAAAAATAAAGGAGCCTTCAAGTTAAAAGGTGACAGAAATGAAAGAAAGCGGGTATCAGAAATCAGGGATTAATTGGTGAGCAGTACTGTAATGATAACTTCTGAACACTCTCATTTAGTGCTGTGTTAACAGATAAAAATAGTAAGAACTGCACTTTTCAGTAATTGATATCTTTACATAAAAATCTTAGGAATCAGTTTTACTTTTAATCAAAACATTTAGAAAACTTACAAGGCAGATTTTCCGGTGCGGGGATCTATATAGGTGGTTGTTCTTCTATTGTGGTCCACAAAATATGGAATTCCATCTACCGTGAATCTCATTTCCCAGCCTTCAGGTAAGGGCTTTTCATTTAATTGACTATATAAAACATAGAAAAATATATAAACAAAAAATGCTTAAGAGTTCCTTGTTTGCCAAGTACAGAAACTAAACATACCCATAAATGCAGTAGATATCTTCTAGAAAACCAGTTAGTCTAGCATTTTCCAGCAGTTTACTAAAATCCTACAAGCATGTTAAACACGTGAACAGATCTATCAACCAGTCTTCTCCCATCTACTCTGCCTGGATTACCTACCTGCCTAAACATCTCATGGTAACCAAGCTCCACCAATTCTGCCTTATAACTCTTCATGTTCATTCATCACAGCTTTCAATCCCTAGTACCATCCTTGTTGTTGTTCTGTTCTTTAGTCGGTAAGTTGTGTCTGACTTTGCAACCCCATGGACTGTAGCACGCGAGGCTTCTCTGTCTTTTACTGTCTCCCAGAGCTTGCTAACTCATATCCATTGGGTCGGTGATGCTATCTAACCATCTCATCCTCTGCCGCCTTCAGTCCTTCTAATGAATATTCACTTACTCTGGCTCTATTTATCTTTTAAACTTTCAAAATAGCCACTTAAAAGGCTTTCCTGCTTTGAGTCTTACTCTGGTCCTTGATTCATTTCATATTGCTGACAGAATGCCAAAAAGGAGATCTGAACAAATCTATTCTCTTCTAAAGTGGTATCACTATTCATCACTAACCAAATACAAGATCTAAACTCCCCCATTTGGCCCTCACTTTGCCCCTATGCAGCACCCTCTATGCTCCATTTCAGTTTTACCTCTGCATTCTATCTCCAAGTCCCTTCCATGAACACTGTGTAGTAGACTCACCATTTCACAAGACATTCTGCCAAACTTCCAATCAAGACTTTCCCCTTGTCCAGAATCTCTTCTACTCTTGTTTAGGCAACTCAAATCTTTCTAAGGGAGTATGCCTACCCACTTACTTAATACCTGTCTTAAGATCTTGCTTATGCTCTTTAAACTTCAATGTTTCAAGTTTTATCCATATTTTCCAATTCATTTTTGTCTATTCTCCAGTTTCAATTTTCTCATCTGGTGGGTTTGGTGAGATGTTGAAACAATGGAAATGTTCAAGTTCACATCAGAAAGGAGGAAAAGGAGGGGTTGGTGGCATTTAATCTCACTGTTTTAGAGAGCCACTATTGCTGACAGGAGTGTCACTTTCCTCAAGTTTACTTCAGAAGGACAAAAGGCTTAGAAATACAGCCTAGAACAATATTTTGTGAACCACATCAAAAAGTTAACATTTAACTATATTCACAGAACTACACGCAAATGTCAGACAAATAGACTATCTAAAACTTTTAAGAACACTTCTCATTTGTTGTAATCATATTTGCAAGACAGTATCAGTAAAAAGTTGTCTTGAAAACAAATTGGATAGAACTGGCTCATTGGTTTATTTGTAAAAATATGATTCTTATTTCCACTCTGAAACTTTAAAAGTTTCAAGGGGCAACAAAAAATGATAGCAAATTAGAGAAAGGTGATGTGGTCTAGTCTATCCTTAGTGATAGAATTTTAAAATTAAAAATGTTACCTATGAAATTCTTAATTATTACTTTTTAAGAAACTGAAAATACATATTTTTAAAGTTGAAAGTTAAGTATTCTATTTACTTAGGCTGCTCTCTGTTGCTGCACATGGGCTTTCTCTAACTGTGTTGAGTGGGAGCTATTCTCCAGTTGCGGTCTAAAGGCTTCTCGTTCCGGTGGCTTCTGTTACTGTGGAACATGGGCTCTAGGCACACGGGTTTCAGCAGTGGTGGTGTACAAACTTAGCTGCTCTGCAGCATGTGGGATCTTCCCAGACCAGGGATTGAACCCATGTCCCCTGTACTGGCAGATGGATTCTATCCACTGGACCACCAGGGAAGTCCCAAAAATATTTAAATACTGTAACTCTACAAAATGTGACCTGCTGGTACCCAGAAATAGATTTTAAATTTAAAGCATACCTTTAAAATAGAGGTCCTTAAAACTCTGACCTATGTGAGACATGAAGATTTAATCACACCCAAATAGAGATCAGACCTCTGCCCTCAGCTACTGGGAAAAGATCTCTACGCCTCTGGAATATCCTGCCTGTCAGGAGTATCTCTGTTTGAAGATACTTTGAAGCCCCTTTGAAGCTTAGGGTCTTCAAACATCAGACCGCCAATCAGGTGGTTTATGAAGGAGGCTTTGGGAATATATGCCATTATCAGCTCTGACCTCTGGAATAAACTAGACACTAAAAGGTATTAGCCCATCTCTGGGGAAGAGCTGGAAACTGAAGGTTAGCTTTGCAGGCAGTACATGATGGAGCCCCAATAAAAAAACTCTGGATACTAGAAAGGTGCGATTCCCTGGTTGGTAATATTCAACACGTACTATATTCCATATCAATTCTGGGTATCTGGAACCCTTCCCAGGCTCTGCCCTAAACATCTCTTCCTTCCATTGTTCTAATTTATATCCTTTACTAGTAACAAATGTGGCTGTGAGTATAAAAAGTTTCTATGAGTTCAAGTCTCTCTAGTGAGGTATTAAACCTGAAAGTCATTGGGGAGATGCCCTAAATTTGTAGTCAGTCTCAAGTGAAAGTACCCCTGGAGACCTCCCAGCTTGTTGCTAATGTCTTGCTTGCTAAGTCACTTCGGTCATGTCCAATTGCTTGTGACCTCACAGACTGCAGCCCGCCAGGGTCCTCTGTCCATGGGATTCTCCAGGCAAGAATACTAGAGTGGGTTGCTGTGCCCTCCTCCAGAGGATATTCCCAACCCAGGGACAGAACCAGTGTCTCCTACGTCTCCTATATTTTAGGTGGACTCTTTACCACTAGCACCACCTGGGAAGCCCCACCAGCTGGTATGGCCTATATAAATATTTCTTTTAAAAACATAAGATTTTAAAGCAACACAAAATGATATAAAATCTTATGTTTCTATGTACAAGACAAATTTCTGTTGTTCAAGTCACTCCATATGTAGTACTGTTAAAGCAGCTCTAGCAAACGAATACATGCAGTATCACAATGTCACAAAGACAATTTTATATACATAGCAAATACTAAAAAGACAAGCTTGTAATAATGTATCCCTTTAGTGACATATTAACTAGCAAGTTCTTGTAATGATGTATGTAAACAATATTTTGAAATATCTGCAACAACTGCAGAAAAACATCTGTGATTTCTACTGGTGACAAAGTCCTAGGATTGTTAATTCTACTATAGTTGTGACCTACAATCATAATGGAAAGAACACTCAAGTTTCAGGTAAAGGTTTGGACCTTGGTCCTTCACACACGAACATGTCTTTACCCCCTTCTAAGTCACATACTCCCTGAATTCTACTGAGAGATCTCAGCTTACAAAACCCTGCTTTAGAATTAGTAAGCTGGTCTTATAACAAACAGGTAATTTTTTGGGGAAAAAATGTAATAGTATATTTTTTTCTCTTTCTAAAATATGTGGGTGATTAAGACCTTTGAGGAAAGAATATGTAATTGATCTTTTACATAAATGAGTTGGAAATACAGTATAATCTTTAAGAGGTTATCTGTATACTAATAACTACAAGTTCTTACTTACCCTTGATTTCTGGGGTCTTCCCATTGTGTAATACGAGTGTTGTGGTTGACAAAATATACTCTACCGTTGCTGTCCGTTCTCTTCTCTTTAAAACAGAAGGAAAAAAAAGGTAAAGCATTAGAGTTGGCATAGTTTTCTTCCTCAAATTAAGATGAGCTGATATTGCCATTTTTCACTGCACTGTTGATTCTGTAGTTTTTAAATCATAACTTTTAAAGTCTTAATTTATTCTTTCACTACTAAATCTACATACTTACTCAAGTTATAAAAATATCGTTATATCCTAGAAACTAAACAGATATAATTCACAATATCCTGCCCACAGAATTTTTCTGTTCAACCTAACCTGTTCTGTTCAACAACAGCAAGAATAATTAACTGTTTTAAATTTGCATGAAGTGAAGTCACTCAGTCGTTTCCAACTCTTTGCGACCCCATGGACTGTAGCCTACCGGAATCCTCCATCCATGGGATTTTCCAGGCAAGAATACTGGAGTGGGTTGCTATTTCCTTCCCTTAACAGTCCCACAGAGTAGGTAGTTTTCATTTATCTTAAAGATAAGGATTTTCAGATAGGCTAAGTGATCTGCCCCTAATCTCAGAATTAAGTAGTAGCTGGACTCTAGCTAGCTGATGTAGGATGGAAACTGACATCTCCATTCAGAGATGTTTTTTTCATATTGCACCATCTCATTTCTGAAAATATAATGGGGGTATGTAACTTAACTGTTTCTTTGTTATGTGCTGAGTCACTGAGTCGTGTCTGACTCTTTGTGACCCCATGGACTACAGCCCGCCAAGCTCCTCTGTCCATAGGATTCTTCAGGCAAAAATACTTAAGAGGGTAGCCATTCCCTTCTCCAGGGGATCTTCCTGACCCAGGGATCAAACCTGGGTCTTCTGCATTGCAGGTGAATTCTTTACCATCTGAGTCACCAGAGAAACCTGTTTCTTTGCTATATGCTAGGTATTACTCAACTAGAGAAGACATTTTCCAAAATACATCCTGTTTAATACAACCAGTTTCCTTTTTTACACCACAGTTGGGCAGCAGGGCTCAACTCTTTAATTTACTGTATCTGTATCTGAAGCAGTGTGTTTCCCCACCTGCATCTTGTTTTAGGATTCTCCTAGTTCTCTTATACCCATTCTACACAATTGTTCTGCTTCTCTGAGCTTTCTCATTAAGTTTAGAAGATGTGTAGATATAATTTTCTTTTAATAACCAAGTAGCTTTGAAATTTTAATATTAACATTAGTTCTGCTATTTTGAATTATTGTTTTCTCTGCTCCATTACAAATTAATTATTCAAAAGATAGGTCTCTTACAGTATCTAAATCTTTTAAATTTGGCCAAGATGTCTCAAAATGAACACTTAAGAATTCATTATTATAAAATGGATTCCCACTTTTTAAAAAGCATGGTTACCTTAAAATTAGCAATTAAAAAAATTAAGCTTAACTCCATTAAGCTTAATTATTTTTATTCCTATGGTTTGAAAGTTCATGTCTATTTTCCAAACAACACTTAGGTAAATCTTTTGGACTTTTCTTTAAGCAAGATATTGCAGAATGAGTGTTAGGCCAAATTATACAGCCTTGTAAGGTAGTGTTTGGTAACTTTCAACTTCTCTCCAGCACTGAATCCATGATCTCAAGTAGCAGTGATGATACCGGGGTAGGGGGTGGAAGGTGGGGGTAAGGCTGGTGCTGGGAAAGAAGGAATATATTGGTGAGTATCATGAATCTGCTCCTGACAGCTCTGCTACTTTCTCTACCAGCTGAGCCTAAAATAGAAACAAAACTTCTGGAATATATAAAATATAGGAAACAGACTCTGCTTCCTGTGACACACCCTTGACAGTAACAATGGCTTTGCTGGTCATGGCACCTAGAGTGTGGAAACATGTAACCAACTTTAAGAACTGTCTCTGAGGCAAAAAGAAGCATCCACAGTACTACAGCTAGCTATATAATAAATTAAAAAGTAAGTCAATGTTCCAGATAGTTTAAATTTTTAAATACACTTACAGAATTTATAAATTTCTTATACACCAATAATCTTAAGTAACTTTTGTAATCTAAAATTAACATCATAAGTGCCTAGCTGAGTATATATTTATCTATTAACTGCCATATAAGTTCAGATTTCAGGGCCAGAGATTCTCTCAAAAACCTAACATGAACAGAGTCACTGCCTGGCTTCTTCAAGGGGTCTGAGTTCTGAGAACCCTGGTGAGTTACTGACCTCAGCTAAGGACACCCTCATCTTACCCATGGTCAATGTTTATTAAATGGTGGCATGAAGCTAGGGATGGCATGGAGATTTCCCTTTTTTTCCTTTTCAGATACACAGATTTAAGGCTTTGGAGTAGTTTTGTCTTATTCCAAAACTTCTTTGGTGTGCTTTGGTTTTTATCATTTTTAAATGTCTTATCCAAACTGTTACTCTTTTCAATGAAAAATCTGAATAATACTTTTTGACATTTTAAATATTTAGTTTGTGCACTTAAGATTACAGCTCACACATTTTGTAGTTCTGTGACTTTACTAGGTAGGCTTTCTAAATAAAAGCTTAAAAACATTTCAAAACAAAAACAAAACTCCATCAAAAGTTAACATGAAATAAGATAAAGTAGATAGAAAACTTAAAAGAATAAGGAAACCATACACACCACTGGTCAAGTAGTTTTTAAAGCAAAGTGTATTCCTAACGTAAGTTATTCTTCTGTTGTTACAAAACTGTAGGTCTTTGATGTTGGTCTTTTGGTTAGCAATAAACTTAAACGTAGCTTAAATAGACTGTACAGTTGTATGAAATCGTAAAAGTATTGTATGAACAACGAGTGAGGTTTCAAACTCCTGTAATTGTAGTTGAATAGTCATTGTATTTTCTTGTGAACCATGTTTAATGGTTGTACCTCAAACCAGAAAACAAAATGAAGTGCTTTGGTAGGTTAACAAAATGGTTTTACCCAGGAAAAAAAAAAGAAAAAAACTTATTTCTATGTTTGTTCTAAGTATATAGTGCTGATACCAGCATTTCTTGGAAGAGGCTGTGAAGACCAAAACCTCAAAGATGGAACCTCAAACTTGCAAACTGAAGGCTCATGTGCTTAATGAGATGTACTGTGATTACAGAGCTGATTTCTTACTTTGTTGAAAAATCACATGATAAACAATCCTGAAATTACTGAACACCAAACCTGAATACACATCAAACCATTTCCTGACCTGATGAATAAGGCACTGAACAACAGAAGCTTCTTGATGTTCTATGTATTCTTTCATAGCAACTCTGAAAATGAGAAGACAGCTTTGTACTTGATGGGTAAACCAGCTATAAAAAGCCCTATTAGACTATATCGCTGAACCAAAAGCATTCTTTGTTCTCCAGCCTCTACAGTTTGCATGTGTTATAAATTCTTCACTGTCAGCTTCTAAGATAGTAATGTCTAGTCCAAGCATACAAAAGTCTGAAAGGGTTAGGAAGTGGGATTTAAAAATACATGGCATCACAAAAATAATGCTGACAATTTCAGAACATCAACTCAGGCTATAAACTGGGATTTTATTTCCTGGATCAATGCTGAGGGTCTATCAGGTGCTCTCATTAAATACCAGAGCCATCCCTGGCTCCACAAATAAAGCATATGCCCCAAGGGCAGAATTCAGTTCACAAAGAAAGCAGTGCTCAGTATAAATAACAGGATGATCATGAACTCATTTAAGAAGGGGGAAGGGCCGCACCTCAACTTCAGGAGCGTGAAACCTAAACATAAGCAGAACGTAAAATAACCAAGGAAAAATTCTGATAACATACATAAGGAGAGATTGGGTCTCTAGAGGCAGTATTTTAGGCAAGTATTGTTGGCTAAAATAAAAATGAGAAAGATCCTGATGATATAATGATAAACACAGAAACAAGGACGAGCTCTGCAGGAAAGGCTTTTCAAATAAAGGCAACACAGACTGCAATTCATGCTTCTGCGAGCAAGAAACAATTTTTCTTAACAGCTACCCTAGAGAAGATGAAAACTAGTTTGTGCTTCTAACAAAACCCAGTCAAGATTTTTCTGCAATAAAATCAAGAGGATTAATATACGACCTACAGATGTTTCAGTCCATCAGCTTCTCTTCTGTAACATGAATGCAAAACAACTCCTGAAATAAAGCTGAGAAGACCATTCATGTCAAGGAACGCAACCAAACAGCTCTAGTTCAGTATATCTAAGAACAACATTTTTTTCTAAAGTACTTCATACCAATCATACACTGTCCATTATAAGGTCCCACAGAGCCAAAAGATCCCTTACCAAACTACCAGACACTAGTGAATAAAGACCTTCACCACTTTCATATGCCTTCCTTTTGTTTTATAAGCTAGTAACAATAATAGTTATAACTATGAACTATTACATTTTTTTGTCTCTGATTAACAGGAATGTTAAGGATAAATAACTTCAAGGGCAATTGTTGTTCAGTTGCTCAGTCGTGTCTGACTATCTGCGACCCCATGGACTGCAGCACGCCAGGCTTCCCTGTCCTTTACTATCTCCCAGAGTCTGCTCAAACTTGTTCATTGAGTCAATGATGACATCCAGTCATCTCATCCTCTATCGACCCCCTTCTCCTCCTGCCCTCAATCTTTCTCAGCATCAGGGTCTTTTCCGATGAGTCAGCTCTTCACAACAGGTGGCCAAAGTACTGGAGTTTCAGCAAAGTCCTTCCAACAAATATTCAGGGTTGATATCTTTTAGGACTGATTTGATCTCCTTGCTGTCCAAGGGACTCTCAAGAGTCTTCTCCAGCACTAGTTTGAAAGCATCGATTCTTTGGCACTCAGCCTTCTTTATGGTCCAACTCTCACATCCATACATGACTCCTGGAAAAACCATAGTTTTGACTACATGGACCTTTGTCAGCAAAATGACATCTCTGCTTTTTAATAGGCTGTCTAGGTTGGTCATAGCTTTTCTTCCAAGGAGCAAATATCTTTTAATTTCATGGCTGCAGTCACCATCCGTAGTGATTTTGGAGACCAAGAAAATAGTCTGTCACTGTTTCCATTTTTTTCCCATCTATCTGCCATGAAGTGATGGGACCAGGTGACACGATCTTAGTTTTCTGAATGTTGAGTTTAAAACCAGCTTTTACACTCACTCTTTCACTTTCATCAAGAGGCTCTTCAGTTTCTCTCCCTTTCTGCCATTAGGGTAGTGTCATCTGTCTATCTGAGGTTATTGGTATTTCTCCTGGCAATCTTGATTCCAGCTTGAGCTTCATCCAGCCTGGCATTTCACATGATGTACTCCGAATATAAGTTAAATAGGCAGGGTGACAATACACAGTCTTTACAAATTCCTTTCCCAATTTTCAACCAGTTTGTTGTTTCATGTTTAGTTCTAACTGTTGCTTCTTGACCTGAATACACGTTTCTCAGGAGACAGGTGAGGTGGTCTGCCATTCCTATCTCATGAAGAATTTCCCAGTTTGTTGCGATCCACACAAAGGCTTTATTTAGTGTAGTCAGTGAAGCAGAAGTAAATGTTTTTCTGGAATTTCTTGCTTTTTCTATGATCCAATGGATGTTGGCAATTTGATCTCTGGTTCCTCTGCCTTTTCTAAATTCAGCTTGTACATCTGGAAGTTCTTGGATCACATGCTGTTGAAGGCTAGCTTGAAGGATTTTGAGCATGACCTTCTTGCATGCAAAATGAATGCAATGGTATGGTACTTTGAACATTCTTTGGCATTGTCCTTCTTTGGGATTAGAACAAAAACTGACCTTTTCCAGCCCAGTGGCCACTGCTGAGTTTTCCAAATTAGCTGATACAGTGAGTACAGCACTTTAACAGCATTATCTTTTAGGATTTGAAATAGCTCAGCTAGAATTCCATCAGGTCCACTAGCTCTGTTTGTAGTAATGCCTCCTAAGGCCCACTTGACTTCACAGTCTAGGATGTCCAGCTTTAGGTGTATGGTCACACCATCATGGTTATCCAGGTCATTAAGAGCTTTTTTGCACAATTCTGTGTATTTTGTGGTAAGTGAAAGTCGCTCAGTTTGACTCTTAGCAAGCCCATGGACTATATAGTTCCATAGGATTCTCTAGGCCAGAATACTGGAGTGGGTAGCCTTTCCCTTCTCCAGGGGATCTTCCCAACCCAGGTCTCTCGCACTGCAGGTGGATTCTTTACCAGCTGAGCCACAAGTGAAAGGCAGGCTTAATCAGCCAATTTCATTTTTTGCCCAGATTCATGTGACCTTGACATCAATTTTTCCTCCTCCATTCCTAAAATAATGCTAGAGCAATCTATCAAACTGATGTTTCCCAATAAGACTACCTAGAATTATTACTTTCTGAAATATCTGCAGCACTTGAAGATAAAACTTCAACTGGTTCCATAAACGGTTTTACTCTGTTTTCCACTTTCTATTGATATATAGTCTTCTCTTCCATGCAGAACTGTTTCTATATTGTCATGTTTATTCTAGAAACTTACTACAGCTCTATGACTTATATAACACATATAAAATAATCTGGTAGGGCAGGCTCATCTTAAAGTCTATTAACAAAGTTTTAATAACTAAGGTACTTGACAACAGAGCTTACCCAAGTACTCCACGGTGTAGGACACAAAGTCAGTACCCTACCATGTTCCCCCTTCCACTGTTCTTTATTCAGATAACATCAACTGTGTCAACCTCTGAACTGTGTTTTAAAAGCACAAATATGATCAAAATCATCTTTAAAGCTTTCTATTTTGAAATAAGTATTGTATCATGAAGCAAAAAGTGTTCAAAGAATCTCATATACCCTTCAATCAGTTTACCCCAATGATGACATCTTATGTAGCTATGGCAGAGTATCAAAATCAGGAAACTAACAGATACATTGCTGTTGACTATAAACTTAACTCAATCTTTACTAATTTTTAAAGTTTGAATTCATTTCTGTAATATATAGTTCTATACACTTTCATTCCATGTACAAATCGGTGTAATCACCACCACAGTCAAGGAACAGAACTGTTCCACACTATGTAAGAACCACTCATGTTAACTCCTGTATTTGGAACCACCTACCAGTCAGTGGCTATCTCCTGGCAGCTACTAATCTATTTCTCATCTCTATAGTTTTGTCATTTTAAGAATGTTATATAAATTGAATCATATTAGAACATAATCTCTTGAAATGAATATTTTTCACTAAGCATAATGCTCTGGAGGTCCATCCAGATTTTCTTAAGTATCATAATCCAGTCCTTCTTATGCTGAGTGGGCAAAATACTTTTAAATTTTAGAAGAGTAACTTAGAACATCTGGGGAATTTAATGCCTATTTGGCACTCCAAATTAAACCAAGACACCCAAAAATCTTCTCAGATATTCACTCAAGTAAGAGCAAGGTTTATCATCCATTCATAAATATGTAATTGTTAAAATGACTGAATTTAATTAAAAAAATCTACATGACTTACCCCATCCAGGTGGCAGGGGACCCAAGGGATCAAATTCTTTATTTTGTGATGTAGCAAACAAATCTTGATTCTAAAAAGAACCATCCCCAAAATGGTTAAATAACTAACAGATAATTGGAAAGCAAGCTTATGAATTCTGATAAGCCTTTTCCTGGCCATGTGCAACATAACATACTCTTATACAGTCCACATCTTAGAGAAGTATGAATGAAAGTCAAGAACGAAAGTCAACACAGTCTCATGAGAAAACAAAAAAAATCTGTCAATATTTGAAACTATCTGATATTCAAGTATTACAAGTAATTTTACATCCAAATTGACCATTGTTCCCCTTACTTAGCTTTAAATCAGTAAGTTAGAGAAATATATAAACCCTACAAAAGTCACTTAAGAGTAACAGTACTCAGTCATCAGCTGGCTGAGAAAAATCTTGTATTTCTAACCCTAAAATCGTGAGGAGAGAGCTGGAGGAACATGAAGAATAGGCTATCAGATGAGCAAAAGGAAAGAATTCCAGTGTGGAAGGCGCTGAGAAGCCTAGAACTGCAGAGATTTCAAAAACTTGTTTGAAATTATCACACTGGTGAAGAGAGAGGTCTAGCTAGATAAAAGGAAAATAGGAGGCAACCACTGGAAAAAGAAAAGCAAAAGTCATACTAAGTGTGTAGGATGAAGGGTTAACGAGCGTGTTTTAGTTTAAAAATGTAATAAAGTGGGGGATACTTTGTGGTCTCTCAGTAAGAAGCGGTTAAACCCTTTCTTCTGTAAGATAAGGCAAATAAATAATAGACTAATTGATTTAGAAATTATGGGAAAAAATACACAAGTAAATAAGTAAAATAAGTATTTTACACAAGTAAAATAAGATAGTGTACCCCATGTACCCAGCAACAAAACTCAACAGTAACCAAAACTGCCAACATTTATTTTTCTTCCATATTCTTTGCTGAGCAAACAAAGAGGGGGAAAAAACAGTCATCATTTCACTATTTTAGTAAGCCTAAAATTTGTGAACATTTTCTTTTTTTTTTTTCCATTTATTTTTATTAGTTGGAGGCTAATTACTTTACATCATTGCAGTGGTATGTGAACATTTTCTTATACAATCACAGTATCATTATTACACCTACCAAAGACTCTATGTTAATTTTATCATCTAATACACAATCCCTAATTAAATGTGTCTGGTTACTTACTAGATCGAATCAGAATCCAAAATTATCATACTGCATATTGGTTTAGTCTCTTAAGTCTAAATTTATAGCAGTTTCCTCCACTGTTGGTCTTCTTCGCCCCATATCATTGATTTATTATGGAAACTGAGTTAACTGACTAAAAAGTTTTAAAAGCGTATGAGAGATACTCCATTTCTCATTTAAAAGCTCAAAGAAGTTAGACCGGTCAAGGATTGGCCCTGCTCCTGAAAGATACAGTAACGAAAAAATAGGGAATAGGGAAGCCAAGGAGAAACACTATACAAGGTTTGAACCTGTTAACAGTTTGGAGCAGTTTAGCATATGACAAACTGCTCTGATAATTTTTCTAAGACCTAAGCCTATCCCACTGACTTTCCCTGGACAGATAAGCTAGGACAGGCACAATGAAGCCATGCGCCAGAGCTATGACACAATGATCCATCATCAACCATATCCACTCTAAGGTTAAAAATGCTGAGTGTATGAGCATCTGCTGCCCTATAACCAGGGTCAGAATAAAGGCCACTTCACCTACCGAATAAACAGATTTTCTCAACACCATCTCACCACTTTTTAAGTAGCTAGCATTAAGAATGTTCAATTCAGTTCATAACTAGAATAGGCTGTTTAAATTCTTTATAATTTAGAACCACTCTATAACAAGAGTGAAGAGTAGGAATGTGGACAGGAGAAAAGGAAAAATGGTTCATGAATAAAAGGTGCAATTCAAGAAAAGTCTGTTAGAGTATCAAATTGGTTAAGTTACAATGAAGCAATACACAATGTGGGTGCTTTAGGAATTTTCTAACTGTCTTTAAAAAGAGGGTTTTAAAAGATCATATGCTAGATACAGAAGGCCAACAGGCACATGAAAAATGCTCAACACCACTAATCAAAACCACAATGAGAGATCACCTCACACCCATCTGAATGCTTATTATCACAAATGTCACAAATAACAAATGTGGCAAGGATGTACAGAAAAGGGGAATCCTGTATATTACTGGTGGAAATGTAAACTGGTGCAGCTACTTTGGAATACAGTATGGAGATTCCCCAGAAGATTAAAAATAGGAAGTTCTCTGGTGGTCCAGTGGTTAAGATTTCATGCTTCCACTACAGAGGGCCTGGGTTTAATCCCTGACTGGGGAACTAAGTGCGTGGCATGGCCAAAAAAACCCTAAAAACAACAAAAAGACTAAAAAGAGACCTACCATATGATAGAAACAACTCAACTCATGGATATATATACCTGAATTCAAAAAAATATATGCACACCAATGTTCACAGTAGCATTATTTATAATAGCCAAGAAAGATATAGAAGCAACATTAAGTGTTCCATCAACTGAAGAATATATAGTATATATACACAATGGAATACTATTCAGCACCCCCCAAAAAATGGTATTCTGCCATCTGCAACAAAGTGGATGAACCTGGACGGTATCATGTTTACCGTCAGAGAAGTAAGTCAGAGAAAGACAAATACTGTATGTTATCACCTATATATGGAATCTAAAACTATAAAACTATAAAAAGTAAAACAAATGAATAATCAAAATAGAAACAGATTCATAGGGAGAACAAACTAACGGTTACCAGTGGGAAGAGGGAAGCAAGATAGAGGTGGATTAAAAGGTAAAAAACTACTACATGTAAAATAAATAAGCTTCAAGAACATATTATATAGCACAGGAAACAGAGTCAATACAGTAACTTTAAATGTTACATAATCTATAAAAATTTGAATAACTATGTTGTGTACCTGAAACTAATAAAATATTGTAATCCAACCATACTTCAATAAAAATAAAAGATCATGTATTCTAAAATGCACATCTGCATTTGTGGATAGAAATGCAGGGAAAGAAAAGAGAGGAAAGACAAAAAAAAAGATGAAAACTGACATATCTATGCATTTAATATGTGCCCAAAAAAAACTGGAACTTTATCTTATAGAATTCTCAAAAAAAAAAAAAAAACCTGAGGTAATTTTATCTATGTATATACTGTATAGATAAAGTAAACGAGTCTTGATGAAGTTAAGGAACTTACTCAAAGTCATAAAGAGAAAGTAACTGTAGAACCAGGATTCGAACCCAGATGTGTCTGACTCCAAAGCCCATACTCTTTCCACTGGACACCCATGTGGAAACTAGCTTTAAAGAAGACAAGCCAGCTAAGCATTCAAACCTAAAAGAAATTTCGCCAGGTATACTGAAGATGATTATAATTTAGAAAGAAAGGAAGATGTAAAACAGCACTGGAAAAAAAAAACCCTCTAAGGTAGACAAGACAAAAATTAATTTCACTTCTAAAACCACCAGGAAGGGAAAAACATTGACAGCTGTCTGCAGAAGTTGGCAGGAAAAATTGTTACATGAAAGAAAGTTATCTTAGTCATAACCAGGTGGTGAAGCGAAAGCTGCTGAGCAAGGTGCAAATTTATCTACATCAGTGAGTGGTAACTATTATGATGACAAAGTCCAAGAAACAGAAATATGGAGAAAAGGCAAAAAGGTAATGCCTAATGAGAATAGGAATTTATTTTGATGGATTCTAACAGAGATGATACTGATGGCAGTAGAAGGGAAGAGACGGCAGTGGAGAGGGTTGGCTTCTCTTGAACTCTTGGTGAGTTGGTTTATGTAAATTTAAACCATTTCTAGAAAGGAGACATTTTGATACCAAAGATAATATGGTTTCAAAGTCATAATAATATATTTAACATAATTCTATAAGGAATCAAACTTCTTTAGTCTTCTCAAGCACTAAATAATGTATTGTGTAATTTTACTTTTACATGTTACAAAATGATTCAATTCTATCATGAGTTTCACTTGAGTTAGGTGCTGTTAGACCCAAACAGTCTAATGTTCTGCTAAGCTAGGCAGCATTAAATTCAGAACTGTTTGAATTCTTTTTACACTGCTTGGATTTTATTATTCTTTTGTAAACAAATTTTATGTTGTTAGAACTTTCTTTAACAAAGCAAGGCAAGTTGAACTTTAGGAAATTTTAAAAAGAATAAATCACCTACAGACTACGGGAAAATAGTAATATCATCAACGGCAACAACTGGGTTGCTATCCTATTTGTACTTTCTTTTTAGTGCTTTACATTTTACATGTAAGAAACGGTTAAAAGTAAACACTCATTAAGGTTATAAAGCCAAATACATATGCTTACCCCATAAATGAACCTCTGGTTAAATTGCTGCATAGCTCCCTGAAGTTGACTACGCTGGAGCTGCCATTGTTCATAGTTCCGGACGGATTCCAATGTTGGCCTCTGCCACGTTGTTGTTCTTGTGAAATGGTCAACATAATAAATACGTCCCATGTTGTCAACCCGCCGTTCCCAGCTATATCAGGATAAAAACAACTGAATTCAACAAATATTTGTGAAACAGTTAAGAATTAAGTGGGACTTCACTTTAGCCCTGGTACAGATTTGGTAAGATTTTACCTTGCACAACTACTTCTCAGTTACCTGAAGTCTTTTATATGTATGTACTTTATAGTTTTTAAAAACTTATTTACTTATTATTTTTTGGTTGCACTAGGTCTTTGTAGCTGTGTAGGTTTTCTCCAGGTGCAGAGTGGGGGCTTCTCCTGTTCTGGAGCATGGGCTCTAGGGCATGTGAGCTCAGCAGAGCTCAGGAGTTGCAACATGCAGGCTCAGTAGCTGCGGCTTGTAGGGTTCTAGAGCACCGGCTCAGGAGTTGTAGTACATGAGCTTAACTGCTCCAAAGCATGTGGAATCTTCCTGGACCAGGGATCAAACCCATGTACTCAGCATTGCAGACTCTTATCCACTGTATCACCAGGGAGGACCTTTTATATATTTTTTAATGGTCTATAAGCAAACTTAAAAGGAATGTATATAAAAATCTCTCTTTTAAAAGTTAAGATGTATCATCAAGTTTCTGAAACAATGTATCTTAACTGATTAAGTCTCAAATCAGTAAGACAAAAGCTCTCATTTTCTTTGTTTGAAATGTTCTTTTCACTGTTGCAATCCTAATAGGAACAGAAACACATGTGAGAGCCAGAGAGTGCAAGTGCTTTCATAGATGTCAGGAAAAGCACTTTTTCACAAGAACAGAACTATTTTATTTATCATTTGAAATGGATGCATAACATTCAAGTAAATATTGATAAAGTAACTTGATGTCTACCTGGCTGATCATTTGGGGTTATGTCTATTAGTTTAATATTATCCAGAATGGTTCCAGGACATTCCTTGGATACTCAAGTCCCTCATATAAAATGGCAAGGCATTTGCAGATAGCCAGGCACATCCTCCCATACACCTTAAATCATTTCTAGGTTACTAACAATTCCTAGTACAATGTAAATGCTAAACAGTTGTCAATACAACATTAATGTTACGTAAACAGTTGCCAGGGCTTGGCAAATTCAAGTTTTGTCTTTTGGGACACCCTGAAATTTCCCCCCCCTATTTTGATCTGTGCATGCAGGTCAACTGTGGTAAAATAATAAATACCTTTTATGTATTGAAAAATTTTTTCTTCCTTCGCATTACTTCTTTAGGATACATTTCCTGGAGAGGGTTACTAAGGGTATGGGTATTGCTACAGTTATATATATTTTCTGTGAGAGTTGTAACTATTTTATACTACCGCCAGCAACATTAAGAGGCAAAGTTCCCCTACAATATTGCCAAAACTGGATATTATATGTTAATTTAACAAGCAAAACTGTACCTTTTAGGTGTGTATTTAAGATTAGCAAGACTAAATATTTTCAAGTATTTACTCCTGGCTTCCCTCAAATAAAAATATTTTCTGCCATCCAATTATTTTATATGTTAAATGATTAACACCATGTATTAATATATCCCATTTTAATATTTCTCCAAATACCTTAAAATGAGTTTGCTATTATGTATTAGCTTTTATAAGAACTTTACCATAAATATGATAGGGTCTATAATTCTCATCCAGTTTAAAAAAAAAACTAATCCTGTTGTACAGTAGAAACTAACAACATTGTAAAGGAATTATCTTTCCATGAAAAAATATTCTATGATAAACCATAATGGAAAATAATATTAAAAATAACATATATGTATAACAGAATCACTATGCTGTACAACAGGGGCTTCCCATGTGGCTTAGTGGTAAAGAATCTGCCTGCAATGGAGATCCAGGTTCGATCCCTGGGTGGGGAAGATCCCCTGGAGGAGGAAATGGCAACCCACTCTAGTATTCTTGCCTGGAAAATCCCGTGGACAGCAGAGCTTGGCAGGCTACAGTCCACAGGGTCGCAAAGGGTCAGACATGACTGAAGTGACTGAGCAGCATGCTGTACAATAGGAATTAACAGCACTGTAAATCAACCATACGTCAATAAAAATAAATAAGGGGGGAAAAAACCTACTCTTAAAACCCTGCAGTTTGAGCCAGGTAAAAGTTCACAAAGTAAACTTAGGGAATCTTTCTTTAGGTCAGAAATGAGTGAAAATAAACATATTTCATCATAGTAAATCAATTCCCAGAATCTCTTTTCAGTTTGCACCCATCATAAAGCAAAGTAGATAGAAACCAGACAGACAGAAGAGGAAAAGTAGGAAGGCAGGGAAACTGTATAGATGTAATCTATGCTGTGTGAGTGCTAAGTTGCTTCAGTCACGTCCAACTGTTTGTGATGCTATAGACTGTAGCCTGCCAGTTCCTCTGTCCAGGGCATTCTTCAGGCAAGAATACTGGAGTGGGTTGCCATGCCCTTCTCCAGGTGATCTCCCTAACCTGGGGCTCGAAGCCATGTCTCTTATGTCTCCTGCACTGGCAGGCCAGTTCTTTACCACTAGTGTCACCTGGGAAGCCCCATAGATGTAATCTATAATTCTGAATACTTTTTTTTTCCCCCAATTCAGACACTTACCCAGGAGGTAGAGGTTCTGGTCTATCCCACGTTGTTCTTTTTTCAATATGATCTACATAGTAAACTCGCCCATGCTGGTCCACTCTCTGCTCCCAACTTAAACACAAAATTAAAAATGCTGATAAGCTACATGTACGAGTTGCCTGGTTTTTTAATCCCAGAGTTGAGACAAATAAGCATTTCAGTATATAAAGCAGATACCAAAGGAATTTAGGAATAAAGTCAAGAAATGTTATCCTGAAGGTAACAGTGGATGAGATTTCTCCTGCTTAAGTATCTGCTCTAGGAGATGTCTTCTACTTCTAAAGAGGCTGAGGCAATGCACTCAGGTGACAAAATCTGTTTCAATCTGATCAGAGTACACAAAGAATTTGAGTGGAAAAGAAAACTGCAATTATTGTTACAAAATCTGAAGAAAGACTGAGAGTTGTTAAAATGAAGGGCAAAGGACAGTTTGGGTTCTAGAAAAGTTGAAATCAAAGAATAAGACTTTATCAGATGTGCCCCTGCAGTCTTAAGTACAAAGGCAACCTGAGTATTCTAGTTTCCTTGGTAGGTTTACCCCCAAAGTAAAAAAGACAGGAATAAACCAACAGAGTTTAGAAGAACCAGTTACTTCTAAGAGAACCCATCCAGATTCTCTTCGCTAATCCCTGACACAAAGAATTTCCTAATCTGGCTTTCAAAAATGAAAATGGCCTAAATACCCACATAAATAATATAGTCTCTTTAGCAATTAAAATCCTCATCATGGGCTTCTTAATTTATCACCTAGTTAATTTTGATTAGCATTCTGAACTCTGGATTAATTTGACTGCCACAATGTATCTGTGTATAACTTTACTACAGCATTATTAATTTTAAAAATAATAAGTAGAGATTTACATGAGATTGAGTTGCAATTTTTTCAGTTTCCTAAATTCAACTCTGCCATGACTTTACAATGGCAAAGAAATAAAATTAAGTGATATTTTCCCTTCAAAGCAAAGGCAACCTGAATTAGGCAACTATTTTATTACTTGGCCTTGGTAAGTTCCTAAGGCTCAGAGTCCTTCTTTTAAAAAAAATTTTTTTTCCGTCTAGTTGGCTTTAAAATGAGGGAGTAATTTCAAATATGACAAGCTATTTTGTTCAGTTTGACTCTAGACTTCTCCACACACATGCATAACCACAGTGATATTTTTTAAAAGAATGGAATTCAGTACTACTTTCCTTATTAATAAGTTTATGCAGAAGCCTAAAGAAAACAAATGTTAACCAAAAACAATTACTCACCCAGGTGGGAGGGGAGCTTGAGGTACAGGATTTAATGGTCTAGGGCCTGCACCTCCAGATATAGTAAGAGGAATTATTAATCCAGATGTTGCTCCTTCAGATGTACTTGAATTTGTATTTGTTGGTGGCAGAGAGCCTGTACTAGAGCCATCACTTTCAGAAGTGGTAGATGGTGAGCCATTGACAGATGCTTTAAGATTTGAGGAAAACAGAAAAACAATTTTTAGAAATTTAAAATCAGGACAATATTTTAAATAAAAAGGCAGACAATAGATGTTTCTATTTTTAACATCTAACTATAGATGTTTCTATTTTTACTACATGAAATGCTGACTTGCATGATTTTTGCTTTAAAAATCCAAGTATCATTTACCATTGTTAGGTTATTTGCCAATTACTGATTATCTTTTTTAAAAGGATATAATAAGAATAAGCAAACAGATCCTTGACTCTATGAAATGCTTATGTCAACACAGGTACAAACACAGAGAGAAAGGTGCAATCTTATCTGTACTGTTTATACGTTTATAGCACATGTGCGATTTCTGCCCCCCTCCTGCTTTTGGGCACAATTAGGATCTCAGTTTCCTAAACCCAGGTGACAACAGTGAAAGCCCCGAATCCTAAGTACTAGGCCACCAGGGAACTCACAGCACACACATGATTTTCATTCTCAGTAGAGCATCTGCCTCAACCCTGGCGGAAAAACTTAGGGAATAGGCCACGTCTTAATTAACTATAGAGGGATTATTCTTGGCCAAAAACTTAAATGCAAAAACTCAGCTTGAAAATCAACCTACCAGTGTCTCTTAACACTTGCCTGAGGATCAATTTCCAAATAGAATTTTATCATCAACAGTACCGAGATCTACATCCCTAGTGTATGCCTGGAATACACACCTGGTCTACGTGGGGTAGGTGGAGGTGGTCGTGAAGGTCTTGGAGGCCTAGAAGGTTTAAAACCGCCATTTGAGAGTGATGGAGAATTATTCCCATTGATCCTCCTATTTTCACCAGACCCTGCATCCTCAGGGTCATCTGATCCACTTGCGTTCGCTCTGGGTAAAAAGGCAGGGAAGGGAATAAGAATGTTCTTTAAATTTAACAGAAAACCAACAGGAAGACCACAACTTTTAGGAGCTTGAGAAAAGCTTCCTAATTTCTGGCCAGCCCTACCAAATATATAAACAGCTCTTAAGGCAGATGTACATACAGCTTCTCAGAGCACATCTAGAAATAGAGTAAGGAGTTACTCAAGCGTACAGAAATAGTTGGGACTATTCAGAATTGTAAGGTATGCTGGTTCAGATTTCAAATAACTCTTCAGAGGCCCCACATAAGCAGAAACAGAGTCAAATTCTCAAAATTCCAAATGACTTAGAAAGGGCACTATTTTATCACAACCACAGATAACTTTGTCGTCATTTTCTTGGTTTTCATTATCTCTTAAATATATAGGTCTGGAACAAGGCTGACTGTTCCACAGCAGGAGCAGGAAGTACACTTACTTCCGAGGGCTACATGCTCTCCTTCTACCCCAGAAAATGGTAAAATGTTCCAAGTGGAGAGAGGTGTCCACAGACTTTTTTAAAAAGGAAATATCATTTCTTCAGAGCAATGACTTCAGTTGGAGAGAAAGCAAGGTAGGAGAACACTAACAGGAATGTCATATACAAAGTTACTACTGTTAGTTAAATATAGCCAATTCCTTTTCCCAGGGGAATCACTGATTACAAGGCAGAGCATGAATTAGCTAGTTTGGAGATGATTCAGCTAAAGCTCTGATAACCTACTACCTGGTAACTGGAAACCACTACACTGCACTAATTCATACCCTGGACCTCGCGGCAATCCCAAATAAAATTTAATAGATTCAAGAAACCAAAACAGAGGCAGTACCATGTATTAAACCATCTTCACATTATGGTCCCCAGAAATCAAAGTATGATATTTGGACCAGAGGCAAGCATAATTTACAGGAGCCTGTTAGGAACACACAATTTTGGACTCCACTTCTGATGCATTATATCAGAGAGAGTGTTTCAACAAGATCTTCAGATGATCTGTGTGAACAGTAGGGCATGACACATACTGCTGTGGGCGTTCCTCAAATGCTTATTCTGAATAAATGGAAAAGCTCAGTCTTGAGCTTCCTGCTCGGTCTTGCAGGAAGACCGAGCAACCTCAGAACATGAACAGAATGCAGCAAGAGTCAGCTCTGACACTGCTTCCCTTCCCCTAGGTGATGAGTCTTAAACTCCTTTTGAGTTGTACACCTTTTTGAGACTGAGTATTGCCTCTCGATACTACTTTAAGATGGGAATGGGTGAATTTAATTCAGATGACCATTGTATCTACTAACATGGGCAAGAATCCCTTAGAAGAAATGAAGGAGCCCTCACAGTCAACAAAAGAGTTCAAAATGCAGTACCTGAATACAAGCTCTGAAACGACAGAACAATCTTGGTTCGTTTTCAAGACAAACCATTCAATAACACAGTAATCCAAGTCTATGCCCCAACCACTAATGACAAAGAAGTTGAACGGTTCTATGAAGACCTACAAGACTTTACAGAACTAACACCAAAAAAAGACATCCTTTTTATCATAGGGTAGTGGAATGCAAGAGTAGGAACTTAAGAGATACCTGGAGTAACAAGCAAATTTGGCCTTAGAGTACAAAATGAAGCAAGGCAAAGGCTAACAGCATTTTGCCAAGATAATGCACTAGTCAGAGCAAACAACCTCTTCCAACAACACAAGAGATGACTCTACACATGGACATCACCAGATGGTCAATACCAAAATCAGGCTGATTATATTCTTTGCAGCCACAGATGGAGAAGCTCTATACAGTCAGCAAAACAAGACTGGTAGCTGACTGTGGCTCAGATCATGAACGCCTTACTGCAAAATTCAGACTTAAATTGAAGAAAATAGGGAAAACCACTAGACCATTCAAGTATGACTTAAGTCAACTCCCTATGATTATACACTGGAAATGACAAATAGATTCATGGGAGTAAATCTGATAGAGTACCTGAAGAACTATGGACAGAGGTTCGTGACATTGTACAGGAAGCAGTGATCAAGACCATCTCACCAAGAAAAAGAAATGCAAAAAGGCAAAATGCTTGTCTGAGGAGGCCTTACAAATAGTTAAGAAAAGAAGAGAAGCTAAAGGCAAAGGAGAAAAGGAAAGATACACCCATCTGAATGCAGAGTTCCAAAGAATAGCAAGGAGAGATAAGAAAGCCTTCCTCAGTGATCAATGCAAAGAAACAGAGGAAAATAATAGAATGGGAAAGGACTAGAGAACTTTTCAAGAAAATTAGAGATAGCAAGGGAACATTTCAAGCAAAAATGGGCACAATAAAGGACAGAAGTGGTATGAACCTAACAGAAGCACAAGCCAGAAGTACACAAAAAAGTCTTAATGACCAGGAAAACCAAGAGGGTGTGACAGCTCACCTAGAGACAGACATCCTGGAATGTGAAGTCAAGTTGGCCTTAGGAAGAATCACTATGAACAAAGCTGGTGGACGTGACGGAATTCGAGCTGAGCTATTTGAAACTAAAAGATGATGCATTAAAGTGCTGCACACACTATATCAGCAAATTTGGAAAGCTCAGCAGTGGCCACAGGACTGGAAAAGGTCAGTTTTCCTTCCAATCCCAAAGAAGGGAAACACCAAAGACTGTTCAAACTACTACACAACTGCATTCATTACACACGCTAGCAAGGTAATGCTCAAAATTCTTCACGCTAGGTTTTAACTATACATGAACCAAGAACTTCCAGATATACAAGCTGGATTTAGAAAAGGCAGAGGAACCAGAGATCAAATTGCCAGCATCCACTGGATCATGGAAAAAGCAAGGGAATTCCAGAAAAACATCTAATTCTGCTTCACTGACTATGCTAAAGTCTCTGACTGTGTGGATCACAACAAACTGGAAAATTCCTAACGAGATGGGAATACCAGACCACCTTATCTGCCTCCTGAGAAATCTGTATGGAGGTCAAGAAGCATCAATTTGAACTGTACGTGGAACAACAGACTGGTTCAAAATTGGAAAAGGAGTACATCAAGGCTGTATATTGTCACCCTGCTTATTTAACTTATATGCAGAGTACATCAAGTGAAATGCTGGGCTGGATGAAGCACAGGCTGGAATCAAGATTGCTGGGAGAAATATCAATAACCTCAGATATGCAGATGACACCACCCTTATGGCAGAAAGTGAAGAGGAACTAAAGGGCCTCTTAAAGAAGGTGAAAGAGGAGAGTGAAAAAGTTGGGTTAAAACAACATTCAAAAAACTAAGATCATGGCGTCTGGTCCCATCACTTCATGGCAAATAGATGGGGAAACAGCAGAAACAGTGACAGACTTTATTTTCTTGGTCTCCAAAATCACTACAGATGATGACTGCAGCCATGAAATTAAAAGACGTTTGCTCCCTGGAAGAAAAGTTATGACCAACATAGACAGCATATTAAAAGGCAGAGACATTACTTTGGTGACAAAGTTCTGTATAGTCAAAGCTATGGTTTTTCTAGTAGTCATGTATGGATGTGAGAATTTCATCATAAAGAAGGCTGAGCACCAAAGAATTGATGCTTTCAAACTGTGGTGCTGGGGAAGACTCTTGAGAGTCCCTTGGACTGACAGGAGATCCAATCAGTCAATCCCAAAGGAAATCAACCCTGATATTCATTGGAAGGACTGATACTGAAGCTGAAACTGCAATACTTTGGCCACCTGATGTGAAGAGCTGACTTACTGGAAAAAGACTCTGATGCTGGAAAGATTGAGGGCAGGAGAAGGGGACGATGAGATGGTTGAATGGCATCACCAACTCAATGGACATGAGCGTGAGCAAATTCTGAGAGATAGTGAAGGACAGAGAAGCCTGGCATGCTGCAGTCCATGGGGTCGCAAAGAGTTGAACACAACTGAGTGATTGAACAACAATATACTATACAAAGTTGTTAGTGTGAACTTATCACCATTATAGTTGAAAAGCAATTAGTTACAAATTAAGTGCTACCATGGCTTTGCTCTCTGCCTCAGTCTTACAAGCTTGTTTCTCTCTCCATACATATTTACCTGATCTATTTGTATATGCAAGTTTAGATGTTTATGAACAAGATAAAGAACCCTGAGAACCAAGATGCTAATACAATAAGGTCATAATATACAAATCAATGATTAACAGTCAAGAAGGCACTTCGAAAAACAAAATCTTGAACACTAAGCATCAGTCACCTTGGTAATTCATAAAAGTGACAGAAGACAACACTGAGAAATATAAAATATCCAGACATGCTATGGGGGAAAGGAGACCAACAGGACTATGTTGATGATACATGCAGTGCTTGACTTAAACAAAAAAGCAAAAGAACCTAAAGCTGTTTAGCGAACTTCTTAAATGTCTGGCGGGGGAGGGAGGTTTTTGCCTTTTTCACTAGATACATGCCCAAGTGATGAAGTCTGCAAACAAAAGCAAAGGGTTCACTGCCATGATTCCTGTATAGCAACATTTAAACAGCATGTGACAGTTTACAAAATGTTTTTCAAACCCATCATCTAAGAGGTATGCTCTTTGGAAAACGCTAATGTAAAGGAATTCATGCTTAACACAAAGACATGCTCAAAGATCAGTCTGGCAATCTCATAAACCCAGAAGACATTGTTCCTCGGGTTATTTGTGACAATGATTCACTTGGGAAAACATAAAGCATTAATTAAACAAATGGCATGAAGACAGGGCTCTAGGAATGCCTTTGCAAGAAATTTGAGTCTAAAGTATTTTAAGAAAGATTCACAAAAATGAAATACAGTGGCATAACAGAACCTTTCAATGCACTACAAAATTATACACATTCTAATATAAAAGTATGGGTTTATTACGCAAAAGAGGACCAAAGAACACTGAACTATTAAAACATCTTTATGAGGGACATTTCATGACTTCAAAAAAAACTTAAAAAAAATAAAAGACTAAAAGAAACACAAAAACATAGATGTCTTCCAGTCTACAGAGATAGTTATTAATTTTTAAAACCTTTTCTATCTTTAATCACAGTGAGAAAATTAGAGCCCAGCTTTCCTGGAAAAGGAAACAGTCCAACAAAGACCTTAGGATTCTAAACTTCCCTACCTTTGGGAAAGTGCCAATATATTCACTTTCTATAAAAGGAAGAACTATTAGTGTTTGGGTAGCTCTGGCCTACACTACAGAACTGCAGTCATATAAGCTAAGGCTCTTGAATTTTCCAGGAATACTTCCTTTCTTACCTAGAGCTCTGAAATTTGACACATTTTTATATCAATTTGAACTTGAAGTTTTGATGAAAATGAAATTTACTCATTCTCCCTGTTTCTTTCTGCATTCTGTGATATGTAATAAGTGAACTCTTACCTTGTTTCATCCTTGGGTCTGGAGCCATCATCATTCTGTGAAGCACCTTTAACAACATTAAGAGTTAGACAGAAAATGAATTTTAAGAAGTCGTATGCACCTTTTATCTAAAGATGCTTTGTAAACAAAACCTTTCATTGTATCTTTCTAGTAACAAACACTGGGTTTGATCCCTGGGTTGGGAAGATAATCCTGGAGGAGGGCATGGCAACCCATTCCAGTATTCTTGCCAGGAAAATCCCATGGACAGAGGAGCCTGGTAGGCTACAGTCCATGATGTCATGAAGCATCGGAGATGACTGAAGAGACTGAAAATGCATGTAGTAAAGAACATGCTGGAATGGAGTTAAAGTCCAACATGATATTTTAAAGGAAAATAAAATAAATGTTCACATGACTGAGAAGTTTTATCAAAATTGTGCAAATGATATTTTTTTGTCTGTGTGCAAATGATTATTTTGTATAAGAGATGGTAATGAGTCAAGGTATATTATTACTCATGTGCTACTTCTGCCTTGTTTCAAATGTCTTATTTACTTACTTATTTAGCTAGTCAGCTGCACCAGGTCTTAATTGCAGTACACGGGAATTTTGAAGATTTTCACTGTGGCATACAGCATCTCTAGTTGTGGCATACTAACTCTTAGTTGTGGCTTTGTTGCCCTGTGGTATGTGGGATCTAGTTCCCTGACCAAGGATCAAATCCGGGGCCTCCTCTACTGGGAGTGCAGAGCCACCAGAGAAGTCCCCATTTGCTTGATTCTAATTCAAATGTATTTTAGTCATCTTTTGTATTCCAACTACCTCCCCCTATAAGTGCTGATTATCAGCAGGATAATGATAAGATTTTGAAAATAGAAAAATCAGTAATATCTTTCTTATGCAAAGGCCCTGAAAATAGCTTTGAGAATAGGAAAAGAACAAATAGGTCTCAGAGTGGTCAAAACAAATGCTACAACACTCATACTTTCTTCAAGTTTTATTCATGAAATATCCTTAGGATTCAGTAAGGAACTGTGATAAGAGAGGGAGAGTACTATAGGTAGGCACACAGACTGCAGCAAAAGTAGCACACAGAGAAATTTAGAAAACTATAAAATGCAAAAAGAACAAGCTTAACAGCCTAGGTCCACTGAGTTAAAGAACAACAGTCCCGGAATACAGTCTCTACTTTCAAAGAGTGAAGTCATCACTATACTACTCCAAAGCATAATTGATGGATTACGTCATTAAAAAGATGCTGAGTCACCACTATATTATTAATATATCATACTCAGTAAGGTGGGCAAGTGTCTCAAGGTTTTATTTTAAAAAATGGTACAGGTGGATAGGTAAAATGTGAAACATCTATGCAATTTAAAACTATGCAGTAATAAAAAGCAACAGACTATTGAAACATGCTACAGCATTGATAAACCTGAAATGACATTATCTAGGCTAAGTGAAAGAAGCCTGACACAAAGACTACCTATTGTTATGATTCATTTATATGAATGTGTCAACTCTGAACCAGTATAACCAATTCAGAAATTTCTTTCTACCCTCATTAACCCCAAAGAACCAATCTGAAAGATATAACCAGGACTACCTTGAAGGTTCTGCTATTAAAAAAAGGTCATGAATTAGAAAGGAAGTAGGCAGTCTTCCAAGGTAGAAACACAAGTATAACAGCACCTGATAACTGCAAAAATGCTTCATAATGCAGTTTCTAGGTAGAAAGATCTCTGTCAGACTAATCAAGGAAACCACTGATCTGCACTTTGTCTCAAAAATCTGCGTTCCAGGTGAAAATACACCTATTAGAAAATAAGGGATGGAAATATCTAAAGGAAATCCACTGAGAAGTTGTTTTATTAAGCATGCTAGCTGCACAGAGACTAAGTCAGGTGCCAAACTTCTTTTAACTACATCTCATATTTATTCCCTTTAACACCAGTAAATCATAAACTGTAAAATACATCAACATAAAACAAATTGGTTTTGTCATTATTATAACTCAAAGACAGCTCAGTAAATGTAGCCTACAAAAAAGGAAGAGGAATAGCAAACGGTGCCAGCTTGTACTGGCTTGTCTGGTACAGTACTAAGGATTCTGAGTCAAATTTAAACTAAATCAGACACTGCTACAGACAGTAAACTATGTCTGCCACTGGCACTGGAGAAGGTGTAGCATCAAATGTGCCTTGTTAACTGCCATTGCTGACCTACAGAATGGCTACTTTATAAATCAATTTATCACTCTCAGAGACAACAGTGATTTGGCTTTTATTTGGCTAGCTTTTCAACTCTTAGTTCCTAATAGAAACAATGTACTAAAAGTTTAAAATGAAAAATGTCTCTTTATAAAATGGAAATAAAACAATTTATTTATATGAAAAAGAATGGCAATAATTACAACATACTTAAGAAGAAAAGACCCTACATATTTCCCTGGTGATCCAGTGGCTAAGACTCTGTGCTCCCAATGCAGGGAGCCTGGGTTCAATCACTAGTTAGGGGAACTAGATCCCACATGCCACAACTAAAGATCCTGCATGCCACAATGAAGATCAAAGATCCTGTGTGCTGCAGCTGGTACTCAGCACAGCCAAATAAATAAAAATGAATTTAAGTGATTACTTACTTTCTGAACATGCAGTTTCACCATTGGCAACAACTTCAGACTCTAGTTGCAGCCCGTCAAGACAGACTGACAAATCTCCTATTGTCTCCGTTGGTTCTTTGTCACCTACAAGCTGTAAAGTCACAACTACTTCCTCAACTGGAAGAGAATAAAATTATAGAAAACGGTCACTTTTTAAAAAAAAGTCATAAATGTTAAAAACATAACTGTCATAAAATTTACATTTATATGTATATATATTGTTTTAATATACCTCACCCAAGGTTTCAGGGCTTTTCATGCCAAAAACATTTAAAAAATAGAACAAAATTTCCTAGTGCTTAATATCCACAATGTAAGATACTAAATGGGGCTTCCCAGGTAGCTCAGTGAGTGGTCAAGTATCCACCTGCCAATGCAGGAGACGTGATTTTGATCCCTGCATCGGGAAGATGCCCTGGAAAAGGAAATGGCAACTCACTCCGGTATTCTTTCCTGGGAAATGCCATGGAGAGAGGAGCCAGGCAGGCTATAGTCCATGAGATCACAAGAGAATTGGACACAGCTTAGTAGCTAAACAACAAACAAAAACACTAACTAGCTCAATCATCTCACTTATTATATTCATTCTCTTCTTCAAAATGAGCCAGAAGGACAACTAAGATTACTCAGCAAGGTATGTCTGAATTATATGGAGTGAAAACATAATGTAAGAATGAATTTTTGTCTTATAAATCCTAAATGAAAAATAAAATTCTTAGAAGTATGCTTTAGATACTCAAGGGATTAGAAGTCTGTTTTAAAATCATAATATATTAATTAAAATAAGCATGTTTCAAGTTTTCATGTATTTGTAGATATCGAGAGAGATATACACATATATAAATAAAACCATCTAAAATAAAATCATCTCTGCTCTATTTCTTTTCCATAATTGAGTATAGCCTTCAATAAATACCTATCTACTATTTATTTAAAATACTGGATCCAAAATGAATAGCCAAACGGTATTAAGAACGCATTAAATAGTTCAAGCTTTATCTCTACTAATGTTACAACCATGTAAACTTAAAAACAAACAGTGAATAGTCATTTTTCTCCATATTTGACACATGAATTTCTTGCAAAATAACAAAAGCTGAGCTTATTCTTATTTTCACATACATACGTTTCATATTGTTTGACTTTAATGTTTCATAGATATCCAATCCAGCAGTTCCCAACAAAACATCAGATTTCAGTGTCTGGTGACTCCACACACGAAAATGTAATTTACTCACAGGGGTGACAATACTACAAATGAAAAAAAAAGGTGAAAAAAGTATTTCCTTTACTATCACAATGGAATTCTAAATAAATTACAATTAAAATCTCACTGCATATCTTACAGTTTACAACCAATATTGCCTATATTCTATAATCTTATGAAAAACATATCTGAATGCTACAGGTTTGCACAGTCATCTTCACACACTGCTGACCTATAGGGACGATTACATGTATGTATTATCAACAAAAGTAAAAGTGTTCATCATGCTACAAACTTTTGAAAAATAATTTTACTTTAGTAGTACAAAAAGCTGAAGCTCCAATACTTTGGCCACCTGGTGTGAAGAACTGACTCATCAGAAAAGACCCTGATGCTGGGAAAGACTGAAGGCAGGAGGAGAAGGGGACAACAGAGCATGAGATGGCTGGATGGCATCACTAATGCAATGGACTTGAGTTTGAGCAAGCTCTGAGAGTTGGTGATAGACAGGGAGGCCTGGCATGCTGCAGTTCATAGGGTCACAAAGAGTCAGACACGACTGAGAGACTGGAAAGAACTGAGTACAAAAAAGTGATTTGTACAAAAAATTAAATTTTTATTTTATGTCAGGTAGTGTGTTGAGCTTAGAATTATTTCATTCAACCTTCAGAGTAACCCTGAGGTGAAAATACCACTTTCATCTTCACAAACAGAAGCTGATACTCAGAGAGAATAAGCAAATTGCCGAATATCACACAGCCAGTTGGTGACGGACTGTAATCTGAACAAAAATCTGTCATTAAAATTTGTATTAAGAATGTTCTCAGTCAGCTACTTAAGGATTTCAGGATTATATTACCCCATGTTTCACACTGCTAGAGGCAAAGTGTTCAGGACAAGTGTCAAATAAGGCCATACCTTGCTAAATGCAAATACAGAATAGAAATTTGAGTTTGCAATAAACTGTATAAAAACTATCTCAATTAGAAAAACAGAACACTATATAACATATGATAGTCCTATGGTTCAAGGCTGTAAGACTTTTCTGACAAGGGACAGGACTCGTACCCCCTGCAGTGCAAGTGCAGAGTTCTAACCACTAGGCCACCAAGGAATTCCCAGTGGCAGATATTGTAACCAAACTAAGAAACTTTCACCTAATCATTGCCCCTTTTTGGTACAATGTATTCATTCTCTTTCAAAACTTTCAGATGTTACTTTCAGGAGAACATATATTAATTATTAAGAGAACATTTCTCTGTTACTCATCTGGGTAATCACAATGGGGATGGAATAAAAGTTAATAAATTTAATTTTACTTTGAAAGATAAACTCTGCCATCAACGATGGTCTACTCTAAATTATTTCAATTCAATTCTTGAGACAAGTATGGAAAGCATGCTACCTAACTATGGAAGCTGTGTTAAAATTGCAGGCCAATCTCCTGTAACTTAAAAATTCAGAAGAACTTGAACTAAGTGTTCCCCTCCAAATTTCCAGGTTGAAAAGCACTACCATTTAGGGATACAAGGAGAGCTTTTTTTCTTAACTTTTAAACCACTAAGTTCATGTTGCTATCAGCTCAAGAGCCTGAAAGTATATTTATAGTGAGCACAGATAGCAGTTGGTAGAAAATAGATGAGTATTCAGCCTATTATTCTGAACATCTCCAGTCATTATTGGAGCCTGTGGCCTTTTGAAGATTTGTTTTTTAAATAAATGTTACTCACACAGTTTAATCTAGATCAAATCTCTAATGGGGCACTAATTAAAAATGAAGTCTAAGAAACATTAATGTTGAAATAAATACAGATGAGAAACATTAGAATGATACTTCTGAAAATAGGTCTCAGGATGATCTTTGGAAGATTCTTAAGTTCCATTTATTTGTTCAAAATCATTATTAAGTACAACAAAGATGCCCTAGAACTTAAAAAATCCATGTTAAAGATTAATGTAGGTATATCCAATTTGTTTTGTCATTTATTAGAAATATTGTTCACAGAGGCATGTATCATGTGAAAAGAAGAGCTTATCATTTCAGATGTCTCATCTCACCATTTAAAAATAAAACATTTTTAGTCACAGGTTTGTTTTTCTAAGAGAAAAAAAATGAAGAATTTCAAATGTTAGGGAATGAAAGCAATTTGTCTACATTTGATAAAATAACAACTGGTTATATTTTGAACTATGCTTTAATATATAACATACTGTATTATTTTAAAAATATAACATACTATATTATTTTAAAATCTATTTGTTGATAAATCATATATTTTCTTCCATTTTAATGGAGAAAAAGTTTAAAAATTAACCTATAATTCCCTTCAACCAATTATGCTTTTCTTACCAACATTTAGGGCTTTGTCAATTAGTGCTGAAATTGAGCTATATCCCACCTCTATGAATTTAAATGACAGATAAAAACACCAATGCACAGACATATGCACAGGAATGTATACTGCACTAACAGCCCAACATGAGAAATCAACTGAATAGGGAACTAGTAAAATTAATAACAGTCCATCCATATTAAAGAGTATTATGTAGTTATATTAGAGATGTTAAGACCTGTACATACTCAGAAAAAAAAGATATATGTTTAATATAAAAATAGAGTGATAGAACAAAATGTATAATTTTTTTAAAGAAAAAAAAAGTGGTAGGTTTTGTGTGGCCACTGTAGTTTTAAAAAACACAAAATTTAAATTTTAAATTTAAAATAAAAATTAAATAAGAAAAAATGAAGTGAGTTCCTGATATCCCTCTATTTCCAACCTAAATTAAGGAAAGAGCTGCTAATATTTCTGGGCCCATAACCCTGGGATCTTTCAGCTACTATTTAGTGGCAACAGAGATACATCAACAACTAAATGAAAATGCAATGAAAAGGAGAAACTGGGAAAACAAATAATTAAAGAGAAACGAGACTAAAAGAACAAGGGGAGTAAAATTAAGAGGGGGGAAGAACAAAAAAAAGTGAAAAACTTTCTAAAAGCTGCATTTCTGCTGACCTATTAAACAAAATATACCACAGAAAATACTTTCAAACCTACACTGTAAGAGGCTGCTTCCATTTGGGACTGTTCGTATTGTTGCATTTTTCTGTCTTCTTTGACTGTCCATCTACTGTGACTTCCACATAAGGACTTGGCCCAAACCAATTCTTTTTATTTTCTTTAAGCTTTGCTGAAATGACTAAATAAAAGAGAAAATATTTCAGTATTCGAGATGTTAGTCCATCCTTCAAATCAATTTAATTTCATAAAGATTAAACAGAGCATTATTTTTACTTGAGAAGCAAAGCAGTTTGCTCTAAAATATTCACAAATTTTATTCACTTATGACCTGTGTATTTCTTACCATCTTATTAAAAACTATAAGACTTCCTCACACCACCCACCCAAATTCCCATCAGTAGTATCACAAGTCCCAGAAATCTTGAGGTCAATTAAAAAGTACACTGACAAACTTAGTAAACAAATATGTGAATGCCTACCATCTATATTATTGCTCTAAACTCTGGACAGAACAGTTTAAAATTAGAGATAAGTCCTTGTGATGAAAAACAGCCTAAGGTGGCAGAACATGACTTGGTAGTAAAGAAGTTTTCCAAGGATACAGTACTTTTAAGCAACTATCTAAATGACAAGGAGCTATCCATGTCAAGATCAAAGGTAGAAAGAAGGGAACGTTAAGAAAGAGGTACAAAAGCTTTGACCTAAGAAAAGTAGAGCAAACAGAGAAAAATGGTAAATAAGGTGAGATCACATTTAGCTATGCAAGCTAAGACAAGGAATTTGGATTTTATTCTAAGCATGCTAGAAAGCCACTGAAGGAAGAGTTACAAACTAAGATTATGTCTAACATCTCATATATCTCTCATTACCTTAGCAAGAGCTTCTTACATCCCGAGCCTGAGTTAGTCATAAAACATAAAGCAGCCTTGTCCCAGCCTTGTGTCGAAGGAAGACGCCAAGAGTAGATCTGAATTTAGAACACCCCACAGCTCCCACAGGAGACAACTCACTGATCCCCTATAAATGGGATGACCACAACCAAGGAACTATTTTACTACCTGGATATCTACTCTAACAGCTAAATTCAGAGATGCCAGTGCCTATCAAGACTAACAGGCCCTTGCGAGTTGCTAGGAAAGTTTATATAGGAGCTACCCAAGAAGTGCAATATACAGTCCAACACACAATCTGGGTACTCCAGCAGGCACAGTCCTAAGTGGTGGCCCTGAATCTCCCAACTTCACTTTGATCTAATATTTTACTTCTGTCCTTTTATGCTTAAGAGGCTGCTAGAGCCATCTAAGAGACAGTAGATTAGATTAGGGTGGTGAACATGGATATGGGGAGGAATAAATATTTTCTAATGAAAATCAACAGGATGAGATTACATTAGTGAGCTATGGAAAAGCAGCAAGGATATCTCCTGTGTTTCTGGCGTAAGTAACTGGATAGAAGGTGGTATCACTGAATAAGATGGAAAAGCTCTAGGAAAGAACAAGTTTGAGGAGGGTGGCATGGGCAGGAAGTGTATTATAATGAATGTATAAACTTGAGATGCTCGTGAGACATCAAAGTGGAAACAATAAGCAAAATGTCTTTTTCAGAACAGAAAATGCTCAAATGGGGGTCAGACCTATCTCTGACTAATAGGTACTATAAAGCCCTACTACTTAATACAAAACCTAATTTAATCACAGGATTGCCCCAGAAAAATCCCTATTTTTAATACATTTGTGGTCTGAGAAAAGGTAAAACAGCCTATACAATCATGCCTAAGTTCATTTTGTTTCAGGGGCTCTTGTGATCCTCTTAAACTGATTAAGCCTAGAACAAAGAGCAATGCAGCTATCCTGAGTGGCTTTTTAGGATTCAAACTTTTGAAAGCTGTTTACCACATAATCCCACTCAACCCCACTAGAGCCATTTTAGGAAATGTTAAATGGGAAAACAAAAAGAGTAAGGGAAACGAACACCAACTGTTAGTGTTTTACTGTGTCTGGCACCTAAATATTATCATTTTGACTCTCACGACTATTCTGCAAGACAGGTATTATCATCTTAATTTTTACACATAAAAAAAGAACAAGATCAATAGAATTTAAAAGTTTTATCCAATGGTCACAGCAAAGCTTGGACAAGAGAATTATGTTAAGTGTTCAAATCTCAAAGTTCAGATTGCACAAAACTTACATTACAGTCCTAATATTGTAAAATAGATCGATGAACTACTTCCTAAAATTGAAATTCCCAAGGTAAATTGAAAGACTATGAATTATAAACTAGAAGAAAATGAATCAGAAAAATGTCAGTATCAACTGTCACCTGGGCTACACCTAAAGGCCTCTAACAACTATTTTTACTTTCACTTCTCCAGTCCAATTCCTCATAGCTACTAGAATTGTTCCTGGAACAGATGTGACCATGTCAATACTTTTCAATGATTCTCTAACGCCTGAAAAATGAAGTTTAAATTCTTCTGGGGCATTTAACATTGCTTACTATGTACTTTTATAGCCCCTTCCTGTACAAAATCCCACACAGGCCCCTGGTGTTCTAACCACTCTTACCTGTTTGCTGTCCCTCACAAGGACCACGCACTTTGATGGCTCATATGTGCTACTCCTCTCCACTCATAATGATCCTTTCTCCTTTTCATCCAACACAATTCTACTTCCTGAGATGTCTTTAATCCCTTCTCTTTGAAGGGTTCTTTAAATATAACAAGTCAAAAGTGTTCTATGCTTGCACAGCATTTTCTTATTTATATACGGCTCCTATTGCTTTTCATTCAGTCTTAGTTCTTAGTAGGTTTATTAGTTTTTACTTATTTAACTCAACCTGCAATCCCCTTCATGGCAAGGTTATAGCAAGTGTGTATATTTAATAACTTCCTCTCCAATAGGAAATAAAGGTTTTGACAATTTAAATATAAATGTAAAAATAAGTAAGTAAATGTAAAGAAAGTAAAAGTGAATCCTTGGCTTATTCAACTTATTTTGGGAATCAGAAGGCTGTAAGGAACAAAGTAAAACAAATAAGGGTGCTGAGATCAAGTTATGATTAGCAAATATGATGAACTGATAAGAGATAAAACCAGTTATGCAAGGATTACCCTCTGTGGTCAGAAGTCATGAGAGGCCACAAGAGGCCTCTTTAGCAGAACTATGGCTTGTCTGGGCAGAACTGGATATAAACTCTTGACTTTAAATTTAAAGTATGAAGGACCCTCCTGGTCTCTAAGCATTGGGAGCTAAATATATGGTATTCTAGTAAATCTGGAAAAATACAGTAATGTTTAATTTCAATTTGTAAGAACTGAAATAAGATGGTTTCTCTTCCTCAAATGATGAGCTCTGAGTAAGGACTAAGACTAAGAAATTTCTAGGAAATACCAAAGTACTTATTCTGCCCATGTAAGTATAATACTAGCATACAGCAAGCATCAAAACACAGATAAGCTCAGTATAATAGCTGAAGTTAGGTGCAGAACATAATTAAACAGGAAATGGCTAAAGATAGGGAAGGATGTAAGAAAACAGACTTATGTCCAAGGTAAAGGAAACAGGCCACAGAATTAGAGATAAAGAATAAAGAAAGATCCGGAAATCAACTTATTCTGGGAATTGGAAGGCTATAAGGAACAAGGTTAAAACAAACAAGGGTGCTGAGATCAAGTTATGATTAGCAATACGATGAACGCTCAAAAACATTTGAGAGTAAGTAGGTATTTCTGATCTCCTGCTGTAATTTTTGTAACTATCTGATAAATTACAAAAAGATCTGCCCAACACAAGGATCAATACAGGTACATTCAATATCCAACAAAAGTGTTAAGAGATCATTTCAATGCCAACAGCAGTTCCCAAGGGGATGCCTCATATAGTACCTTGATCAATGAAAGCGTAACACAAATGACCACCTTTCTACTCCAGTTCAACCTGGAATAGCAAAATGGCTATTCATGTTATTTCTATAAATTAAGAGTCAAATCATAGAAAGTGTGACTAATGAACTGGCATGATTTTAAAGTTTAAGGTGTAAAAGCGTAAGGATTAGACATCAAGAAATAATTACAATTAAGTTTAGTGAACATTCATCATCTCATATAGATACAAAATTAAAGAAATAGAAAAGGAATTTTTTTCCTTGTGAGAACTCAATCACTTGTGATGAGGTATACTTTATTTTATGTAAATTCTGAAAAAGAAAAGCAAGGCTGCCTTTCCCTTGATGTTCCTATAAAGAATTATGTGAAATTAAAACACATCAAGTTCTCTAAACAATCTATTTATCAACATAGTATCAATTTATGAGTTTAGTTTTTTAAAACTCCTGCTACAACTTATACAAGTTTTTATTAAAACTTATTATAAGGTGTCATTTCTCTGAAATAAATTTTCTACTTGCCCTCATCTGGTAAGGAAAAGCAATTAGCAAATGTATATACTGCAAACAAATTATGTATGTACGCATGTAATACATGCATGACAGGAAGAGTTAAAGACATAAATTTGAGCAGAACCACAGAGTAACATTTTAACTTTTGACACTAAATTTCCCCATCAGTCTTTCACAGCAACTTTCTAAAACACCAATCCAGTTTACTGCTCTTTGTTAAAAACTCTGGTTACTTCCCATCTCCCTTAGCAATGATCTTTTTTTTTTGGCAGCCTTGACTCAAGTGAAGGAGATGACCCATTTCCATGAATTCTCACAGGTCCCTGCTCTGCAGCAGTGGCTTTTAGGGATGTTGAGGGAAGCCTTGGCATTTCCCTCCTTCACGCCATTTGCTCTGTCATGGTCATTCCTGAAAGATCCTTTTATACCTTTCTATTTTTTAAATACTAGCAATGTTTCAAGCACCACTTTCTTTCACAGCTGCTGCTACTGCTAAGTCACTTCAGTCGTGTCCGACTCTGTGCGACCCCACAGACGGCAGCCCACCAGGCTCTCCCATCCCTGGGATTCTCCAGGCAAGAACACTGGAGTGGGTTGCCATTTCCTTCTCCAATGCATGAAAGTGAAAAATGAAAGTGAAGTCGCTCAGTCGTGTCCGACTCTTAGCGGGAGACCCCATGGACTGCAGCCAATCAGGCTCCTCCGTCCATGGGATTTTCCAGGCAAGAGTACTGCACATAGCAGCAACTCTAGTCAAATACTACCCCTTTTTCCTGACCAAAGTCATTATCTCTTGCCACTACCATATACCATGGCATATATTTTACACTTGCATATTTACGCCTTTCTTGAATTTTAGAAGTGTTGAGGCAGCTTACCAAAATAAAATAAAAAACAAAAAATTCAAATACTGTAGCTAATCCATTAACACAGAATAAAAAATACAATGTCAATTAAAGTGACTTGTGGGAAAGAACTTTGTTCTGAGGTTTCTAGCACAAAAAGCAAATAGTGAATTACAAAGGACACTTGATTCCAGTCAACTTGGCACTCTACTGTTTATTATCTGACATTCTCCATATCTGCCATATCTAATGATGTCTTTGCTAAATATATAACTTTTATCCATAATTCAAGGTGCCTGTTTTTGTTAAAAATGCTTTTGCCCTATACTTGTACATTCTCAGAATTTTTAGACTCAACATTAAAAGCTTATAAATGGCTAAAATTATGTCTTCTTGAGGTGCATTTAGGCACTAAGTGTTTTTCTTCCCATGACAGTCACAATAGCAAATAAGATAGCTAGCTTATGCAAAGATAAGTCGAAAGGAATATAACTTAAATCTGGTTGCTCAGATGGTAAAGAGTCTGCCCGCAATGCAGGAGACCCAGCCAGGTTCAATCCCTGGGGTCAGGAAGATCCCCTGGAGAAGGGAATGACTACCCACTCCAGTATTCTTGCCTGGAGAATTCCATAAATTAAGGAGCCTGGTGGGCTACAGCCCATGGGACCACAAAGAGTTGGACACAACTGAGCGACTAACACTTTCCTTTTTTCTTTCCTCACGTTACTATTTTAAATTGCTAACTTTTTAAAAATAAAAAGCCTGTATATTGCTTACATAACTTGAAAAGCTGACACTATTAAATCCTCTAAATCAAAAATTTTTACGTAAGCTGTCCAGTAAAGAAAGTCTTAAGAAGCCTGGCCCAATGTAAAACAGCTACTCAGATTAGACTGAAGATGGAGAGAAAGTGAAAGTGTTAGTTGCTCAGTCGTGTCTGATTCTTTGCGATCCCATGGACTGCGGCCCTCCAGACTCTTCTGTCCACGAAATTCTCCAGGCAAGAATACTAGAGTGGGTAGCCATTCCCTTCTCCAAAGGATTTTCCTGACCCAGGCATTGAACCTGGGTCCCCTGCAATGCAGGCAGATTCTTTACCATCTGAGTCATCAGGGATGGGGAAGGGAGAAACAACTAGAATCTGGCTTTGGCAAAGAAATATTAGACTCTTTCACTTAAAATCAGACATCACTAAGAAAAGAGACTGGAGTCAGTGAGATTCCCAAGAATAAATTCTAGCATGCTTTCAACTTAAGAAGGTGTTACTTTTATATAATTCAAATACTTTTAGGTTTCGAAAAAGATAAGAATAATACAGTTTATAACTTTATATTCATAATCTAGAGGTGGATGTAAGCCAGGTACAGTATTAACAGAAACTAATATAAGCAATAAATACCATTAAATTAAAAGGAGAGAGACTAAGTTTCCATTGTGTGATAGACACATGCTAGTCTAAAGAAAACTGAGTGCCTCACTTTGGCTAGTACAAATGGTTTCTATAAAAAGACCCTACAAAGAAATCATATGGAGTCTGACTGTGAAAGGTCTTAGCCCAGTTTTAAAGAAATTCACTAACATAGCCAAGGAGAAGCACTGAAGGTTTTTGAGCAGGTACAAATCAGGTGGTATTTTAAGAAACATTAATCTGAAAGTGATCCACATGGTTAGTACGGTTAGAGGAAAAAAAACAGGTATTAGGAAAGTAATAAGAGCAACCAAAAAATTTTAATAGGCATTTCTCAAAAAAAAGATATACAAATGGCTAGTAATAAGCACATGAAAAAAAATGCTCATCATTAACTGTCAAGAGAAATGAACTCAAACCCTTGAGATACTTTGTCACATCCATTACAATTCTCTAACCAAAAACATAAGCATTGCAAGGATGCTTACAAAACTGTAACCCTCATACATGACTGGTGGGAATACAAATTGCCCTGGATGCTTTGAAAATTAATTTGGAATTCCTCACAATGCTAAATGTGGATATTACATGACCCAGTTGCTCTACTCCCAGGAACACAAGAAAACTGAAAACATACAACTTCACACAGTTATACACAAATGTTCATAGCATTATTCATAATAGCCAAAAAGTGGAACCAACCCAAACACCCATCAATTGATAAATGGATCAAGTATTTCCACAAATGGAATAGTATTTGGCAATAAAAAGAAATTAAATACTAACGCATGCTACAACAGGGATGAATCTTGAAAACAATATAAGTGAGAAAAGTCAAGAGACAAAGGCCACACATTTTATGACTCTATTTGTATGAGACCAATGTAGGCAAACCTATAGACAGAAAAATAATTAAGCTAGGGCTGAAGGTGGCTGGGGAATATGGGGCAGGGGTTTCTTTCTGGAGTGGTGAAAATGTTCTAAAATTGACTGGTGATGGTTGCACAACTCTGAGAATGTATTAACAATCACTGACCTCTAAATGAGTAAACTGAATAGTATGTGAATTAGCTCTCAACAAAGCTAAAAAAATCCAAATCAAAACAAAAAACAACAGCAACTGCCCAAGCATGTTTAATAAACAAACCCAAATCCTATACCATACCCAATAACAACCTGAAATTAAAATGTTATCTTTACATATCTAAACATTATGTTCATTTATTCATTCAGCAAATACTAATTCAACACCTGATATGTAACAGCCACTAAAGGTTTTCTTCTCAGAAGATTTTTTATTGATGGTGAAAGTGAAGTGAAAGTCGCTCAGTCGTGTCCGACTCTTTGCGACTCCATGGACTATACAGCCCATGGAAATTCTCCAGGCCAGAATACTGGAGTGTGCGGGGTGGGCGGGGACGCCACAAAGAAAATGAGGGAAGTAATGCAGTAGATCTTTTTAAGACTTACCAGTAATCTGAAGTTGTGATTTCATGGTCAAACTACCCATTGAACCAAGCTGTGATCCACTGTCAGACATAACACCAACAGGAAGGCAAACCTGAACAGGGCAAAGGAAACACTGTAAACATCAAAAATTCCCACTTGAAAAATATGTAAATAATGCTAACCAGGCCATTTCCATGTCCCACTGAAGACCACAAAATAACCACTGGCCTTCACGCTGCTAAAATTCTAGTATCCATGCTGCACTAATCTATCAGCAAAATCTGAAATGGTTGAATTTCTTTCTTCCATGGTTTACTTTCTTCTTTTAGTTCCCAAGACACATTCTCGAGGTTCATGTCCTACCTTACTGATTATTCCTTCTTAGTCTTCTTTGATGATTCCTTCTGGTCTCTCTACCCTCTTAATACTGGAATGTCCTAGGGCTCAGTTATTGGTTCCTTCTTCTCTCATATCTTCATATTCATTTCCTCAAGGATATCATCCAGTGTTATGGCTTTAAATATTATCTATATACCAACAAGTCCCAACTTTATATTTCTATCCCAGATTTCACTCCTGAATTATAAACAGCAACTCCATTCAGGTATCCAAAAGACATTTTAAACTAAAGACCCAGAGGGATCGGGTGGAGAGGGAGGTGGGAGGGGGGACTGGGATGGGGAATACATGTAAATCCATGGCTAATTCATTTCAATGTATGACAAAAACTACTGTAATGATGTAAAGTAATTAGCCTCCAACTAATAAAAATAAATGGAAAAAAAAAATAAACTAACATCAAAAACGGAACCCCTAATGTCCTCTGTAAACTATCTCAGTCGAAGGCAATTTCATCCTTTCAGATGCTCAAGCTAAAAACTATGGAGTTATTCTTGACTCCTTTGTTCATATGTCCCTTCCCACCTGCTAACAAATCCTAATGTCTCTATCTGCAAAATACACCTAGAATCCAGCCATTTCTCACCACCTCTATCATCAATCTGTTCATAGCCACCTGACAGCTATCTTCTTCCTAAATTATGACCCTCTCCTAGATTAACCTAAAGTGACTAGATTAACCTAAAGTGACTGTACAGTCCATGGAATTCTCCAGGCCAGAATACTGGCGTGGATAGCCTTCCCCTTCTCCAGACGGTCTTCCCAACCCAGGGATCGAACCCAGGTCTCCCGCACTGCAGGCAGATTCTTTACCAGTTGGAGTCACAAGGGAAACCCAGAAGGCCTCCTTTTTTCCATCCTTGTCCAGCCTCAGTACCTACTCTTAACACAACCTGGATGATTTTAAGATGTTAAAAAGTTCTTCAAATCTTCCCATTTTACTCAAGAGTGAAAGACCCTGTATGATATGTGCTTCCACTGCTCCCTACCTCCTGATCTTATTTCCCCTCTACTTTCCGCCCCTACTCAGGCACCTACCTGTTATTTTTCAAACATGCCAGCACATTCTTGCCTTGAGACCTTTGTTCTACTTGTTTTCTTCACAATATTAACAGTATGTTCCACCTATCCTGATCATTTTTTTTTCTTCTACAGACAATGTGATTTTTTTGGCATACTAAGTAACTGACTTGGTTATTATGTTTATTGGTTTTGACTCTCTGGGCTAGAATATAAACTCCATGTGAGCAGGAATCATTTTTTTGGTTCACTGATAAAACCCAGAATCTCAAAACAGTGCCTGACACATTGCAAACACTTAAAACATCTGATCTGTGAAATGAACAAAGATGGCTCCTGAATTATACTAAAATGAACAGCCCTAACAGTCCATAGTCTCAGAAGAGTTAATCCTCATATGTGGTAAGGACATGATCTATGTAACAGAGATTTTATAACAAAATCAGGACACTTGGGCTTGATTCCTGGCTACAACACTTAGTGTATGATACTATTTGAGTTATGTAACCTCTCTAGGTCTCAGTTTCCTGTCAGAGATATGGGGATAACACCATCTCTACCTCACAAGGTTGTTGAAAGACTGAATGATTATGTATGTGGGGGGGAAATGCTATGAATGTTTATTAGTCATACTGTTAGAATTTAACTAAATGTGTTTTTAAAATAAAATGTTCTTAGGCTTTTGGGGACTTGATAAAATATCAGGAATATTTTGAGTGGGTCAAAGATTAAAGTAAAATTTACTTAAGCACTCGCTATCTGCCAGGTCCTATGTAAGAAATACATAAATACAATAAGGCAAACAAAGCAACCTGAAACTGTAAACATGTCTACAGTATTCATACAAAACTAAGCTTCCATTCCCTGGTGGTCCAGGGGTTAGGACCAATTGCAATGCAGGGGGCAAGAGTTCGATCCCTAGTCAGGGAACAGAATCCCATATGCTGAGGAGACAGGGAGGGAGGGACAGACAGATATAGGGAGGAAGGAAAAAGAGTATGTTCGAGGCTAAAATTCTGGCGGCCTTAACTCAAATGACTAGCTCATTCCTTTGGCTTGGTCTGTTTATTTTTTTCCTTCACTTTCTATGTCTACTTAAATTGCACCGTTTCGGATGTTTTATACAATTTACTAAAAGGGCCATTTTATTTTAAATACAGAAGGCATACATCATAAATAAAGCCATTAGTAGTCACCCAGAATATAAAGGCACTGAGGTGTACCATAAAAGTCAACAGAGCATTGCACAGGATATTCTTCTGATTCAAACTGCTTGTTACAGAAAGAGTCCTCAAAGACATCATTACCACATTATGTATAGTTATTACCATCTCCTCAATACCAAAAAGACTGTCACAGAATTATGACATCAAGATAAGGATATTAAGAGGCAGTGAGAAAAGTCCAACATCTGGATGTTGATTTATTTTATGCATGATAAAGTATTATTCTAGCTGCTGATCTACAGCAACAGTTTATTGCTGGGAAAATACCCTCTTAAATAGTATAGATTATTCTAAATTAACATTATAAAGTTGCAAAGAAAATAAATTCAAAATTATAATAAAATGTATTTAAAAAACACAATTTCATGTAAAGAAGACTAATGAAAGTACAGACTAAAAATATGTTTAGCAACAGTAGTTCTCTCCAGATAATTACAGAAAATCATTGTGATAGAACTGAGATGCTTTGCAAAAACATGCTGATAATTTTAATAATGTATGTTCTAGTTCACGTTAGTTCCATATAATCAAAATTATTTATTTTAAATCTCTAAGAATAAAAAAAACACACCACTTGTATAATGGTAAAGAAAAATTATAGAAACCTTAGTATTAACTGGCACCCAGTTAAATAATCACAAATTCATACCACAGAAAACTATGCAACAATTAGAACAACTTACTAGTAACTGAAATGGAAAGATTTCAAGAACATTTAAGTTACAGAATATATATAATGTAATATTTTTGCAAATAAAAAACAAAATGCATATCCCTATGAAAGTAAAAGGAAAGTGAAGTCGCTCAGTCGTGTCCAACTCTTTGTGACCCCGTGGACTGTAGCCTACCAGGCTCCTCCCTCTATGGGATTCTCCAGGCAAGAATACTGTAGTGGGTTGCCATTTCCTTCTCCAGGGGATCTTCCCAACTCAGGGATCGAACCCGAGTCTCCTGCATTGCAGGCAGACGCTTTAACCTCTGAGCAACCAGGGAAGCCTATCCTCCCTATAGGTAAATATAAACAAAGGCAGAAAAAGTATCCATCCCAAACTGGTAATAGTGGCTACCCTCCTGTGTACTAAAGAAGGAAGTCATGGGGAACTTGTGGTTTTATATGTATAATTTGAGTTTAAAAAGAAAATATATACCATACTTGTACAATTTGAAAGATACCTCAAGACTAAGTAGACAGAGAATCTACACTTCAAAAACCATCTTCTCCCCTGAGCTCCAGACTCCTAGATCTAACCTTTACAACTGTCTGCATTATTAAAATGACTAAGGTGAAATTCTGCCTGGCTCAATAGCAGCACCATTCACCCAGTTGCTCAAGCCAAAGCTATGAGCATTAAATCTTTCCCTCTAGTTGTAAAGATTTTATCTGCAAAATATACCCTACTATAATTCTTAAAGAGATGGGAATACCAAACCATCTAATCTGTCTCTTGAGAAACCTGTATGCAGGTCAGGAAGCAACAGTTAGAACTGGACAAGGAACAACAAACTGGTTCCAAATAGGAAAAGGAGTACATCAAGGCTGTATATTGTCATCCTGCTTACTTAACTTATATGCAGAGTACATCATAAGAAACACTAGGCTGGAAGAAGCACAAGCTAGAATCAAGATTGCCAGGAGAAATATCAATAACTTCAGATATACAGACGATACGACCCTTATGGCAGAATGTGAGAAGGAACTAAAAAGCCTCTTGATCAAAGTGAAAGAGGAGAGTGAAAGTGTTGGCTTAAAGCTCAACATTCAGAAAACTAAGATCATGGCATCTGGTCCCATCACTTCATCAGAAATAGATGGGGAGACAGTGTAAACAGTGTCAGGCTTTATTTTTGGGGGCTCCAAAATCACTGCAGATGGTGACTGCAGCCATGAAATTAAAAGACGCTTACTCCTTGGAAAGTTATGACCAACCTAGATAGCATATTTAAAAGCAGAGACACAAAAAAATAATAGATAAATATATAAATAAAAGCAGAGACACTACTTTGCCAACAAAGATCCATCTAGTTGAGGCTATGGTTTTTTCAGTAGTCATGTATGGATGTGAGAGTTGGATGGTGAAGAAAGCTGAGCGCCGAAGAATTGATGCTTTTGAACTGTAGTGTTGGAGAAGACTTGAGAGTCCCTTGGACTGCAAGGAGATACAACTAGTCCATCATAAAGGAGATCAATCCTGGGTGTTCACTGGAAGGACTGATGTTGAAGCTGACGATACTTTGGCCACCTGATGCAAAGAAGTGACTCATTGGAAAAGACCCTAATGCTGGGAAGGACTGGGGGCAGGAGAAGGGGACAACAGAGGATGAGATGGCTGGATGGCATCACCGACTCGATGGACAGGGGTTTGGGTAGATTCCGGGAGTTGGTGATGGACAGGGAGGCCTGGCGTACTGCGATTCATGGGGTCGCAGAGTCGGACACGACTGAACTGACAGACCCTAAAATATATGCTTACTTTTCTTTTAACTACATTAGCCCAAGCCACACCCAGCCCTTCCCTGTCAACAAACTGTTACAAGTAACTAAATAAGGCTCCCTGCCTCTGCATTTGCTCCTTCTCCCTCTCAGCCATTTCCCATCAAAGTTAGGGTACTCTTTTAAATATCAGAATTAGATCTTGCTCTAGTCTGCTTAAATATCCAATAATTGCCTATCTCACCTAAAATAGAATCCAAATTCCTCACTCTGGCTTAAAGAAACTCCACTTCATTCCGTACATGACCTACTTTCTTGAGTTCTCCTCATAACATTCTCCTCCTTAGCCACTGTAAATCTGGATTCTATTTCTCAAACACACTAAAGTCATTCTGGACTTATAGGCTTACACTAGCTGTTCCCTCTGCTAAGAATGTTTTTCCCACTTATCTTTAAATAGCTAACATCTTGCATTCAGCCCTCAAGTTAATACTCAGGTCTTCCCTGACTAACCAATATAATGTAGCCATACTATTACTTTCTTTTTAATTTTATTAATTTCTACAAAGGTAGGCAACCTTGTCTGCTTTGCTAATCAGTACCTGAAATACTCTACAGTTTTAATCAACTAATGTCCACAATTTATATTAAGGGTCACTCTTTATGAACCTTATATGGTCCTAAGGATGTTGACAAATGCATAACTGCCATGTATTCAATACTATAGTATCACAGAGAATAACCTTACAACTCTAAAAATCCTGTGCTTCCCCTATTTATTCTTCTTCCCTCAATAAGAACCTCTGGCAACCACTTATCTTTTTACTGTCTCTACAGTTTTGCTTCTCCCAGAATGTTAGATAGTGGACTCACACAACTTAAGAGCCTCAGCCTGGCTTCTTGGTACTACGATTAAAGTTTCCTCCGTATCTTTTCAGAGCTTGACAGTTTTTTAAAATTTGCTGAATAAACATTTCACATGTGTTTCTTCCACTGTGTATCCATGCGCCTGTTGAAGGATGTTAGATGCTTCCAGCTTCTGGCAATTATGAATACTATCATGCAGGTTCTTTGTGGATGTAAGTCTTCTACTCAATTGGGTAAAGAGGACTACAATTACAGGATGATAAGGGTAAACCTATGTTTTAGCTCTGTAAGCAACTGCCAAATCATCTTCCAAAGTGGCTGTACCATTTTGCATTCCTATTAGAACTGAAGGAAAATTTCTACTGCTCCATATCCTCACAAGCATTTGATATTGTCAGAATTTAGTATTTTTGGAATTTAGCCAATCTAATAGGTGTACAATGATGTTTCACCAGTGGCTTAGTTTTTAATTCCCATGTGACATGATGTTGAGCATCTTTTCATATGTTTGATTATTTACCATCTATGTACACTGTTTCGTGAGGTATCTGTTCAGATATTTTACTCATTATTTGTTTTCTTACTGTTGTATTTTAAGAGTTATTTGTGTATTTTAAATATAAGACCTTTACGTGTTTTGCAAACACTTTCTCACAGCCTATGGCTTCTCTCGGAGAAGGCGATGGCACCCACTCCAGTACTCTTGCCTGGAAATCCCATGGACGGAGGAGCCTGGTAGGCTGCAGTCTATGGGGTCGCACAGAGTTGGACACGACTGAAGTGACTTAGCAGTAGCAGCAGTATAGCTTCTCTTTCCATTTTCTTAACAGTGTAAAGGTGCTGGTCGCTAATACCCACATGTCTTAAGTTGAGGGCAGTGGGTGGGTTCCCCACACCAACAAGAAATTCTCCAATGCCAACTGGGTGTCCTAAAGTTTAATAAAAATCAAACAGGAAAGAAATATGACAGATTTATACATTAAAAAATTTTTTCACCAAAAAATCTATTAGAAATAAAATACACTAAAGTTGCAGGGTACAAAAAAAAAAATCAACATATATAAAAGTCTACTCTATACACCAACAACAAATCATCAGAAAGCAATTAAGAAAAACAATCCCATGTACAATTGCAACAAAAAGAATATCTAGGAATAAATTTAACCAGGTAGGTGAAAGATCATCTTTCACTGAAAACTAAAGACATTGTTGAAAGAAACTGAACACAACACAAAGAAATGTAAAGGTATTTGGGCTCATAGATGAGAAGAATTTAACATTTTTAAATGTCCATATCACCTAAAGCAATCTACAGAGTCAATGCAATCCCTGTAAAAATCCCAATGACATTTTTCACAGAAACAGAAGAACAAAAAAATACTAAAATTTGTATGGAACCACAAAAAGTCCCAAATAGCCAAAGCAATCCTGAGGGGAATAGGGGGAAACAAAGCTGAAGTATCATTCACTCTGATTTCAAATTATATTACAAAGTCACAGTAAATCAAAAAAGCATGGTATCGTCAAAGTGACACACAAATCCATGGAACAGAATTGAGAGCTCAGAAATAAACACACACATATACAGACAATTAATACACAAGAGAAAAGAACATACAATGGAGAATAGTCTCTTCAATAAATGATGTTGGAAAAACTGGTCATGCAAAAGAATGAAACTAGACCACCAGCTTACACCATACACAAAGTCAACTCAAAATGGATTAAGGACTTGAATGTAATACCTGAAATCATAAAATCTTAGCTGTCAACATCACTAATTATTAGGGAAATGCAAATCAAAACCACAAATGAGATACCACCTCACATCATTAGAATAAGTATTATCAAAAAGGCAAGAAATAACAAGTATTAGAGAGGATGTTGAGAAAAGGGAATCCTTGCACAGTTTGTGGGAGTGCAAATTACTGTAACCACTATTGAAAACAGTATGGAGAATTCTCAAAAATTAAGAATATGATCCAGCTATTCCACTTCTAGGTATTTATCCAAAAAATCCAAAAACATCTATTTTGAAAAGATATATGCATATCGATGTTCAATCCAGCACTACATACAAGAGTCAAGATATGTAAACAACCTAAGTTGCCATCCGTGAATGACTGGATAAAAAAGATGTAGTATATATTTAAAACAAGGGAATACTACTCAGCTTAAAAAAAAATTTTTTTTTTTTTTTTAAAGAGAGGAAATTTTGCCATTTGCAACCACATGGATAGACCTAGAGGGTATTATGCTAGTGAAGTAAGACAGAAAAAGGCAAATACTGTATGATTTCTTTCATATGTGTGTAGGGGGTGGGATGGTGAGTAGACAAACCAAACAAAAATAAAGACACAGAACAGAATAGTGGTTAGCAGAAATTAAGTGCGGGAAGGGCAAAATGCATAAAGGAAGTCAAGTGCATGGTGATGAATGGAAACTAAACTCTTGGTAGTTAGCATGTTGCAGTGTATACAGAAGTCAAAATATAATTTTGTACGCTTGAATCTTAAACATTATAAACCTATTTTATATCAATCTATCTGTGAGAAGGTTGTCTGTCAAACTACTAATCTAACAGAACAGACTTCAGAGACCATACAAGACAAAGAAAACAGGACTATACAAAATTAGTCTGAAACAATCAAATGACAATCACAGCAGGCAGCAACAAGAAACCATGAAATGGGAGAAGAATTTGGTATTTCCAGAGCCACCACATTATAACATTCAAAATGTTTCATTTTCATACCAGCAAACTGAATTCAACAGCACATTAAGAAGATTAATACATCATGACCAAATAGGATTGATTAATCCCTGGGATGCAAAATGGGGTCAACATACAAAAATAAATAAATCAGTGTGACCAACAAGGACCTACTCTATAGCACAGGAAACTCTACTCAATATTCTGTGATAATCCATATGAGATAAGAATCTAAAAAAGAATGAAAATATATATAACTGAATCATTTGCCATAGACCTGAAACTAACAACACTGTAAATCACCTATACTCCAATAAAATTAAACTTTTTTTTAAAAAATAAAGAAAATCAATGTATTACACCACATTACTATAAAGGATAAAAACCACATGAACATCACAACTAATGTAGAAGAGCATTTGACAAAATTCAATAGTGTTTCATAAAAAAGCTGTCAGATTAGGAACAGAGGAAATTACCTCAACAAAATATGTTTTACATATGAAAAAGCCCACAGCTAACATCACACTCAACACTGAAAATCTGAACTCTTTTCTTCTAATACTAGGACAAGACAGGATACCCACTCTCACCATTTCTAGTCAACACAGTATTAGAAGTCCTAGCCAAAGCAATTAAGGCATTAAAAAAAAAAAGAAAGAAAACATTGGAAAGAAAGAAGGAAAATTATCTGTCCCCAGATGATATCATTTTATTAAAAAAACAAACAAACAACAAAAAAACCACTCTATAACAGTTCCAAACAGTAGATTCCCTGGTGGTCCATGCTTCCAATGCAGAGGGCACAGGTTCAATCCCTGGTTGGGGAACTAAGATCCCACATGCTGCATGGTGCAGCCAATAATAACCAAAAAAAGAGAGATTAAAAGTGTTGGCAAGATATGACCCAGCAATCCCACTTCTGGGCATACACACCGAGGAAACCAGATCTGAAAGAGACACGTGCACCCCAATGTTCATCACAGCACTGTTTATAATAGCCAGGACATGGAAGCAACCTAGATGTCCATCAGCAGACAAATGGATAAGGAAGCTGTGGTACATATACACCATGGAATATTACTCAGCCATTAAAAAGAATTCATTTGAGTCAGTTCTAATGAGATGGATGAAACTGGAGCCCACTATACAGAGCGAAGTAAGCCAGAAAGATAAAGAACATTACAGTATACTAACACATATATATGGAATTTAGAAAGATGGTAACGATAACCCTATATGCAAAACAGAAAAAGAGACACAGATGTATAGAACAGACTTTTGGACTCTGTGGGAGAAGGCGAGGGTGGGATGTTTCAAGAGAACAGCATCGAAACATGTATATTATCCAGGGTGAAACAGATCACCAGCCCAGGTTGGATGCATGAGACAAGTGCTCGGGCCTGGTGCACTGGGAAGATCCAGAGGGATCGGGTGGAGAGGGAGGTGGGAGGGGGGATCGGGATGGGGAATGTATGTATATCCATGGCTTATTCATGTCAATGTATGACAAAAACCACTACAATATTGTGACGTAATTAGCCTCCAACTAATAAAAAAGAAAAAAAAAGTGTTGGCAAGGATGTGGAGAAACTGGATTGCTTGTACATAGTTGGTGAATCTCTTATACTGAATACAGAGGCAAAAATAATCAACAAAATACAAGCAACTTGAATTAAGTAATATTCCATGACCAAGTGGAATTTATACCAAAAATACAAGCTTGGATAAATAACCAGAAATCAATTAATGTAATACATATTACATACACATATTAGAACAGAGTACAAAAACATCATCATCATCTCAACGCAGAAAAGGCATTTGACACAATTCACCCTTTCATGGTAAAAACTCTCAAGAAACCAGAAATAAAAGAGAACTTCCGCGACCTGAAAAAGGGCATCTAAAAAAACAAAGAAAACTATAGCTTCAGTTCAGTTCAGTTGCTCAGTCATGTCCAACTCTTTGCAACCCCATGGACTGCAGCACACCAGGCCTCCCCGTCCATCACCATCTCCTGGAGCTTACTCATACTCATGTCCATTGAGTCAGTGATGCCATCCAACCACCTCATCCCCTGTTGTCCCCTTCTCCTCCTGCCTTCAATCCTTCCCAGCAACAGGGTCTTTTCCAATGAGTCAGTTCTTTGCATCAGGTGGACAAAGTATTGGAGTTTCAGCTTCAGCATCAGTCCTTCCAATGGATATTCAGGACTGATTTCCTTTAAGATGGACTGGTTGGATCTCCTTGCAGTCCAAGGGACTCTCAAGAGTCATCTCCAACACCACAGTTCAAAAGCATCAATTCTTCGGTGCTCAGCTTTCTTTATGGTCCAACTCTCACATTCATATATGACTACTCGAAAAACCATAGCTTTGACTAGACAGACCTTTGCTGGCAAAGTAATGTCTCTGCTTGCATTCTACTTAATGGTAAAAGATTGAATGCTCTCCCCCTAAAATCAAGAACAAGAAAAGAATGCCAGCCCTCAACATTTTTATTCAAAGGTTCTAGCCAGTTTAACTTGGCAAGAAAATCAAACAAAAGGCATATGGACTGCAGAGAAAGAAGTAAAACTACCTTTATTTGAACATGATCTGATCTTGTGTTCAGAAAAATAGAATAACTTTAAAATTATTAAACAAGAGGGAACCATGGCCCAGGTTCAAAAAAATTTCCAAATACACTATGGGTAGATTGTGAATGACTATGTCGTCAGTCACCTAGTTAACAAAGAACAATATATAATATTAAGTAAGCACTATCACATGCATTTTAGTTATTAGATGGAAGAAAGCTTTCAATCTGCTGCTCTTCAAAGTTTTTCTGCAAAGGGCCAGAAAGTAAACATTTTAGACTTGGGGGCCATATGATTTCTGTAACAACTGCTCAACTGCCATTGTACTCTGACAGTGTGACAGAGAACACATAAAATGAATGGGGCTATCCCAATAAAACTTTACTTATTTTAAAAAAAAAAGCAGAGGGCCAGATTCCTCCCACGGGCCATAGTTTGCTAACACACGGTCTCGAGCATTAAAGTGAAAAACCTGTAACATCCTACCTACATCACACTCATGGCATAAAACTGGGAAGTATGGAAGAGGCAAAAAATTATTAAGACATTAGAATAAAACAGTTGGACATGGGTGGGATATCTTCTAATTAAACTTTACATCTTCTTCATTATGCCCATTATTACTCCCTTCATTTGGCTCTTCCTGTACTATCATACTCATTTCAGTATTTCTCCTTGTCTTATCCCAACCTGTCCACATAGTGTTATCAAAGGATTTCTAAAATGAACTTTCTACACACCTCTGATGATCTGCCATGAACCTGCTTTGCCTATTATCTTACTTCACATGCCATTCTCCCATACATATCCTAGGCTCCAATCACACAAAATTATTCATCATTCTCCAAAATGCCATCTGTTTAATTTTATCCTGTTCCGTTAAAACTTCACCCCACTATTTCCCTAAATTTCTGGTCATCTGGTCTTCTCTTAACCTTCAATATTCTGCTCAAGCATCTCATCTGGTAGCCTTCCTTAAACTCAAAAGCAGAAACAATTCTTCTAGTCTACTCTATAGTATGCATTCCAAAAGAGACTATAACATGTTAATTAAGTGTGCAGGCTTTGGAGTCAAATAAATCTAGATCCACATCTCTCCACATCCACATGCACTGTTTACTGTGTAAACTTAAGCAAATTACTGAATTACTTTCTTCATTCATAAAACAGGAATAACTTAATTGTAGTTTTGGTTTAAAGATTGAGATAATACCTATAAAGTGCTGCTGTTGTTTAGTCACTAAGTCATGTCCATATAAAATCTGTACAAGTGTTTATAGCAGCTCTATTCGCAGTTGCAAAATATGTGAAAGGAAGTGCTCTCCCTCCATGTGCATGCGTGCTCAGTCACTTCAGCAGTGTCTGACTTTATGACCCCATGGACCGTAGCCTGCCAGGCTCCTCTGTCCATTGAATTTTCCTAGCAAGAACACTGTAGTGGGTTACCATATCCTGCTCCAAGGGATCTTCCAGACCCAGGGATCAAATCCACATCTCCCGCTTTGGAGGCAGATGCTTTACCCCTGAACCACCAGGGAAGCCAATCTCCTTCCACAGGTAAATCAATAAACTGTAGTACATTTAGACACTGGAATACTACTCAGCAATCAATTTTTTTAACAAAATGCAACAGGATTTCCCTAGGGGCACAGTGAATGAGAGTCCACCTGCCAAGCAGGCAACATGGGCTCAATTCCTGGTACGGGAAGATTTCACATGTTTCAGAGCAACTGAAATTGCTCTGATAGCTTCGACTACTGAGCCCGCATGCTGCAACTACTGAAGCCTGCACACCTAGAGCCTGTGCTCCCCAACAAGAGAAGCCACCACAGTGAAGAGTAGCTCCATTTACCACAACTAGAGAACGCCCATCCCAGCAACAAATACAAGCACAGCCAAAAGTAAATAATTTTTTAAAAATACAGTAACTCAGAGGAATCTCAAAGGCATCATACTGAGTGAAATCCCTTCTCAAAAAGTTTAATATGTACTATCTATTTATGTGACAGTCTCCAAAAGACAAAACACAGAAATGGAGAACAAACTCGCGGCTGCCAGAGGTTAAGAACTGAGGGTGAGTTTGACTAAAAAATACAGCACAAGGGAGGTTTTTGGTGTGATGAAATTGTTCTGTATCCTGATTGTGGTATTAGTTACAAGAATAAATAAATGTGTTAAAATTCATACAACTGTACACCCAAAAATATTCACTGGAAGGACTGATGTTGAAGATGAAACTCCAATACTTTGGCCAGCTGATGAGAAGAACTGACTCACTGGAAAAGACCCTGATGCTGGGAAAGATTGAAGGCAGAGCAGAAGGGGACGACAGAGGATGAGATGGTTGGATGGCATCACCGACTCAATGGACATGATTTTGAGTAAACTCCGGGAGTTGGTGACGGACAGGGAGGCCTGGCGTGCTGCAGTCCATGGGGTCGCAAAGAGTCAGACACGACTGGGCGACTGAACTGAACACCCAAAAAAAAGCCAATCACTGTATGATAAATTTTTAAAACACTTAAAACATTATTTAAAAATTTTAAAGGCTACCACTGGGTTGAACAGTGTCTCCCCTCAAATTTACATCCACGTGGAAACCAGAATTTGACTTTACTTGGTCTTAAAGGATCTTCACAAATATAATCAAAATAGAGTTGTAATGGATCAAGCTAAAAATGAAGACACAAACTGGAGAGAGATATACACAAGACAAGGAATGCCAGGAATCAGAGGCATAGAACCGATTATTCCTAAGAAGTTCCAACTTTAGTTTTACCTTATTTTGGCCTTTTAGACACCTAGAACAAGGGGAAAAAATGAAGCTGTGCTGTTTTAAAACTGCCCAGTTTGTGGCAATTTATTACAGCAATCCTAAGAAACTAACATAGCCTATGATTTCTATTTATGTGACATTCTGGAAAAGGCAAAACCATTGGGACAGAAAAATGAGTGATTCCTAAGGAATGGGTCTGGGAGACCAAAAAATGTTCTTAATCTAGTTTCTGCAACAACAACAAAACCCTGACATTAGATTTATGTATCTTGGGGAGATCTCTCCAGGACTCATTCTCCCTTTCTAGGATCTCTCTTCTACCTCTGTATCTCATTGTTAGATTAATCTGTTTTAATGTCTCTTTTGTTTTACAATATATTCTTCTTTCACCTCCTCCAAAGATTATTTCTAAAGCCAATTTCAACTTTGCCTCTATTTACAGCTTTAAAATTCACAGAAATGGAGATAGATGACTATGAATTTCCTATGGAAAACTGACTTTTCACATGATTTTTTAAAACGCTTTCATAATCGAATACACTGTAGAGCCTGTATCTTCACCTAGTAAACCACTGTGATTTGAGTCAATGAAGATAGCAATTTGAATCTAAAATCTAGTACAATATTAAAATAATCCATTACTTATTAGTCTTGTCAGGTACACAGAAACTTAAAACAGGGCCAATTCTTAACACTTTATCATTTATTTTGAGTAATGTTTACTATCACATTAGAAAAATGTGACTGAATGTCTAATGTAAAAAGAAGGTGCTAAAACACTGCCAGCAATAAAAACTAACCTTAACATCTTCATGAAAGGAAGTGGGAAAAAAAATGTGGAAAGACACACATTTCACAAGATTATTTCAGTAACATCTTATCCCATAAGAAACAAACAGAGAAACTACATTTCTAGCCTTATTTTAAAATATGTATCCTATTTATAAATAAATCACTAAATAACCAGAACATTATGAAATTTGCTTGGGTTTCTTTTCAGAAATAACACATCTAACATAATCAGTTATTTTTATAGGCCATGTCTAATTTATCTTACAAAACTTGATAATTGTATATAGGCCTGTAATTTCTTAAAAGAAGCCACCAAAAAGACATTTCAGAAAACACACAAAACCAGTAAGGAGAAAAACTGCTTGCTGAAGCAGAAAGTACAGACAGAGTTCAAAGAGCTAAAATACACAGTGGTATTCAGAGAACTAAAACCAAATGAAGCTAAACTCTCAGCCTTACTAAAATACAAAAGCATACATGGTAACTAAATACTGAGTAGTTTCCCATAGATAGGGCCATTCAGCCATGCTCCCAAACCCCTACTCAAGTGAAAGAGCTACATATCAAAAGCCCTGTTTTTAAAAATCTGTCCTCATTATGGACTCCAGCCTCAACCCAGTTGGAAGCGGAAACATGGAGGTTTGAAGTAGTTCCGGTGTATGCAACCAGTAGCCACACTACCCAGCTGAGCTGAAAACTAATTCCTGTTCATGGGGGTCACAGCAGCAAATACAGCTGACACAGACTGTAAGAGCAATGTTTAGGTCTCATTCTCCACTAATGATAGCAAAGGCGCTAACTTCGGCGTATGGGTTGACAAAGATACTGACAGAGGGATTAAGAGTTCTTTGGGTTGGGGCAGAAAGTAAATGCTAATTCCCATAACTTAATTTCTCAACAAAAGGAGAGAAACTAACTCAGATCCACTTCCAATGGGGAAAAACTGCTTTCCTATTTACCGGAGAAAGTTACCTTAATAGGGAAGCAGGATGTAGACCACCCCCTACCCCCACAACAGTGACACTTTGGCTCTGAACATCATGTAATGATCTCAGATAATTCAAAGTTCTTCCCCATCTTCCAGCCAAATCGGAATCCAGTGTGAATTCTAAAGCATAGGCATAAAAAACGACAATTATCTTACTCAAAGAGAAACATACGAAGGTACAATTTTCAAGGTTCAACAGTATAAAAGAGTTGAAGGAAACTGGCACCAGAACTATAACTTTTAACATTCATTTGCTGGTTTGAACTTTGCACCTAGTATTACAGAACGCAATTTTTCTCCCAGTTCTCCCAAACAGCTTTCTGATAAACATCTTAATATTAACTATTATTATAAGCTGTGTCCTGGCTTTGACTATTTACTGCTAGAGTTTAAAGGATTTAACATGCCACAATAAATATAACTACTGTTGTACTACTCTAAATATTGCTCTCTTCTGCAAAAAGTCTTGTGTGAAACTATACAACTTAATTAAATACAAAGCTGAATTTCCTGGTGTCCAAGAACTCTTGTTTCTGACTATCTCTTAAAACCCATAAATTCTCCTCAAAATAAGACTGGATAACCACCATCCCATCCTTCCAACAAACCTTTCTCAGATCATTTTTACACGCTGTTTAGGAATTATCAGTATTCCCTGGTAGGACAGTGATTAAGAATCCACTTGCCAATACAAGGGACACAGATTTGGTCCCTGTTCCAGAAAGATTCCACATGCCACTGAGCAAACTACTGAAGCCCATGGGCCTAGAACCTGTGCTTCACAGCAAGACAAGACAGTAATGAGAAGTCTGCACATTGCAACTGGAGAGTAGCTACTGCTCATGGCAACTAGAGAAAGCCTGGGAGCAGCAACAAACACAGAGGGAAGCCAAAATCAACATTTTTTTAAAAAGAGAATTATTAAGGAAACCAGATGTCAATAATGAGCTAACAAGTAATGTCTATGTACACTACATAAACAAATTTATGGATTTATATTAAAAGAACTAAAAAGCATAGTTTTAAACATTGTATTAAAAATCCAGGAAAAAAATTCAGAATCATTTATTTCCAAGAGTCCTAAACACTGCGGGCAGAGTGAGTGAGTGAGTGAAGTTGCTCAGTTGTGTCCGACTCTTTGCAACCCTGTGACTATAGCCTATCAGGCTCCTCCGGCCATGGGATTCTCCAGGCAAGAATACTGGAGTGGGTTGCCATTTGGGACAAATAACCATTTATCCATTAGGAAACAAACAGGATTATGAAAGCAGAGTCAATTCTACACTCCAGTTTGGGCCTGCAAATTTTCACCTTAATATTCTATTCCAAGACTACCTCCTCTCAAAAAAATCTATGAACAATAAATTCTGGAGAGGGTGTGGAGAAAAACAGAACTCTTTGCACTGTTGGTGGGAATGTAAACTGATACAGCCACTATGGAGAACAGTATGGAGGTTCCTTAAACTAAAAATAGAGCTACCATACAACTCAGCAATCCCACTACTGGGCATATACCCTGAGAAAACCATAATTCAAAAAGACAAATGTGCCCTAATGTTTACTGCAGCACTATTTATAATAGCCAGAACATGGAAGCAATCTAAATCTCCATCAAAAGACAGATGGATAAAGAAGATGTGGTATATAAATATATGGAATAGTAGCCTTTAGGAACAAAATTAGGTCATTTGCAATAATGTGGATCAACGTAGAGTCTGTCATACAGAGTGAAGTCAGAAAGAGAAAAATAAATATCGCATATTAACGTATATATGTGGAATCTAGGAAAATGGTATGTATGAACTTATATGCGGGGCAGGAATAGAGATCAGACATGTGGACATGGGGGAAAGGGGAGGGTGGGACGAACTGAGAGAGTTGCACTGACATATACACACTACCATGAATAAAACAGATAGCTATGGGAAGTTGCATAGCACAGGGAGCTCAGTTTCACGTTCTGTGATGACCTAAGAGGTGAGATGGGGAATGGGAAGGAGGCTCAGGAGGGAGGGGATATATTTGTATATATATATAGCTAATTCACTTTGTTGTATAGCAGAAACTAACACAATATTGCAAAGCAATTATACTCCAATTAAAAAAAAATTAAAAAAGACTACCTCCTCTACTTTCGAGTCCCAAAGGAACTGAATAAAATATCATTTCAAAGAAAGCAAAATACCACACACATCTTATTTGTTCTTACAGATAAATGCATGGAAATCCAGCAAAGTTAAATGGAGTGTCCAATCAGGCAAAGATTTCTTAGCTGTGACACCAAAAGTACCGTCCACAAAAGATAAAATTGAGAAATTAAGCCTTATTAAAATTAGTAACTTTTAAAAAGACACCATTAAGAAAATGAAAAAACAAGCAAAAGGCTGGGAGACTATATCTCTAAGACGTAACACTTATCTGATAAAGGGTTTATATCCAGAATTCACAGAGAACTCTTATAACTCAATAATAGACAACCTAATCAAAATGAATGGTCCAAGGTCAGAACAGAAGATGCAGCCAAAAACTGAGATCTCTACCCTTGCTCAATGTTAATTTCATGATTTAAAATCACAGTTCCATAAATGAGCCTCCCCCCAAAAAAGAACAGAACAGGGAAACAAATGGGGAAAAAAAAAAAAAAATCTATGTGACTGCATACCTGAACTTACTCAGTTTGGTCCATTTCAAAATTATTTATATATTGAGTCTAGGACCACTCTCAAATCCCTCTTGAACAACAACAAAAAAAAAACCCTAATAAATAGCACAAAAAAGAAATTCAAAATCATCACACAAAAATCAAGTAATCACTGAAATGATTAAAACAGACTTTTTCCTTTGCAGAATTACAAAAGGTAAAATATTTGTCTGGATACCTCAGGCTGATTCATATTTTCTTTGGCAAGCAGTAGCAACAGCAAGTCCTGTAAGAGTCAAATTTCTTTTAATAAGATATTAAATAAGATATTTTAATAAGATATTAAAAGAAATTTTCCTTCTCCAAAATAAAATTTGGATGACGCAGGGACTTCTTTGCCTAAAGCTTAATCTTTTATAAATGTTTACCCCACCAAGTAAATGGTTAAAAGAGAATACAGAATTATAAAACCAAAGAAAATGTAATGAAAATCCTGCCCCAACCAACCTTTACCTTTCCAGAAAGCACTACTTTTAATATTTTATCAAACATTCATTTACTGAGGGACTATATATTAGAGAATAGTTCTAACTGCTTTGTCAATAACAGGAAAGGAGGAGGAATAGCACAAGACCCAGTAGATGTAGCCAGCAGCCTACAAGATTATTAAGACGCTAAAAAATCAAACAACACAATTTAAAAAAGGGCAAAGAAACTGAATAGACATTTCGCCAAAGAAGATATACAAATAGCATAGGAAAAGAAAGTACCACTAATTACTAGAGAAATGCAAACCAAAACCTCAACAAGATTCCATTTCTCTCTTCATTAGAATGACTATTCTTTAAAAAAAAAAAAAAAGAAATGTTGGCATGGGTGTAGAAAATTGGAACTCTTGAGAACTGCTGGTGAGAATGTACAAAGGCAGAGCAGCTGGGGAAAACACTATGGCAGATACTAAAAAAATTAACATGGAATCACTAACAATAAGGTCCTACTATATAGCACAGGGAACCATATTCAATATCCTGGGATAAACCATGTTGCTGTTGTTGAGTTGTTAACTCGTGTCTGACTCTCTGTGACCCTGTGGACTGTAGCCTGCCAGGCTCCTCTATCCATGGGATTTCCCAGGCAAGAAAACTGGAGTGGAATGCCACTTCCTTCTCCAGGGTATCATCTTGAACCAGGGATCAAACCTGAGTCTCTTGCATGGCAGCCAGATTCTTTACCACTGAGCCTCCTGGGAAGCACTGGGATAAACCATAATGGAAAAAACATAAAAAAGAATGCACACATGTGCATAACTGAGTCATTTTGCTGTACATCAGAAATTGACATTTGTAAATCAATTATACTTCAATAAAAAAATAAATTTAAAAAACCCACCATGGAATTACTACTTGATCCACCAGTTCCACTTCTGAGAATATACCTAAAGAACTGAAAGGAGGGACTTGAACATATTTATACAGCCACATTCATAGCATCATTATTCACAATAGCCAAAAGGTAATTCAAAAGGCCATCGACAGATGAACAGATGCACAAAATGTAACTATACACAAAAAATGGGATGTTATTCAGCTTTTTAGAAAGGAATTCTGAAACATGCTACAACATGAACTTTGAAGACACTGTGCTCAGTTAAAAAGCCAGACACAAAGGACAAATATTGTATGATTCCATTGATACGAAGTAGCAAGAATAGTCAAATTCTATAGAGACAAATATTAACACAGTGATTACCAGGGAGGGGAATGGTATTATTGTTTAATAACACGTACAGAGTTTCAGTTTGGAATGATAAATTCTGGAGATGCATAGTTATAATAGGTATGCAGCATGGGAATATATTTAATATCACTGAATTAAACACTTAAAAATGGTTGAAGTTGTAAATTTTATGCATATTTTACCAACATGCATATTTTATCACAATGACAAAAAATATTCAGGACAAATAACTATCATTTTCTTTGCCCCTTATAAATGAAAATATCAATTTAAACAGTAAAATCAACAGAGCAGACTGAACATCTATGCTACATCTCCATACTCTCCCAAAACTCCAACAAGAAAAAATAAAGGAAAAAAGTTTAAATCCTGAAGGGCAAAGAGAAAGAGAGAGTAGATGACTGCAAATCAATGTCAGCAACATTCTCGACAATAAAAAGCAATAGTAGCCAGGTTCTATACATTTCAATACATACATTAACAGTTTTTCATTAAGACCTATAGTAATTATCTTTGTCTCCAGAAATTCAAGGGTAAAAGATAATCTAGGATTTCCCTTTTACTGGCTTTCCACAGAAGCAAATGCAGCTAATCCCTCTTTGATATTCCTTTCCTTCCAAAGCAGACCCATAATTAAATGAACCACCTAAAAAACTTTTAAAATTTTCAGAACGAATGAACTTCAAAATCTAGGTTAGACCATGCTTCAAAAGTTCAAAAAACAAATTCTCTTTGCATTAAATGAGACTTGGATTTAGCTCAATCTGATCCTTTTGCTGCATTTCTATGATAGCTGCAACTCGGTCTACTTTTCATAGGCTCAGTTCAGTGTTCTTATTCATTGATGAGGGAAAAGTTGCTATTTCTCAAATATTCTGAATATTCAGGCTCTAACACACTATTCAACTTACTTATTAAAAAGACTACTTACAATAACTACATTTTGCATTTTAGTCAAGAATAAGAAGTTAACTTTCCTGTATATGTCAAGAAAAGTTTCATGAGAAAAGTATAAACAGAACCAAGGCCTACTGAAAATTAAATCCTGAAAATCACTTTCTCAGGCTATACAAGATGAACATATTTCACCCTTCTACATTTATCAGTTTCTTTAAACATTCTGAATCATTAATTATTGTGTCACGTTTCTGCAACAAAATTCTACGTCTTTTCCACAAGAAAACCTTTTGTCACTGTTTCCAAACCTTGGTAAATAAAAAAATTCCATGTTTAAAGTCTACAGAAGAGGTTAATCAAGATGACCAAAAATGCTAAACTAGAAATATAATAAGCAGTTGAACTACTTTGATTTTACCTTTTCTATTCTTTTAAAGCTGGGAAATTATGAGACTATATACATGACCCACCATTAAAGAGGGTGCCAGGGCTGAGAGTAATGAAGATCCTTATGAAAACGCAGGGGAAGCCTCTTCAGTATTATCCTCACACATCCCAATTATTACAAAAGAATGAATACGGGAAGAGCTTTCAAAATCTGCCTCTGTACTGCAGCGTCCCACTGTCACAGGGTGACCCAAATACAAGCTTCTGTCCGTCACTTTTCATTCTCACTACAACCTCCCTAGTCTGGTCTCCCTGCCTCCAGACCCTACCAACCCTAATAAATACTACAGACTTCAATATTAACAAAATAAACTTCATAAAATACCACTTCATCCTACCAGTCAATAGGACTTAAGTTTATCCTAAAATAAGAAGACTGCTGAAGGGCAGCAGAGTACATTACCCCATAATATGCCACTTTGGCATAACAATTATTCTGAGTTAAAGACAATCAAAACTCAGCTGCAAAAGTGATTTACCCCTCTCCCTCCCACAACTGCCTACATTTACACTGGAAAAGAGGCCTGTACCAAGAAGAGAATTATTACCAGAAAATATCTTTTTACTTAAGAAACTTAACTGCAGGGACTTTACTGGTGGTCCAGTGGCTAACGCTCCACACTCCCAATGCAGGGGGCCTGGGTTTGATCCCTGGTCAGGAAACTGAATCCCATATGCTGCAACTAAGAGTTCCCATGCTACAACTAAAAGGTTCTGATGCAGCAACTAAGACTCAGCACAGCCAAATAAATGATTTTAGAAAGAAAGAAAGAAAATAAACTTAACTAAGTAACAGGGCAACCTTTATTTCCCAAACATCTCCTCTCCTCTTCTCTTTGTATCACCAGCCCCTACCCCTTTTTCTTATAAGGCTCAGGATGTTTATATAAGCCCTTATTATGGCTGCCTTTTGGGTCTCAGTTTTATGAGGCTCCCATAATGTATTTAGGAAATTTGTTTTTCTCTTGTTAACCTGTCTTATAGCAATTGTTAGACCAGTCAAAGAACCTGAAAGGGAAGAAGCGAAATTATTTTACCCCTACATTGGTCTCTTAATTTTTCTCAACTTTCTATTCTTACTGGGACCACACAAGCCCTCTTCAGATTAATTTAAATTCACTGCACTTTCTTTCACCATCTTAAGTTCATTCCTGCCATGTTCCCATTTTGAATCCCAGTTTTAAATAACTTCCCTCCTCCTCTTTGCTTTAATTTTTCTGTTCACGCCTCATTCAGCCCTAGATAGCAGTAAGGTATCGCTTGAACTTTAAAAATCTCTATGTGAATAAGGCCTCTCTTCCCAGAGGGCAGTGAACATGGGTCATGCTGCAAAAAGTCAAGCTCCAGATGAGAGGTTATAGAACAGCAGCCCACAAGACAAAGTCTGTCCATGGTGGTAAATTTGTCTGGCTCACAGCATTTTTATGAATTCATTACATTGTCAACATTTAAAAATAAAAATTTCTCACAAAATCTGAAATTCCAGCTTCTCTTCATAAAAAAGATGTTCAGGTCACACTTCATCTATATGCCTCCTGTCCTACCCCTTGCCAGATCGATAGTGAGCCAACAGTGAATTATATATTTTAAAATGATAAATCTCACCTCAATTTTTAAAAAAAAGTAAAGCAAATCTGCCTAACAGCTGCCCCACTGGAGTAACATGAATTCCCTAAATCACTTAAGTCCCAATCTGCTCTACCATTACTATCTGAATCTAGCCCTTGTAGGCATCTGACTTTACAGTACTCCCCTTATATAAATTTACTGAATGAATGAATAAATTAAGATGATAATTTTAAGACAGACAAGGTTGGTGATGATGATAATGTGATAATGATAACAACACTGGCAATTAACATTTCCTGCTTTATTGTGAACCAACTATTGTTCAAGCAAAAATATATTCTCATTTAATCCACACAACAACCCTATGGATATACACGATTATTATTCTTGATTTATAAATGAGAAAACTAAGGCACAGAGAAGTGAAGCAACTCAGCCAAGGTCACATTGCCAGTACTCAAGGTACAGTGAGAATTCAAAATCAGACAGTCTAACTCCAGGGAACACTGTTAATCCCTACAATATGATTCCTTTAGACTACCATCCTTTCTTCTGTGACCAACTGAATTAACTGCCTGAAATGAAGACTCAAAGAGACGAAATTTTAGAGCCTATTTTTTCTTTGCACAAATGACTAAGAAGCAAACCACAGTTCACCTAAATGCAGATGGCATTTTTGAATTTTTTTCCTTGCCTTAAAAGAAAACTCTCTGTAACTGAAATATTAGGGAATCCAATCAAACTATATATTTGTTATCAGACTATTTCTGGAGTAAGGTAAGCTCAATAATGAGATGACTCCTTAGTTCAAAACTACAAAGTGATGATACAGCTCTTCTCTTTCTTGGGGTAGAAGGATATACCTATGAGAGTAAACAGTGTGCAGACATGAAAAAAATTAAGTTTCTTGAGGGCAGGGACTGCTTTTTTCCATGAGTCCCTGCAGTTAGCATATATTCAGTTATAATAAAGGAACCAAGAAATCCAAACATCTTAAACTGAAATGCAATGAAATCCTTATTATAGCATTTATCATCTTGCTTTTTTACAATAATTACTAGTGAACAGTTTTATCTTTCTCACAACAACATAAAATCCTTGAGATAGAGTATCCCTTGGGAACTAGCATAACAGGGCTCAATACACTCTTGCTTAATATTACAAGCTCAGCATTTCTATACTTAGGTTTCCTGCAGGTCTCTCAACCAATGAGTAAAGCAGTAAGAGAATTCCTTGGTGGGTCTAGTGGTTAGGACTCCGAGCTTCCACCACAGGGGGGAATAAAGATCCTACAATCTACATGGCCCAGCTAAAAATAAAAAATAAAGTAGAATTTAAAATGGCTTCTCATTTATAAAGCAATGGATGCTTTGAAGTCCTATTATAAGGTATTTCTGAGACCAGTCCCACATTGTATCAACAGAGCCCTAAAAAATTGGTGAGCTGGCATAAGCAGCACAAAGAATAATCAAAGAGCTGGAAGAAGAAAGCACCATGTACATACCTTCAGTAGAAAGGTATGCAGTCCAGAGATTCAAGCAAATTGCTGAAGATCACAGAAATTAAGTAACAAGCAATATCAAGGCCAGAACACATATTTCCTGAATGCTGGCCCAGTTTTCTTTCCACAAAGAACTACTCTGTGAGCTCAGGATGAAATGGATACTTTTAAAATTTTAAAGATATTTGGTATGGAGGATGATCTTCCCCAGTACATAACTTTTTGTGAGGTATTACATCATTACTAAAGATATGAAATTTGCCTTGTTCCAATCATTGCAGATAACACCATCTTTCCCCCTGTTGTTCTACATACTTTTTTCATTTTCATGTCTTTCCTTTCATTATCCTCTGAGAATTCTTCCTCTCACCACCTCTGATTTATCTACTTTTCCTCTTATCCACTTCCTTTCTCTAGTATCTCACAAAGCATCCTACCATCTCCTTTTCTCTTCGTAATTATTAAAAAAAAAAAAAACCCACAGATTAATCACACATTTGATTATAGCACTGACCTGGGATACCATAATAAGCAAGCCATAGCCTTGGTCTCTTGGCATTTATAAGGCAATTTGTTAACAAAAATATAAACTAAACACACAGGGTCACACAATTTTACTATGATTTTACAATGGGGACAAGAAGCTTAAGTTCGGATGGGACCCTTAAATGAAGAGATGTGGTAGTAGCAGTTGCAAGGTTAAGGTTAAGCAAATGAAAGGGATCCTCTTTCCTATACAGCTTTCTCACCAACCAATTCATGTGCTCTACTTCATTCACTCCCTATTCTCTTATTGCTTGACTTTTCCTGTGCTCTACTTTTTCTCTTAACCAGCAGACCTCCTTTTCTTCCTCCTGGTCTTTTTTTTTTTCTCTCCTGATCTTTTAAGATGAATCTGTCCTGTCCTGTTTTCCTTTTCAATATTATTGCCAACTCCTCCCACCTTATAGATCTGGATAATGCCTTAAGATGGGAATTCGCTTTTTTCTAAGGATTTAATATGTATTATTTTATTTGATTCTCACAGCAATGCCAGGGAGGCAGGCAGAATTCAACATAACTATTTTACAGATATATAAACTGAGTCTTGCCAAGATTAAATACTTTGCCAACAATCAAGTTTAATTGTTAATCAAATCAGAACCCAGACCTTTTCTTTCCAAGTCCTCTATTCTTTTTCTTTTGAACTATATTGTTTTCTTTTTAATTCCTATACATTTTAACCATATAGATGCACATGTATGGACAAGTATAGAGATAAATGTTTCTAAAATAGCACAAGTCAGAAAAGTGTATGACTGTATAGGGAAGCTAGAAAAACAGAAAAGTCAAAGGACCCAAATTAAAAATACAATGTAGCTCACAGGCTAATCCTTGTAGAGGCAGCTTTGGGTTTCAGACCCAAATGGAAATTATGTCTTCAACCAAGTGATGTAGCCAGCATCAACACTGGTCTCTCCCCATAATTTCCACAGCTGTTAACAGGACCAGAACTCACCCTCAGCACCATTTCTGAGCCCCACTCTCTCTCACAGGCATGCCAACATACCTGAAGTTTTCACCGTTTGAAGTCACTTCTTTGGATTAAGGCGCTGTCTCCAGAAGGCCACAGTTAAATGCATGTTACCTGAGAAAGAAGGAGGGTCCATTAACACATCACTCCTATGGTTAAATACATCAGATCAGCAATGACCTTTGGAATAGGACAGCACAATGTCCTTTAAAAAGTTTCATAGGATAGATAATTTTTGATGGAGCAGGCAGGATAAAAAGGTTAAATTGGGAAGAAAATGACTCACGCATACAATAGGGTAACTCTCCACCTGCATATAGCTACATGGCAAAATGAGGATGTACATATAAATACATACTCTACCTTTTGAGGTCACAGTAAGGACTATCCCTGCAACTTGGAAGCTCCTAGGGATACAAAAAGAAAAAAGTACTCCAAGGATCTGAATATAGTCAATTCTGTAAAGAAGCAAAGAGCTGAGCTGGCAGCAGTACTGTCCTCCAAGGACAGTACACTGCTAGACTGAAAGAGGACAGAAAAAAGGAACAGCATCTGGTTAACTACTTCTAGTTGTGAGGCTAGTTTCCAGTCCAACACTTTTAGCAGAGGGCTGACCTCTCAGTGAGAGAATGTTGCAATTCAGTTCTTCAACCCCACTTGCTAATTTCTATTGACTCAAAGCCAGTATCATTTACAGCCACAAAAATCAACATGCCTTTACTGAGTGCATATTATAAGCCCAAAATTTAGCTAGGTGCTATAAATAACGGGGGGGGGGGGGGGGGTGGTCTTTAATACACTTTTGCCTTAACTTAACGCATACTATAGGGTAACTCCCCACCTGCATATAACTACATGGCAAAATGAGGATGGCCATATAAATACATACTCTACCTTTTGAGGTCACAGTAAGGGCTATCCCCGCAACATGGAAGAAACCAATCCCCTAAACCCAAAACAGAGAAGGGTGAGGAACAAGAAAAGGCGGAGGAGGGTGGCTATTTTTCTGTGACTATATACACAAATTTCCTAAGCCAGAATGAATACAACTCACTTCTAGGCCAAAGTTCCTTGTTAAACTCTTAACTAAACAGTCAAGAGGCACAGGCTAGAAATACTTTTTTTCTTTTGGTCTAATTCCAAAAGCTCTTTAGTAGTACACATTCATCTTGGTACACTGGAGAACAGACTAAGAGTTAGAAAACTTGGTTCTACTTTTAGTTCTGATTGTTTAAAAAAAAAAACAGAAAAGGTTGGACTAGTCCAAGAATAGCATATACCTGGCACATATGAGATACTAACCACTAGATAACCAGTGTCCACAGGAGTCATCACTAATCAATCATAACTCACTTTCCCAGAGAACCCTTATGACTAAAATCCTTCTCAACACAGGGCTTCTGGCAGCTACTTCAAGTGAAGTTGGCCGATAAAACGAAATATATCTGCTACTGTGGACTAGATAATCTCTACAATCTCTTCCAACTCTTTCTTTTAATATGTATTATTTATTTATTTGGCTGTGCTGGGTCTCAGATGCAGTATGTAGGATCTTTAGTTGCAGTATGTGGGATCCAGTTTTCAGACCTGGGATCGAACACAGGACCCTTGCATTAAGAGCATAGTCTTGGCCAGTGGACCACCAGGGGAGTCCCCCAACTCTAAAACCAAGTTTCTCAGAGTGGGAGAAACAACACTTCCCAACAAGCTCATAAATCAACAGCATTGATAGCCATAAATTTCAGTCTAATCTCTAAATTCTACAAATTGCACCTGATCAAGGATGCTAACAACAAATCCTGATACCATTAACATATATAGCCTAGCAATATTATTCTGATTTGCTAATTGGTTCTTTTGACAGAAAACGAACCTTTTACCCAGACTGGCACTAAAGAAATTCTCATACAAAAATAGGACAATATTGCACTAGTAAAGAACTAAATTTAATCCCTTGATCATGCCCACAGCCTCTCAATGAGGACAAGCCTTTCCCTTCTCACCTAAACCACTGCAACTCTTCCATCCTTTCACTCTTGTCACAAAGCAATTTTCCTAAAGCAAACATATACTCAATATCATTTTCCTGTTTAAAAATCTGCATCTATTGCTAACAACATAAAACAAAGTTTTTTTTTTTTTGCCTCACATCCATAATGCTCTCCTTCCCCCATCCCACTCCCTGCTCTCTTTTATCTTCCACAATCCTGTGTTTACTAACAGTATTGAGGTGTTTCCTGTCTGCCCTGTCCTTCCCTTTCTCCATCACAATAAAACTTCAGGTAAGAACCAACAGTGAACTTCAGTGAAGACCCAACTTCAGCTTGAAGCAGATTCTTCCTCCTCAAATCAATCAGACACAACTGATTACTTCCTCTTCCATCTCAAAGCTTTTGGCTTATTCAAAGTATTGTCTCAATGGTTTCCAAAACCATCAGAACTGCCTGAGGCAAGTTTTAATCCTCAAGGCTAACCCAAACATATTAAATCAATCTCAGGAAATAAGGCTCTGAAATTTCTACTTTTAAAAAAGCTGCCCTGATTATTCTAATGACCAAATTGGGGGGCTACTGGTTTGTCTCTTCCAGTTGGTGTAAAGATGTTTCTTTAAGTAATGGAAAAATGATTTACTCTAGAATACACTGAGGAAGTATGCTGCACTTCTTTATTTCATATCATATCCTTGTTGACTTGACTCATATGCTGAAGATGAAGGAATTCCTTTTGGACTCACACCCAAAAAACTTACATCCACTGTTCAAAACAGCAGGTGAATTTCCACCTTCATTTCTAAATCTTAAAAATGAAGTAACTGTAGCCTGAGTAAACCTATGAACACACGTTGAAGACTCTCACTAGACCTGCTCTGAGAACTTCATTTCGGCCGAGAAACAAGTCCTTAACCCATTTTGAGGGTGGAAATACACTGCCTCTAGTATTTCCCTAAGATCTAATTATATTAGGAATATATGCAAGATTCTAAGTGCAGTGATAGATGGTTGGCTCAAGTGCCTCGTTAATTTTCAGAATAAAATTCCCTGCAATTTCTCTCCCTTCCCCACCCCTCACTCCCCCAAAATATACTAAAGCTGTAGAATAATAGCGGAAAATCTAACAAGATACAAATATAAGCAAGAAAACAAGGTGAGTTGTTACTGGAGAATCGTGGATTTCGGGTAGTTTGCAAATCCACCAGGTTACATCGCTAACTAAGGCCCAGCGTCTACCTGGGGCGCAGAGATCCTGTGTTTCGCTCTACGGCGCAGTCCGAAGCAAAGTCTAAGAACTTGATTTCCCCACTTAGTCCCCACCAAGTCCTGTCCTCATCACGACTACTTTTTTCTTCTCTCCGCTAAAGAAAAGGGCACTTTCAGAAGGAAGGGCAGTGACAGCTCCACGTCTGCAAAACTCGGCGCCGGGAGGCGCCGGCGGGGACGCTGCGGCGGCGGCGGGCGCGGAGGAGGACGCCGGGGCCGGGACCACCACGCTGGGGGACAATAAACCGAGAGACGGGAGCGGAAGAGAGAAGAGAGGCAGCGGCTGTACTTGGCCCCTCTCGCTAGTGGGGGCTCCAAAAAGTCTCGGGAAGGGCAGCGGGTGGCAGGTGGGCCCGGCCGCCGCCCCTCGCAGGGCCACGTCGCCCGCCCCGGCCGCTGCCGCGGGGCCCCTCGCGTAGGCCGGGCGGCGGGGAGCGTAGCCCCCCGGGCGGGGCTGACGGACTCTGGGCTAGACCCCGGGGGCCCCCGCTGGGGCCCAGTTTTCTCAGAACTTGGCGCCCGCGAGGCGAGGGGCTCCGAACGTCTGAGCCCAACAGTGGGCGCTCGGGGCTTCCAGACGGCCCACCCCCGCCACCCCTCCGCCCGGCCCCTAACACTAGCCCGAGCTCCCCGCGCCCCCCACGGGCACCGGCTCTGAGGGAAGAGGAAGCAGCCGCGGCTCTGGGGTCCCGGCTGACGCGCCGCACTCCTCTACCTCTCGCTCGCCTCCGACATGTTCATCCAGGACTCTCCCTCTCCCCAAAATTGCCTCCAGTCCGCCCGCGGGTTTTTACCGGGACTCGGGGCGGCGGCTACTCTTCAGTCCCTCGACTAAGATGGCAGCCGGTCCCGAGCCCTGACCACAGCTACTAGAACGAGTTGGCGGCCAACGCGCAGGCGCCTCCAGCTCCGGCGCTATCAGAACTACAAGCCCAGAAGCCCTTGCTCACTAACCAGTTGCCGGCAGGAAGAGCTAGCAGAGGCTGGTGAGCGCAGCTAAATTCGAGCTTGCATTTAGCTAGGTGGGAGGGACTCTTGGAATACTCCCAGTACCTCTAGGCTTTTTAAAAAACCCTCCTCGTCTCACACCAGAACCTCTCAAGAGTATAATAGCTACGGATCCAAAACTCTAGTGTGGATCAGAATCACCTGAAGGGCTTGTTAAAACATAGACTACTGGGTCCCACCCCCAGAGTTTCTAATTCAGCAGACCTGGGATAAGATCTAATTATTTTAATAATTTACATTTCTAACAAGCTCTCTGATGTGCTACTAATAGGAGATCACACTTTGAGAACCACTGAACTGTAGCTTAGTCCTTAAGAAGCTACACTCAGTAGTTACACTGATTGGATTTAATTCCACCAAAATCACTGCAGATGGTGACTGCAGCCATGAAATTAAAAGACGCTTACTCCTTGGAAGAAAAGTTATGACCAACCTAGACAGCATAATAAAAAGAAGAGACATTACTTTGCCAACAAAGGTCCATCTGGTCAAGGCTATGGTTTTTCCAGTGGTCATGTATGGATGTGAGAGTTGGACTGTGAAGAAAGCTGAGCGCCGAAAAATTGATGCTTTTGAACTATGGTGTTGGAGAAGACTCTTGAGAGTCCCTTGGACTGCAAGGAGATCCAACCAGTCCATCCTAAAGGAGATCAGTCCTGGGTGTTCATTGAAGGGAGTGATGTTGAAGCTGAAACTCCAATACTTTGGCCACCTGATTTGAAGAGTTGACTCATTGGAAAAGACCCTGATGCTGGGAGGGATTGGGGGCAGGAGGAGAAGGGGATGACAGAGGATGAGGTGGCTGGATGGCATCACCGACTCGATGGACATGAGTTTGAGTAAACTCTGGGAGTTGGTGATGGACAGGGAGGCCTAGTGTGCTGCAATTCATGGGGTCGCAAAGAGTCGGACATGACTGAGCGACTGAACTCAACCACCTTTTAACAGTGTGCGCTTAGGGATGATGAAAATAGCTTACACGTAAGTGGTGCCAACATGGCAGGTGTTCTTAGCGCTGATCAATAAGCTCCTTTAATCCTCACAACGAATCTATGAGGGAACTACCTTCATTTTCCTCACTTTACAGATGCACAAACCAAGTCACAAGCTGGATAAGAACCCAGGCAGTCTGGTTTCAGAGTCCAACCTCTTCCTTCATAGATTGATTGTGAGAATTAATAGGCTGTGCAAGTAAACTCAGAGGCACAACTAAGTGCTTAGTAATCAGTGACCTTTGCTATTATTGTTTAGCATGTTTCCTCCTAATAAGAGTATTTTACCATTTAGAAAGTCACACTTTTCAAAGTACTTTCAAGTCCTCCATGTCAGTGTTTCCTGCAATGTACCTTAGGAAAGCATGTTAAAGATACAGATTCCTGTAACCCTACCCCATTCACATTATCTAGTGCTGTGGTTCTCAAACTTCAGTGCCCATCAGAATCACCTGGAGGACTTAAACCATAGACCGCTGGGCTCCACCTTCAGAATTTCCAATTCAGTAGCTCTGAGGTCTGACCACAGTACTTGCATTTTTGACCACAAACCACACTTGGACAATCACTGTGGTAGGGCAGTGTTTGTCACCTTTTTCGGAATTATCATCTTGGTAAGGAACAATTTTACGCTTTTTTTTATTTTGAGCCGTGCTACTCTGCATTTGGAATCAGTTCCCCCAATAGGGATCAAACCCATGCCCCCTACAGTGGACATGGAGTCTTAACTACTGGATCACCAGCGAAGTCCTACTAGACATTTTTTCCCTAAATTCCCTCATGAAATTTTAATGTCACAAATATACCTTTTTGTCAATTTAAGTACCATGTATCTGAGCTTTTACCAAAAAAATTTTGAGTGGAGAGGAATTCCCTGGCAATCCAGTGGTTAGGACTCTGTATACTCACAGCCAAGGGTACAGGTTCAATTCATGTCCTGGGAACTAAGATCCTTGCAAGCTGAAAAGGGCATGCAAACAAAACAAATTTTTTAAACACACATGTATTTTAATGTCCTCTGCACCCCCACAATTTTTGTCCTATTGAGAACACATGCTCTGCAGAATGTGGGTTTTTAACTAGTGCCCCAGGTGATTCTTAACACTAGACAGAACGCAGTGTACCTTTAAAGTATGAGGTATTTTTATGCCCAGGCTTCCCAGGTGGCTCAGTGGTAAAGAATCCACCAATGCAGGAGGTGTAGATTTGATCCCTGGGTCAGGAAGATCCCCTGGAAAATGAAATGGCAACCCACTCCAATATTTTTGCCTGGGAAATCCAGTGGACAGAGGAGCCTGGCAGGTTACAATCCATGGGGTTGGACACAACTTAGCAACTAAAACAAACATTTTTATGTCCATTATACAAAGAGGGAAATGAGTCTCAAGCAAATTAGATAAGTGGTCCAAGATCACTCAGCCAGGAACCAGGGATTCAACAGAAGTCCTCCGGCACCAGATTCTGTCTTCTTATATGATTTTTCAACTATATAATGTTATGCAAAACTAATGTACAGTGTTTGAAGTCAGGATAGTGATTACCCTTGTCCTTAGTCACTCAGATGTGTCTGACTCTTTGTGACCCCACGGACTGTAGCCGGCCAGGCTCCACTGTCCACGGGACTCTCCAGACAAGAATACTGGAATGGGTTGCCATGCCCTCCTCCAGGGGATCTTCCCAACTCAGGGATCAAACCCAGGTCTCCCACGTTGAAGACGGATTCTTTACTGTCTAAGCCACCAGGGAAGCCTAGTGGTTACCTTTAAGAGGAAGTAAAAACAGGAAGGAGACCCAAAAGGGGGTTTTGGGGACTGGCAAAAATGTTCTGTGTCTTGATCTGAGTGCTGGTACACTGGCAGGTTCACTTTGTGAACATTCATCGAGCTGCATATTTATGATTTATGTATTTTTCTGTGTATTATGTATCAAGAAAAGTTTATGTAAAGCAAATATGTTTTAAATGTATATTCATTTTATTCCAAAAATGCATCACTTTCTACTACATACCAGCTTCTCAAACTTTAGAGTGCATCAGAATCAGCTGGAGGGCATATTGAAACCCAGATTGCCAAGTAACACCCCCAGAATCTCTTAAGAAGTTCTGGAATCAGGCCCAAGAATTTGCATTTCAAAGTCAGACACAGCTTAGTGACTGAACAACAACAATAAACAAGTGCCTAGGTGATGCTGATGCCTAGGGATCACATTTTGAGAACCACTATGCTGCGTGGACTATGCTATCCTAACGTTCTTGCTCATGCCAACAGGATGGATTAGCTCTGGACCTAGTGGAATTAATGTCAGGCTTCTTCAGAGACACATGGACCAAGGATTTAATACTATCAATATCTTACTCCAAGGGTTTTAGGGAAATCCCCTGAACCTCAGTGGCCAAATCTCTAAATGGGAATAATAGATACTACCTCCTGAGATGCTGTGAAAATTCTAGGAAATTCAGGGCAGGTGTTTAGTTGATAGGTTCTCCAAGGAGGGCCCAAGTTAGGGAGGGCAGAGAATCCCAGCCTGGACATTTGCTCATCTCCCATGCTGTGTGGCTCTGGCTCCCAAGTTCCCTGATTCAAAAGCCAGTCTAGTCTTGGCCTGGTCAGAATGCAGGACTGGTGGCTAATAAAGCCTTGAGCTGCCTACACCCTCCTTCTGCCTTGGACAGCCAGGTCAGCCTGGGACAGGACCCAGCCCTGCTGGAGCAGGGGCAGGAAGCCTGGGAGAAGCCTCCATCAGCAAGGGAGGGGGTTTCCCAGGTCTCTGGAAGGAGAAGGAAGCAGGGATGCAGAGCTGGAAGGAGTGGGAAGAGAAAACCCAGCAACCCACATGCCACCTGTCTCTTATTGACTTTCCCTGTAGAACACTTAGTCACGCTGCTAGTCACGCTGCTGTCCCCCATTTCTCTGAAGCCATTCTACATTCAGCTGTCAGAGGTAGGAGAAGACTTGAAAAGTGGCAGAACTGTGTGTTGATGGAGAGAAGACACTGGATGGAGCTTATGGGAGCCTCAGACATGGACCCAAAGAAACCACCGAAAACCTAGGTCATGGCTCATCATTTTCCCTGTTTAAGACTGTTTTGTCATCTGCAAAATGAGGAACACAAGTTCCATTCCTGGTCGCCTCAGTAATCCCCTCCAGGTAGGGTTGCCAGATTTAGAAAATAAAAATATAGGATGCTCAGTTAAATTTGAATTGCAAGTAAAAAATGAATGATTTTTAATACAAATTTGTGACAAATACTGCATGTAACATTCTTATACTAATTTTTTACATTGTTTATCTAAAATTCAAATTGAACTGGGCACCATGTATTTTATTTGGCAAACTTACTTTCAGGGCTTTATATACTTTATCCATTGGGGTATTGAAATTAAATGCCTCCAAGGGCCAGTAAGGTAAAATAAAAAATAACAGCTAACATCTACACTTACATTTTTAATTATCAAATAGGATCCTAAGTGTTTTATATGCACTATCTCACTGAATTATCCCAGCAAGCCAGGTGGAGCGCTCAGTTTCCTCACCCATGACATGCGAATAGTAGTAATATGCTCCATCTTCTGGGATGTTATGAGAATTAAATGAGCTAATGCCTGTAAAATACTTAGAATGGTGCCAGGCAAGCACACAGTAAGCACTAACTATAATGCTAGTCCCATTATGCTCATAGAGAAACAGAGTAACCAGCCTCTGGTTTTACCAGCAAGTGGCAGAGGCAAGGTTGGAACTCAGATCTATGACAATGGCAAAAATTCAAATTATTTAAAACTCCTGTGTTTTAAATGAACAGGAAATAAAACAGGAAAATGGATAACTGTGGTCAATTTACACAATGGAATACTACAAAGCAGTACACATACATTACAAAGTATACGGCTGATGTTCAACTCATTCATAACTACCATTATTATAAAGCCAAGAGATGTAAACAATTCAGAAACACATTTCTGGAGACTTCCCTGGTGGTCCAGTGGCTAAGACATTGATGCAGGGGGCCTGGGTTCCATCCCTGGTAGGGAAACTAGATCTCATATGCCACAACTAGGAATTCTCAAGCTGCAATGAAGAATGAAGATACCGTGTACCACAGCTAAGACCCGGTGCAGCCAAATAAATTATTAATTTTCAAAATACTTAAAAATTGTATTTATGTATGTTTGGCTGTGGTGGATCTTCATTGCTTCTTGGGCTTTTCTCTAGTTACAGCAAGCAAGGTTGTGGTGCACCAGCTTCTCATTGTAGTGGCTTCCCTAATTGCGGAGCTCAGGCTCTAGAGCACAGTCTCAATAGCTGTGCTACATGGATTTTAGTTGCACTGAGGCATGTGGGATCTTCCCGGATTGGAGATTGAAGCTGTGTTTCTTGCATTGGAAGGCAGATTCTTTACCACTGAGCCACCAGGGAAGCCCTAAAAATTTTTTTAAAAAGAAAAAATGCATTTCTTTAACCAATATTCAGAATGCAAAATGGGTAAAATTATGCATTTTCATTCATATGAAAAACATATTTTAATACATTCACTGCCAATTACAAAAAGCACAGTATTGTAGTGTTTATAAACTTCTGCCACAGTTTGATGCTATTTATTCTAAACAGGCACTAGGTCCCAAAAGATATTTTCATAAGTTGGTCATTTGGAGCACAAATGTATTTCCCCATTACTTAAAGAATGTTACAATGGTTAATTATGACCTTGGTATGCCCATCAAACCTTTTAATATTATGCAGCTGAATTGTTGTACAAATAAAGTCATAGACATCAAAAAAACTACTGACACAAAATAGATAAGTATCAGACATTATGCT